>NC_069712.1:28811817-29162650 GCF_027358585.1 Pangasianodon hypophthalmus
CATGAGCGTGCGCACGAGTGTGTGTGCTTGTGTGTGTATATGCAATTGAGAGCCTTTTCACTTAAAAAAAAAAAAAAAAAAAAAAAACTCCCTTCTGCCTCTCTCTCTCTCTCTTTTAGTTTTTCCTCTTCAGAGTTGTCAGAGCTTCAACAGATGCTGGTCTCTCTTTGCCTGAGCAAGCCTTTCAGCTAAACCATAGTCCTCAATTACACTGCACTGGAGTGCAGCCAAGCAATGCATTACAGCTATATAAATTTCATTAATAATCATTGCTTTTGGAATATAGCGTGGTGGCAAGCAGAAAGTGAGAATTTTGGATTCAGCAGAAATGAGAAGGGAATAATTATTGATAGCGCATCTTTCCCTGACATAGACAGACTGACATAGATAGATGGGACTCAACTTTCCATAACAAATTCTTATGATCTCATGCAGATTTGCGAAACTTGGAGTGTCAGTGTGGAGATCGAGAGGGGAAATGTGCTGTGATCAGAATCCCACAGTGCCAGTGCTTGAGTTTTCTCACTACTAGTTTCAGTTTTAGGTAGGGGCCCAAACAAAAGACCAAAACCAAGAACTAATCTTTTTTTTCTGGTTGATTTTTATTATTTCACAATACATTGTTTAAAGGAGCAGTTTTATTTTTTCAGACCTCTCTAAACTGTAATTACAATGAAAAAAAAAAATGACCAGGCTCGCTCTTCTTCAAACCAACCCAAGAAAATGTAAACGGAAGCCTGAAACAAAGTTTGCTAATGTACTAATGTATCTTTTAAATTATTTGTTTAGAAAGACTTTTAAACATTACAAGCTGCACCTTAAAAAAAAAAAAAAGCAAATATTTACATTTTTATGCAAACATGTCTCATGCAAATAATTTGTCTTTATTTAATTGACAGATACACCCTTATTACACATTATCTGATATTAATACCTGATAGTATAGTATTCACTGCGTCGTCATTGCTGCTGCTTTCAGTAAACAATTCTTGGTAGTGGATTCTGGTTTTAGGCGTAGGACACGTACACAAACACACAAAAATAAACAGACAACATAAAGGGAAAGGGTAGCAATTCAAGATGTGTACAGGTGTTATGGTGGACACACACACACACACACACACACACACACCTACACCTGAAACACAGCTGACATTTGCATAGCCGAGCTCTCTCTGTGGTGGAACAATGCAGCTGACCATTGCATCTGAATTATTAACCATGCATACACATACACATTCTGTCTTGCTTTGTGTGTGTGTGGTGTGTGTATGTATATATATATATATATATATATATATATATATATATATATATATATATATATATATATATATGAAGGAGAGGGAGTAAAGGTGTATGTGCACACATGAATAATTCAGCATTTTAATAATCCGGCAGTAGATCTGTTCAAGTTTTCTAAACATTAGATGCGAGTAGGCTTCCCTCAGGCTGGAGAAATCCTATACCTCATCTCGGACAACTCTGAATTGTTTTATCTCTCTCTCTCTCTTCTCTCTCTCTCTCTCTCTCTCTCTCTCTCTCTCTCTCTCTCTCTCTGAACCAGAGGTCTTTGCCTGTATCACTGTATCATCTCTCTCTTTGCGTGTGCATGCCCTGCTGAATGTCTGCAGGACGGGCACTGTGAGCTGGGAGTGGGTAGTAGAGAAGCCTGTTGCGCCCCCTGTCTGCGCTCTGTGGCACCACAGTCTGCCCTGACCTCAGGAAGCTCACTCTTTCCTCTGATGTGTGGAAACAAAACGTATCACACCACATTCTTAGCATGCTTTGGAAGTGTAGTTTTTGTGAAAAGAGAATGCGCTACACTGTCCATCATCCTTGTGGTCGTAGGGCACTGTGATGTCACGTCCTCTGCCTAGTGTCAGGTGACCTAGGTAGACAGGCAAGGGGGTGCAGTGATGAGCCTGTGGCATGCTAATAGAGCTGCTGCCAGTGGAAAATGGTGTGATGGCTTGTGGCTGATTTTGTTGACCTTATTTTGGGCTTTCAGTCTCAGCACGAGCCCTCTGATGACAGATGGGGGTGCCATACACACACACGCGCACACACACACACGCACATCCACATGTTTGTCTTACTATTCATGTGAGAACCTCAGTAAACATTTTGGCTCTTTTACGTTTTTTTAAAATAAAAACTTCAGTTTTTGTTAAAAAAAAAAAAAAAAAGCAGTTGTCCTCATAGGGACCAGCCAAAGGTTTCCACAAGGTCAAAACTGTCAGATATTTTCATTTTGGTTCCCCACAAAGACACATGCACACACTAAGGATTTACAGAAACACCATTTGCAATTCATGTGTTGCCAGATGGCATTAAGATGAAGGATGAAATGACATTTGAGAAAGCGAGCTCTGTGTGTGTGTATGTTGTGTGTATGTGTGTGTGTGTGAGAGAGACCTTGATAATAAAAGAGGACCTTTTCTAAAATCCCTGATGAATGATGTGAGATATTGATTGGTTTTTGCCACTGTGCATGGCTTATATGCTTTCTCAGGACGACTCCTATTTTGTTCTGTTTTGCTTTTTTTTATTTTCTTTATTTTTTTCATGCCTTGTTGCTTGCTTTCTTGGTTATTCAATTTTTTTTTAACGGATGCAGACATTGTCATAAAGCAGCTTTGTAGAAATGCATTTCCAGCCCAGTGATGGGCAAAGTGAGAGTGACCGAGGAAAAGTCCCTGTGAGAAAGAAGCTGGAGAAGATCCAGGACTCGAAGGGGAATGCACCTTCCACTGGCCATCACTTTTTCTTTTTCTTTCTTTCGTTATCCTTCATACTCTCATCAGCTCTAGTCTCTTAACCCATAGTAAGTACACCAGGCTTTTCCACTTTGGCACACAATTATAGTGTTCAGGGAGAGAAGCCAGACACACATGTTGATGGTTGCACATATCAGGTCTTGATTGATTGATTTAATCACACTTGTACACAAGACTGTGTCATTCTCTGTTACGAATCTGTCCATCAGTAGTACTAATAAAGTGAGCACTGCTCATAGCACTGCTAGTGAATCCACAGGAACCTCTCCCCAGCTCACAAACACGGGCACTCGCACTCGCACTCACACTCGTACTCGGTAAGCAAAGGGCCAGTGCTCAGCCTAAGGGCTTCTCCTTATGTCTAGCAATATCAACTTCCCAAACAGCAGGAAGCCCTGAAGCAAGGCCAATGAAAAGAAAGAAATGAGAGAGAAGCAGGAATCCCCCTCCAGCATTCCCTCAGTCCAGAGTACGCTGCTCCTCCACTGTGCTTCACTCTTAATACATCACTTTCTTTACCAGAGCTCGCAGCTTTTCGTAACACACACCCTGCTTTTGACAGTCTTCATTTTACCATACACATCTCCTTTTGGACTTTTCTGCCCCCCCCCCCCTCCACACCTGGTAACATGGTAACAACCATGGTGTGTTTTACAAGAGAACATCTTCAGTGCCCATACACAGCATACAATATACTTTCATAGACTTTGATTATGCGCAGGTCAACACAGTTATGTTTTTTAGTGTGTAGCTACTTCCAGTAATCTTCAGCATCTGAGCATTGTCATTATTTTACTGGCAGTCATGAAAAATGTGCCACGAGTCTTTGTTACTGTACAAATATATATACAGTCTTTTAGAACGAGCTGCCATGCTGCCATCTCATGTTAGAGACTCCAAACTCTCTCAATATTGTCTCAGTGCTGTCTTCATACTGTCTCAGCTGTGTCTCAGTGCCTTCTTCATACTGTCTCAGCTGTGTCTCAGTGCTATCTTCATACTGTCTCAGCTGTGTTTCAGTGCCTTCTTCATACTGTCTCAGCTGTGTCTCAGTGCTATCTTCATACTGTCTCAGCTGTGTCTCAGTGCCTTCTTCATACTGTCTCAGCTGTGTCTCAGTGCTATCTTCATACTGTCAGCTGTCTCTGTGCCGTCTTCATACTGTCTCAGCTGTGTCTCAGTGCCTTCTTCATACTGTCTCAGCTGTGTCTCAGTGCTATCTTCATACTGTCAGCTGTCTCTGTGCCGTCTTCATACTGTCTCAGCTGTGTCTCAGTGCCTTCTTCATACTGTCTCAGCTGTGTCTCAGTGCTATCTTCATACTGTCAGCTGTCTCTGTGCCGTCTTCATACTGTCTCAGCTTTGTCTCAGTGCTATCTTCATACTGTCTCAGCTGTGTCTCAGTGCCTTCTTCATAGTGTCTCAGCTGTGTTTCTGCCGTCTTCATACTGTCTCAGCTGTGTCTCAATGCTATCTTCATACTGTCTCAGCTGTGTCTCTGCTGTTTTCATACTGTCTCAGCTGTGTCTCAGTGCTATCTTTATACTGTCTCGGCTGTGTCTGAGTGCTGTGTCTATACTGTCTCAGCTGTGATTCAGTGCTATCCTCATACTGTCTCAGCTGTGTCTCTGTGCTGTTTTCATACCATCTCAGCTGTGTCTCAGTGCTATCTTCATACTGTCTCAGCTGTGCCTAAGTGTTGTCTTCATATTGTCTGCATGCTGTCTTCATACTATCTCGGCTGTGTCTCTCTGTATTTTCTTTATACTCTCTCAGCAGTTTCTCAGTGTTGTCTTCATGTCTCGGCTGTGTCTCGGTATTTTCTTTATACTCTCTCAGCAGTTTCTCAGTGTTGTCTTCATGTCTCGGCTGTGTCTCGGTATTTTCTTTATACTCTCTCAGCAGTCTCTCAGTGTTGTCTTCATGTCTCGGCTGTGTCTCGGTATTTTCTTTATACTGTCTCAGCTGTTTCTCAGGGATGTCTTCATGCAGTTTCGGCTGTGTCTTAGTGCTGTCTTCTTACTGTTTGGCTGGATTTTAATAATCATTTGAGTTGGTTTATCTCAGTCATCGCTTATTATGGCTTTAGTTGTGTCTCGGTACATCCTTCATATTCTCTTTACTAAGTCTCAGTAATGCCTCCATACAGTCTCCAGTTTCGACTTCATATTGTCTCCGCTGTTTCTCAGCGTTGCTGTCTTACTGTTTCTGCTGAGTCTCAGGACTCCGTACATGTAATCTCAGCTGTGCCTCAATGCCGTCTACAGTCTTTGTGATGTGTATCAGCTTGGAGACTCCAGGCCATGTGGTGCTGAACAGAGCAGCAGTCATTAGACATACAAGTCCAGCTGTCAGTTTCTCTTTCTCTCCCTTCCCTTGCTTTTCCCTTGCTCTCTCATGTGTGAGCAGGCACAGTTTCTGATGGAGTAGGATCACCTCACAGGCTTTGAACACCTTCTGTCTTGCAGTTTTGTGTGTGTGGGTTTGTGTGTGTGGGTGTTGGTTCGCAAGCTTTGTTCCTCTTTTCTGTTAATTTGTAGCCTGCTGAGTGTTGTTTGTGCGTTCCTGGCTGCGAAAGGTGCTGCATGTTCTCTGAGGATCTCTGAAGGTGACAGCAGGGACATGTGGTGCCTTGAGCGCACACACACACACACACACACACACACACACACACACACTCACAGTCTCTCCAATCAGTTGTTTTTGCTGCGATAGCTACTACCCAGACTTCCCTGTCTGCAATAAAAATAACTTGCGCTCTCCTGGTATTTCAACACAAAACACACACTCACACAAGCACCATCTTCAGCCTTGCACTTAGACTTAATTATTTCACCATCACTCCCCTGAGCAGAGCAGTCGTGTTCTTAAAAATGTTTGGAGGAAAATCTCCTAGCTCTATATTTATACCACAGTGACGTTAGCATACGTGTGTGTAGGCTCTGAAAAGTAAAGGTGTAGTGCAGAACTAATATTTGTGAAATAGGTTTATCCAGTATAACAATGTCGTCGTCCTTACATGATCAGCGACGTTGATATTTTTTAAAAAATTTGATTATATTAAAGGAATCCACCATGAAACAATTCTGGAGCTAATTTGTTAGTTGATGCTGTATTTCTTTGCGCTGGCCTTGACGGTGGTATTAGCATAAAAGTTGAAGCTTTCGAGGGTGATCTGTTTGAGCAAAGTGTACAGATGAGGAGGTGAGAGAGCTGGACAGACAAATGCGTTAAAGCGATGCTGCATCGCTCTCTATGTAGAGATGAAGTGAGAGCTAAATCCCACTGACACAGCTATCAGCAGGTAGTCAGATGGCACTATGGGTAGTGTAGGAAACCGCTAAAGTGGACCAACGTGTCGATGAGAGAAGTTTAAAAAACTAAGAATTTTGTTATAAAATAAAATTTGGACTCCATTGAAGATCATGTGTTAATTAAAAGAATTAATATGCATATCAAATTTTCCTTTAAGTGTGTTAATTTTCCATGGAATTTCACTTTTCGTTTGTTTGAAAAGTAAAAATGCATAATACTTTGAACCCATCTGTTGTGACCATAATCGCAGGAAAAACTGACAGGCCATCGACATTCCTATCTGTTCAGGGGGGCTAATGAGCTAGTTTCCTGTAAAATCTAACATGGCGCTTACAGTTCACCAGCACCACATTATAAAAAGTGTTCAGCACAACAAGGACTATCTTTCCTCCGAAGTGTAAAATGTAGGTCGGCTGTTGCTTATTGAGGGCATTTGAGTAATGCAGCTGTGTAGTCTGTAAGGCTGAACAAAGTTTTTTGTTGACTGTGTTTATTTTTTCACTGAGTAGACTACAGGATAAATAGCATATATACATTCATTTTTGTCAGAATATTGCAGATTGTACGTTTTGTTTAAAAAGTTGTGCTGTTATAGAATAAAAAAAGCTTGCTGTATTTTGACTGTTCAAAAAAACTACCTTTGGTATAAGTGTTTATATGTACAACAAAAGGATGTTCAATTTTTTTATTTTTTTATGTCTTTATCTGCCCTAGTTAAATAAATTCTTAAATTACAATCTGATAAGAATCATCACACAAGCCTATAGTGAATGAGCGTGTGTGTGTGATGTAGTCGTCCCTGATGAAGTCAGTAATGGTGAGGTTGTTGTGTTTTTTTTTTTTTTTTTTTTTAACCCCTTCTCTCTCCCTCCTTGACACTCTGATGGGATCTCCAGCAGACGGAGGTAACACACAGACTGAACTCTGGCATGCTGTGTGTGTGTGTGCGGGTGTGTGAGAGAGAGAGAGAGAGAGAGAGAGAGAGAGAGAGAGACAGATACACTGCAGTCTGTGTGTGGAAGTTGTTATTCAGTCACTCTGTGAGAAAATGAATGCAGAACAGACCACTTCACTGTGTCTCTGTGACTTCTGTGTAGTCTTTTGTTTGAGTATATGTGTATGATACTGTGGTAGTGTTTCACATTAGACTGTTGTACACTGATTTATGTGCCACCGTGATGATGATAATAATAATATGTTCTCTTCATGTTCCCTCTTCCCTCTGCCGTGTCTGCCTGAATGAGTATGCTGCACTTGCATGGTTGGTGGATGTCGTGTACTGTGTGTATTAGCATGCTAGTGTGTGTGTGCCGTTCTAATGCCCGTAGAGCTCATACTGCAGTAAGCTGTTATGCATTGTAACCAAATGCAGCTGTGCAGATAACACTCTATCCCTCTTTCTCTCTGGGATCAACAGAAGATTTCTCAAGAGCGGGAGAAGTTTGCAGATGAGGACAGCATCTTCTATACACTCGGGGAGTGTGGCCTCATCTCCTTCTCCGACTACATATTCCTCACCACCGTTCTCTCCAGTGAGTGTGTGTTTTTGTTCTGTCTCTTTAATCATCTGGGATTTGCTCATTCTGAAGGAGTTGCCAAGGGAACATGACAAAGGAGAATCATGTTGTTGTAAAAACATCTGCTTCTCATAACAGATACAGAATTCCCTCTGGATGTGACATATGTGTCTAGTGTCCTTCCATCTGATCCCACTTACTCACTTCTGTCCTACAATCGCTGCTCGAAGGAATAAAACAACAGCATGCTGTTTTCAACAAGATGGCAGTCAAACTTGGGTTAACTCTAATTAAGACACAGTTCACTTAAAGTCCCTCTGAAATCAAAACTGACATTTCAGAGCTTTTTGTACCTGTCCCTTATTGTTATGGATATAATATATATCTAGTAATCATTATTATAGTAAATCAGTCAAGCACTTCAGCACAGTGTCAAGCTGACTTCCTGTTTCAAATCGTCAACATACGGAATCAAATCGCAGCTCTCAGGCCATTTTATGGTGACTTTTAAAAATGTGGTATTAGACAGTGGGACACTGACTAACCTACTCATTTGAAGTGCAGTGAGCAGTAAGACTGACAGGTGGAAATTGGAAATAGAGGCAAGTGTGTGTGTCATTTCAGTGACAGATGTGTTGCATTAGTTGTTTTGCTGCACTCCAACAGCTGCAGCTGAGCAGGATCGCTAGTAACCATCAAAGTAATGATCCGAAATTCATTTCAGTCTGTTCCTTTATTGTGCACACTAAACTGTTAACATGGCTAACAAAAGATAAAAGCTGCAGGGTTTTATATAATCTGCTCAATTTTGCATAATGCTAACAAATTCAGGCTAGCTTTTATTTCATTATTAGCAATGCATTCGTTCATTATTAGTACAGAGATAAACAGTTATTACTCTGCGTTTCTTTCTTCTAGCGCCTCAGAGAAACTTTGAGATCGCCTTCAAGATGTTTGACTTAAATGGGGATGGTGAGGTGGACCTGGAGGAGTTTGAGCAGGTAGGAACACACACACACAAATAACACTGCATCAGTGAGCTTTGAAGATATTCCATTCTTTCTTAAACCAGAGATCTTAAACACACTCATCCGTGTAGATTGGCATCATGAGCTGTTAAAATTTATTTAAAAAAAAATATTTTTAGACCATTCACTACTGCAGAGAAGCAGATAGAAAAGAGCCTGACATTTCACAAAGCTTTTTTTTTTTTTTCAAATGTGCCCTCTTAATGGTTGCGTTACACATGAGCAGACATGCTCGGGGCTGTACTTGGAATTCTGAGAGTTAACTGAGCAGAACTGCTGCTATATAAATCAGATTAACATTCTGTATGAATTCTAGTAATTAAAAATATAATCTGGTATGCGCTTAAACCGTGGCCCGTGATATCCAGGGATCTCATTTATCAGAGTGTGCTTTAATTCTGTGTGTCAGAACAGCCAGTACGCTCTAGAAAATTGGCTGTGTACATTTTGAACATTGATAAATCCCACACATCGTAAATTGCTCTACTCATGTATTACTACATACATTTACATAAAGAAACTCCCCCAATTTGCCACATATGGTAAACAACTTGCCTTTAATAGTGATTTTATGGCTACATGTGTGCAATCTCCAATTACATTTGGAAAAGCTGCAGTGGTGGGAAAATCTCTCATTGTTATCTTTTCCTCTGCCGTATTTGTAAAAGTAATGTGTTGCGACGTGAGCGATATGAATGCAGGTAAGATGTGTCATTATTCGGCTCATAGTTGAATGGGAAATGCCAGAATCATCTCCAATTTCTCATTTTGAAATGTTCCTGTGGCTAAAAACCCTAAAGTAGAGCATGCACTTGAGTGCATCTGCCGATGCTACTGCTGCGGTTGGTTGTGGGACGAGCTGCTGGCAGGGATTAACCAAAATTGCACTGGGCAAACGGAATCCACTAATGAGCCACTCATCCCTCTCAGCAAAGCGCTTCCTGAGGGAAAAATTCAAGCAATAGTGAGGTCAGCCATTTATCTGCATCATCCCATTCAATCTTTAGCTGTGCCTTTTAGATTATTTTACTTTATATTTTGTCTGTCACCTGTCTGTACCTTGTTGTGAGCACCACAGTCTGCAGTTACACCGTAAATTATGACAAGACTGTAAGTGGGAGCAGTTTCCCCTCTATTACACTTTCCTTCCATTAGAGGTTTCTACATAAGCATGGTCAGGAGCAGTTCTAAATATATGCACATCATCAAACAAGAGAATAACTTGATAAATCACATGCTGTGTATGATAAAACTCAGATTCAGTCTGACTGATTTTAATGAATGATGCTAGCCAGTTACTGAGCAAATATTCACATTTTTGTCTCAGCTGCTGAGCGAAAGGATATAGAGCATTAATCAGAGCTAGACAGACCACAGCAGTGTTCCCAAAGTGCTCATGTCAGCTCATGATCAGACAGCCCATGTGGCTCCACTCAAAGCCCTGTATTCTTCTACTCAAGCTGTTGAAGTGTGAATTGGACCTTATTTAACATTTTCTTAGCGCTGAATGTGAAATCTAACGGTTTATGTTGAGTCATTCTGATAGGATTTCGGTTTACCGGTGAGAGCGGAGTCGTTATTGCTTTCGTCTCCTACTATAGGGAATCCTAAGATTTGAAACCAGGTCCTGTATTTTGTGATATTGCAACACAGCACCAGCTGAAAATATTTCTTTTTTCTGTGTGTGTCACAGGTGCAGAGTATAATCCGTTCTCAGACCAGCATGGGAATGAGGCACAGGGATCGCTCCACCACAGGCAACACTCTGAGGACAGCTGGCTGCAGCTCGGCTCTCACCACCTACTTCTTCGGGGCCGACCTAAAGGGCAAACTCACCATCGGCAGCTTCCTGGAATTCCAGAGGAAACTGCAGCACGATGTTCTCAAGCTTGAGGTACAGCAATCTGAGAGCAATTCCAGAAATTAAGAGGACTTGAAGTGGCATGCTCATTGTTGGTGATATTGTTTAGTGAATTTCAAATATTGATGATGGGGGAAAAAATAATGCCTCTCTGATGTATTATAAATTGAACTATTTTGTTAAGCTTGCCACTGTGGAAAGAGAAGAGATGGATGGAGAGAGGGCAATGGACAAAGAAATAAAGCAGAAAAGGTTAAGCAGAAAAGACAGACTGAGAGATTGTCTGTGTGATGGAAGCACCAAGTCAGCAAGTGTCATAGCTTCAGGTTGGCTCTGTCACTAAGAGCTGTTTCTCTCTCTTTCACTCCTTTAACAGATGTGCTGAAGCGGCAGGTCTAACTTTACTTTAACTTGCTGTCCAGTCTGTTTTGATGCAGACATTTCCACTGTCTCCCACCCGTTACTTCCGTTTCCTGTCTTTGGCCTCTTTCTGGCGCCGGTGTCCATTTGATGGACATTTTCACTTAAGGGGATTGAGTTTAGGCTCAGAGGGAGAGGGGGAGAGAGAGAGAGAGAGAGAGAGAGAGAGAGAGAAAGAGCTCTGGCTGCTTATCTCTGGTGCTGTGGAAAGTGACTCAAGTCACAGGACTTGTGAGGATTTGTGAGCGTGGTGATATGCGACTTGATTTGGGTTGAGGTTTTTTCTCACTTCAGAGATAAGTTGTTGGGCTGAATTTTTAATACACTGCTCAGAATAAGTTTTAGATTTATGAAGATTAGCCTCATAAATCCCAAGTTTATGTTCATTTAAGTTCACGTCTTACACCGTGCCAGATGGAGCTATTCTGTATGTCTGGATGTCTAACAGTGGGAAAGAAAGGAGAGCAGTATGCAGTTTCTTAAACAGTTTGAAAGTCATAAAGCCAGAATGCATTACTGTTAAAATAAGTAGCTAAGATTAGATAGAAAAGTAGTTAGTTTAGGTAATGCAACCCAAAACCATTATGTTTATTGTGTATTCAAAGAAATAAAGCACACAGAGTCATACTGTATACTCAGTGTCACACATTCCTATTCATCTCTGGACTGTATAGATATTTTTTTTTTAGTTCTGTGCTGTGCCTTGATTAATGGTACTTGACATGCTTGAAGATAGGCGAGCTGCATGTGTGTGATTTGAATGCTTTTTAAGCATACAGTATGTACGAACAGACCAGTCCCAGTGTTGCTTTGCTGTCTGGATGATGCATGACTGTGCTAACTCATGCCTCATCACGCAGCACAAAGGAGATTTACATACAGATAGGGTGGAGATTTCAGAGAGAGAAAGAGAGTGCAAAAGAAGGAAAAGCACCAGCAGGCCTTTTTTGTCCAGTACCAAAAATATATAACAGACATGCAAAAGGGTTAGCTAAGCATGTGATTAACCTCCTCAATCTTACTTATCCTGTGTGTGTGTGTGTGTGTATGTGTATGTGTGTGTGCAGTTTGAGAGGAATGACCCAGTGGATGGCCGGATCACAGAGAGGCAGTTTGGGGGCATGCTGCTGGCCTACAGTGGTGTTCAGTCACGCAAACTCAAACAGATGCAAAAAGGCCTGAAGAAGATGTTCAAAGATGCGCAGGTAAGGTTTTTGAGCGAGGAAGAAATCATAACGGCTCATTCAGGGTAAAATGCAACATTACCTTTTTTTTTTTCTCTATGACTGAATGGATGTGTACACCTCTCTCTCCTTCACATGCTCCCTCTATACCTCTCCGTATCATTACCCATATGCCTCATGACTCACGGCTTACCGCCAAATTGGCTTTCAAGTTTTCATTGTCAAGACTGTAATGTTTTCTCAAGCAGCTGAGCTTAAAGGTGAAAAGGTGAGTACAAGGTACCTTTTTTTTTTTTTTTTTTGTCCGTTTCCATTTCTTTGTTGTATGCACTCTGGAAAACAGCCTAATATTCAAATTCACTGATGAGCCAGTGCTCATGGATATGAGGTTACGACATGACTAGATCCACTGGTTTGATTGTGTTGATGAGCTTATGAGTTGCTTTGGCAGGACTTTGTGGTTCATTGACTTGCTGAGTGATTAAGCACTAAGTGATGTGGAGGCGTTAGCTGGCTAATAGGCAGACAATGGAAAGCTCCACATTTGTAACTGTGAGCCAGCTTGTAATCATTTTGTGTTTTATATCCACAAGTTTAGATATCATAGAACAGTATTTGTACTTGTAGCGAGTGATTTATACTTGTATTTGGCTTCTACATCTTCTGGGTCTTCTCATCACAGGCTTTTCACAAAATAAAACTTGTATCTAAAATGCCTTCAAAGAGTTACAGTTAGTTCAAAGAGTTAATTCATATTTTTGTATAATGTCAGTTATTTCATTTGTTTCTCGTTTACCTTTAATTGACATTTTCTTGGATAGTTTTAGTGTTTATTTCAAAGTTATTTTTTCCTTGTGCTGTATAGTGAAGCAGTTCTGATTCAAAGAATTTAATATCACTGTTAAACAAGACGGGTATTTTTTGTCAGAACAGTAGATTACAGGAAGCTCTTCACACCAGCACAGTCAAAAGTGATTCCACCTTAGGAAAAGATTGATGTATTTATTTTGTCTGGGAGAAGTGCATTAAAATGATATCAAATATGCCCTTTTATGACTCAGAATGAGGTGAATTGAGTATTGAAGAATTGGAAATGTGCCTAACTCAATTTCAGATCTTCTGCTTTGGGTAAAGAGCACTTTTATGCCAGTCTCTTTTCTCTTAATGACTGTAATCAGGTAATTAGCCGTATCCTGCTCACCCACCCACTTCTCAGGAACCCTGAGAACCCTGAAGTGTCATGCTTTTGCTAGTGTGACGTTAAACACTGACATTTTCATGATCCAGCTACAGGCTATCAGACAAATCAGTCATGCTTCACCGCTAGCTAAAAAGAGTGATAGCTTCTTCCTTCCCTAGTTTTACATCCTCAATCAATTAACCTCCTTTATTCCTTTAGGTCCAACTCTTTTACAAACAGAACCTGACATTGTAAAACAAATGAGCAGCCTGTATACCTTTATTGCCTTCTATTTAGGCTTCATTGGATAGAAAGCAATAATTCTTTCACCTCTCCCTTGCTTCTTTTGTATTAATTAGGGTATCACATTTGAAGAAGTGGAGAATTTTTTCACGTTTCTGAAGAACGTGAATGACGTGGACACGGCACTGAGTTTCTACCATATGGCAGGTGCCTCTATAGATAAAGGTACACACTCACACACACACACACACACACACCTTTTTTTATTGCAAACGTCTTACTTTTTTGGAGCTGCCATCTACCAACTTCATCATTTTTCCCCGGCAATGCTCATATTTCCTCCCTCTTCTCACCTTCGTTCTGGCCGCCAGCCTGATAAACTGTCAGCCAGCTTGTAGCTCACTGTACCTGCTCTGGATTTATAATCACTTTCCTCCTTCTGTCTCTCTCTGTCTGTCTCTATCTGTCCATGTCTCGCTCTGTATTTTTGCCCTGTTAGTGTGTGTCTCTGTATTTTATATCATTATAATTAAGAACAATTTCATTTTCAATCAGAGGTAAGAGGAAAAAGCTTGTGGTTGTGATTGGCTCATGCACTGGTGTTTCGGGGTTAGAAATGAGAATTGATCAGGATACAGTTTACAGTGCAGTGGTGGAAGTATTTTTCCGTTCATTCCAGTCTCTGCTTAAAACTCAGCACTCATAACCCCCAGAATCCAGAGCAGATTACTGCACTCTCTTTATCTACCGTTCCTTTATTGATCTGGAGAACTGTATCTGCTGCTGTTCATATTGTATGTCACTTCCTCTTCTCTGTGCTTTCTAAAGCATTTGCAGCCCCTCACTATGTGACATAATTAAATATAGTGGAGGTGTGTAGGTGTGTGATTCAGGTGGCAGCCTGCTGTAGCTATGGCAGCGTGGCCGTGTATGAATGCTGAACCTCTGAAGCTTTCACGATGTTTGGAGCTATTCATTCTGGCCCTTGAGTGTGTCACATGTCTTAGCACTATTTTAATGATCAGCTATTCACATATTATTATTCAGATCGTTCATAAATGTATATTATTCAAATATTTGTTCAGGATTGTGCCTTTCTTTTGTTTTTAATTATAATTATTTTAAAAATCTATCCATTATCCCTTTAACCATTTTTGTATTAATATGCAAATTGACTAATTGACTGACATTGGCTTATACACTCACCAGCCTTTAAAATGAATACCTGTACCCCTGCTTTCAGCCAATTATGTGGCGGCAGCACAATGCATAAAATCATAAAAATACAGGTCAAGCGCTTAAAGTTAACGTTCGTATAAAACATCAGAAAGGGAACAATGTGATCTCTCTGACTGACCATGGCATGGTTGTTGGTGCCAGATGGGCTGGTTTGAATATTGTAGAAACTGCTCCTCTCCTGGGATTTTCACACACCACAGTCTCTGGAGTTTACACAGAATGGTACAAAACAAAAAACAAAAAAACGTCCAGTCAGACGGAGTTCTGTGGGCAGAAATGTTTTGTTAATGAGAGAGATCCAAGGAAAATGGTAAGACTGGTTCGAGCTGACAGGAAGGCTATGGAAACTCAAGTAACCACTCTTTACAACCGTGGTGAGCAGAAAAACATCTCAGAACACACATCATATCGACCCTTGAGACGGACGGACTACAACAGCAGAAGACCACATCAGGTTCCACCCAAGTTTCACAGAACAGGACTCACCAAAACTGGACAGCTGAAGATTGGTGAATGACCAAGCAACATTTTTGTCAATCTTCAACTGTTTATATGAAGATGTGCATTACTATTATTACTGATGCCTCCTGCTTTGTCTTCTACGTTGTCTCACATTAAGGTGCCTAGTAAATATTAAGCAAGATTCTCAGGATCACCTGTAGTTATTTTTGTATAGTTATTTTATATTTCTGTGATTAATTATGATAGTGTTATATAACAGTCTGCCTCCATAGCGCTTCAGAAATTGTTGATAAAACAAAAACAAACAGAATAAACTGCGCACAATGCTGGACATGCCAGACTAAACCTAAACAGAACACAAGCACTATGTTCTCACTACAAGCCCAATTTTTAAAAATCGTTTTAACATGGCCGATATCTGACACCAGTCCAGAAATTTGGATTTGGGCCACTTTTGATTGCAGGTTAAATTTAGCAAACGTCAAAGGCTGATTGCACATTAGAGACCCAGCCAGGAAACACACAGACAAAGTCTACACTTTCAACATGGGAGGTTCATGCCATTATGCCGGCATCTTGTCTTTCTCTAATTCACACTCCCCCTCATTTTTTTTCCCTCATTTAATGCCTTTCACTCTCTCTCTCCCACTCATCCACCCTCTTTCTCTCACTGCATCTCCCTTTGCCACTCTATTCTGGACTGAAAGAGAATTACATTTTCTGCTCAGTGCCATGCAGAACTGATAATGTAGAAATTGATTCGTCTTGGCGCAGAAATCATAACCCGGCCTCCATCTCTCATATCTCATTGTCTCTTGTCTCCTGCGCTCATCATTGGAGAACAAAGCAAATCAATGGTTCTTATGGAGACTAAAGACTGTGTCATGGTCTTTGTTATTTTTTTTTTCTTTATTTTTGCTCAGCTGCGACCCAGAGGCTGCTTTGTGGCAGTTGATTGTTATTCTGTCCCTCTCTGATGTCCTCAGTTCCTGTTTTCTGATTCTTGATGACCCTACTACCTATTTTCACACCTTTTTTCATCTATTTTCTCCCTTACTCCTTCCATCTTAGTCTGATGAAACTCCTCATCCGGGAGAAAGTATCTTCTATTGATTGAGCTAGAGAATCGTTAAAGACACAAACTCAGTATCTCACTACAATCTGCTTTGCCAGATCTTTGCTTCATGAGACATTGCTAGTATAAATTTGTGACTGCAGGCAAACATGGCGGACTCCTGTGTGCTAATATTATTGTTCCTCTTGCCCTCTCTCTAGCCACCATGAAGCAAGTGGCTCGCACTGTAGCCAAGGTGGAGCTGTCAGACCACGTGTGCGACGTGGTGTTCGCCTTATTCGATTGCGACGGTAAGTGTGTGCTTGCTTCTCTCCAGAAATGGAATATAGAATGAAACTAAAGTGCAGTAATTGACAGCATCTCTGTCTCAGGTAACGGCGAGCTGAGCAACAAGGAGTTCATATCCATCATGAAGCAGAGGCTGATGCGGGGGCTTGAGAAGCCCAAGGACATGGGCTTCACCCGCCTGGTGCGTGCTATGTGGAAGTGCGCGCAGGACACGGCGTGGGACTTCGCCATGCCTAAACAGCAGTAGCAGGGTATAGAGAGAGAGGGAGGTGAGAGAGGTGAAAAGAGCAAGAGAGAGAGAGAGAGAGAGAGAAAGACAGTGGAGCTTAGTCTGCAGCCAACTAAATTAAGAATTGAACTTAAGATGGCATGTAATAAATCGTGCACATGCTGTATTGGCCAGGGCTGCTGCATGAGGTAACTGCTGCAGTGTGTGTGTGTGTGTGTGTGTGTGTGTGTGTGTGTGTGTGTGTGCGCGCATGTGTGAAAAAGAGTGTCTCCAGCCTCTACACATTAGCCCCTTCTCAGCTGACTCATAGAGTCTGCCCCATCTGCAGCATATGTGCAAATATCACAGGCAAGAATTTCAACACGTTTACCAATACTGAGAAAAGAGCAAAAACCCCCATCTATTTAAAAAAAAATCGCTTCTAATTCAAGTGTAAAGGTTATTGTGTATGCAAAATGTATTTGTGTTTGACAATGTTCATGTTAGATTGACGCAGCTGCAGGGTCCCTGGTATGATCCCGAACTCAAGTTCATGTCCGTGTAGAGTTTTGCACATTCTCCCCGTGTTCATGTGGGTTTCCTCCGGTTTCCTCCCACCTCCTAAAAAACATGCCGATAGGTGGATTGGCAACTGTAAATGTGGGTGCATGGTGTACTGTGATGCACTGCTGTCCCACCCAGAGTGTATTCCTGGCTGACAGTCAGTGTTTTTGGGATGGCCACTGGGTCCACTGCAACCCTGACCAGGATACAGAGGATACTGAAGACGAATGAATGAATTATAATGGTGATTATCAAGTTGCTCATAATGTAAGACCCAAATCGGTATAATTCCTCCTCTGAGACTTTTCCAGAGGGATGAATCTGTAACCAGAATGGCATTTTTCTGTTTCGCTCCACAGTTGAACAGTTAAGAAACTATGTAAGAACACTCTCATCCTTCACTGCTGCAGCGCGTAGTAGTATTGAACTTGGGTTATACAGTATAGTTGCATATTTTAAACGCTTATTGATTCAGTAACTACTGGATCAAGGTTGGACTTTCGTGTAAACAGGTTTCAGTTCTTTTCTTAGTACAGGAAAACATGTCTGTTCTTTTCCTTTGGCATATGCTTCAGATGTGTTGGATATAGATTAAGTGAAAATGCTGGAGTTCTACTCTAAGGGCTGAGGGGATTGTGGGATGTTTTGCACGTGTTGTCGACATGCACTGAAACAGCTCTCTGGCTTCTTACGTATCAAAACATGTACTTTTAAAGTCTGTTTTAAAGGATGCATACGGAAAAGCCAAACCCCAGCACTCAGCATTATAGTGTACTTTACCTCTGAAATACCCTCTTCTTATTCTTTTTTTTTTTTTTTTTTATAATTATAAAGCAACTATGGGTGTAAGAAAAACTACATTGAGAAGTTATGTACTTGAATGTCTATTATTGAATGAGTACGACTGATGTGCACAGTTATTATATTAAACCATTTTCACAATGTGGTGTAAGTTTATGGACTTCATGTGCAGGTGGAGGAGCAGCTGAGATTGAAAACAACAGTACAGTTCTGTGCCGACACACTGGGAATGTAACCGAATACGTTATTTTGAATGAACATTATTTTGAATGTGTTGTAAATGGATACAAATACAGATAGGAGGAAAGGTTGCCAGGAAGGTTCACGTGGCAGAGAGTGGGATCCTGTGGGGTACAACAAAAAAAGTCACATAAGCAGGAGGTTTTTACATTTATGCCGGCGCTCGTGAGTGGACAGGTATGAAGATCACAGGACAAAGACTATGTTCTTTAGTAAGGCTCTGGTCTAGGCCAGATGATGTTGATTTAAATTAGGCTGCTAGTTTGTTTATATTTTGGGAACCAACAAAATTTGTTAGAAAGTATGTTGGTGGATGCAAACAAAAATAATAGCTGTGCATGTCTCTAGCTGAGACCAGTTATGAACTGGAGTGATGTAGCTGAGGTTGAGGAACTGTCAGAGCCAGAATTCACACACCATGCTGACAATGCTGCTATTTCTACCTCTGGGTTTTCTGGTTAAGGTTACTCCCCCTCAACGTTTAAATCTAAATATAAAACAATACAGTGGATTTGCATTTCTCCCCTACCACACACACGATAAGTGTGAACTATACATTTAAAATGTATGTAGTCTGTAGTGGAGCAGTTTAGCTCTTGCACAAACACTACAGTGGAGTGCAATAATAAGGCCATGCTGTTTGAATACAGTACAAACGATACAAGCAAACAGACATATTAGTGCATACACACCAAGAACCACACTTGTGCTGTACATTTCCTGTGTCTTTATTTTATACAGTTTAGCTTGCACAGTGACCGCTGCATGCATCAGCTTTAAACCACACAATACTGCTAGCAGTGTGAAGCAGCTGCACAATATAATGCAGAATTATGCTGAATATAGTAAACAAGGCTTTATGTAAAACAGTGCAGAAGTACTCTCGAAGCTCCAGTCAAGATGTGCTGAAACAGCATTATGGCTCCATGACTGGTCTTTAGTTTGCATATAGAGAGCCTGCTCTAGGTAGAGATGATTCATGAAAGTGAAGAGTGCCTGCTGACTCTCAAATAAGGTTTTAATGGTAACACAGCATACGGTAAACGTCTATATGCAAAAATAAATATCTAGAATACAGTAGTGGAGCAATGATATTATAGTGGACTTTTTATTCACCTGTTATATATTTTTTTCAATCTGCATACAAGTAAGTCTGAACAAAAGTTTCAAAAAGTCTGAAAAAAATTGAAATGTTGTCACGTCTATAAAGAGTCAACAGGCTGAAGGGCTAGTCTTGTGTCCTTTGGATGACACTGTTACCAGAATATTGCCATAACACTAGTTGAAAACACCATCATTAACATTTTTCTTTAACTTTTTGGAATTTCACTTATAAATTGTGCCTCGTTTTCTGGGACACATTTCTATGCAGTACTGCCCTCTGCCATTTCAGATCAACCCTGTGCATGGCTCTAGAGATAAGGACCAGAGAGAGTCTAATGCTACCTGGCTCTAATTAGAAAGAAACCCAGAAAGGTCACACAGACATGTGTTAAGATTCAGTCAGGTTTTAATTACAAACAGTCTCATGAATACATGAACAAATGGGATGAAACCAGTACAGCTGTTGCAGCATTTAAATAAGAATCAAAAACTAAACCTGCAACAGGATGAACAATGTGAGTGCTGTTACCAATGGCTTCTTATTCACATGAGGCACAATCACCACACTTGGGATATCTAATCTGATTATAATTAATATAGAACCGATTAGCTTTGCTCAGTAACCCTCACACCATTCAACATCAATATCAAATTTCTCAAATTCTAACAGAGATAAAAGAAATGTATTTAATGTCCAGAAAGAGAAATTGAGTATAACCGCTTCATTAGCTCAATAAAAAAAAAAAATCCAAACAAACTCAGGAGACTAGACCTCTGACGCAATACAGTTCTGACAGAGAAAATTGTACAAATAAAAGTATAATGTAGAAGACATATTAGCAAAACGAGGTCACCACCTAGTGGCTAAGAAAAGAAACTGCAACTGACATGGCTGTGTCTCTGCTCAAGGTTTTACTAGCACGTTATTAATAATGACCTGAGTACAGCACTAACACACTGCAGTGGTCTGGGTGGCCAGATCCTACAATACGACACCAGTGTCAGACAGAGAAATTAGTCCAGGTAGATGAAGGAAACTTGGCGTTCGTGGGTCAGCTCTCAGTCACTGTCAAATTTGATGGAGTTGATGGTGGTAGAGATGGCTCCTCCCCTGTAGCTGCCACGCTTCTTTTTCGTCTTTTCGTGTCTGAAGGACTTGCCTTTGGTGTACTTCAGCACGTTGTTGGCCTTCTCCCCCCAATCTCCACTCGCTCCCAACTTGAAGAAAAGAAAAGAGGGTCAAAAGGGAGCTTAAAACACACTCTAGTAGTACGAGTGTATAAAATAGTTACTGTGGCCTACCTTGGCTGTGAAGGAATTGTCTGCCAGACGCGGGTCTACCTCAATCTCCTCGTCTCTTATTCTACGGAAAGGAGTAGTGCCATTCTTTAAAGGACACAATGGAAAGACAGATGCAAAATTAAAAAAAAAAAAAAAAAAGCTTAATAACCATGCTTCACCACAAATAATTAGTACAGTTAATTTTAAAGATGTAGTACTCAAATATCAGTCACAAGTAATAGCAGTGATTTATTATGATATTACCTGAATACTTTTAAAGTGACTGACGCCTAGTAGCAAACATGAATCCTTCCAAAATGGATCTATTGTCTTCATTTAAAATAAACCTACAAGCAGTAGATACTACACAGCTGACACTCTCTCAATCACAGACTGTTAAATCTAAGCCAAAGCTGTACTAGCTTACTTTGGCGTAACTAGCTTACTTTGGCTGCCACGATTTAATATCCAGCAGTGAGTCATGCAGCTCAAAGCTGCTATAAAACACTACAACTAGTACAAAGCATCATCTGAGTCAGTGAGAAGCAGCCCCACTGCACTCATTTTGAATGACCCAAACACACAGCCCTAAATTAGCTTGCCCCATGTGTTTACTTGAAAGCCTTGACCTTATACTCAAATACGTAGGAAGATGTAGAAAGAGGCCAAGTGGTAAAACAGAGGAGGCATAATGGCTCTGGTGCACTCGTGCAAAGGTGCTTGAAAGCTAAAAGCTCAGCCACACTCTCCAGCCTGCAATAATCATTCTTACCTTCTGTTTGGCCTTGGGGAATGAATGAGGTGTGACGTTAACAGGCTTTTTGTTTTTGGGTGTTTTCTTTGACGCTTCCTCGTCCACCTCGTCTTCCTCAGTCCTCTTTCTTTTGCCGCCAGTGCCTGTGGTTTAAGAAAAATACACTGATGGATTAACTGTATAGGAGTATTTTTTGGGACAAAAGATATAATTATTAATTTAGCCAGTTTCCGGTCAGAGTAACTGGCAAAACAAGACAGTGAAAATCATCATTTTGTCTATATTAGCAGCAAAGAGGATTGAGGCTCAGTAGTGAGAGATCATGGAATCTGTTCACTGCCCTCATTACAAAAATGGTTATTCAGGCAATTTAGTTGCATATGCAAGTAGGATTTAACCCTGGCATGATATTCTAGTGAACAGGAAATAGGAAATGGAGATAGTGATCATTTAGGTCATGCCAACTTATCTCTTTAAAAGCTTTTTCACAAGCATATCAGCCAGGAGTCCCAAAATCCCCTGCTCCTGCTACTATTCAGCAGTTCTGGCAATTCGTAACTACACAGTACAGTAATTTTCTAATTTAGACACTTGTTGCATTAGCTTATTGGTACTCGTGAGGTTAGCAGTATCACACTGTTTGAATTGTCAAGACTGTACAGTACATTGGTCAATACCAACATAAAAATAAGAGTACTAGATTTCTACAGTACTGCTCATACTGGTTCAAAAGAGAAATTAGGCTCAGAGAAACAAGATTTTCATTACCATTTGCTGGAGTGGCAGTAGGAGTCTTGGGTGTTTTCACTTCCTCCTCTTCAGACGAAGAGCTCTCTGACGAGCTGCTCTCGGGCTTTGGCTTTGCTCTAGCAGTTGGTGTGCTTTTTGCAACAGGTGTAGTTTTTACCGGTGCAGTTTTTACCGGTGCCTTTGTTGTCTCCTCTTCATCATCAGAGCTGTCTTCACTAGAGGACGACGACTCTGCGGCCTTCGAGACAGGCGTCTTCGCTGTAGAGGCAGGGGTTTTGGGAGTCGCTGTTTTCCCGTTGGTCACGGCAGGTTTGGCCGGCGTCGTTTTGGGAGCTTCAGCCTCTGAATCCGAGCTGTCTGAAGAGTCGGAACTGCTGCTCTCAGCCTTTTTAGTGCTTGTTGGAGTCACAGCAGGCTTAGAGGAGGCAGCAGGTTTCCCTTTACTCTCCTCATCCTCCTCACTGGAGCTGTCCGAGCCACTGCTGCTGGACTCGGCTGCGGGTTTAGACGTTGTGGGTGTGGCTTTAGACCCTGTGGACGCGGCAGCTTTAGCAGTAGGGGTGGAGCTCACTGTGGAGGATGCAGGTTTAGCTGTTTTAGTTGCTGGGGTCTCATCTTCTGAGTCGGAGCTGTCACTGTCCGAGTCCGAGCTGCTCTCGGCTGGTTGAGATTTGGGTGGCGCTGGTTTAGTGGCGGGAGGGGCAGCAGCTTTCTTAGGAGGCTCCTCTTCGTCAGAAGAGCTGTCCGAGTCCGAGCTGCTCTCTGCAGGCTTGGATGGAGTCTTGGGTGTTACTGCAGTTTTAGGTGTGGCCACTGGTTTGGGCGTGGTTTTCGGTGTTGCTGTTTGGGCTGCAGGTTTGGCAGGAGCCTCATCTTCTGAGCTATCAGAATCTGTTTGCAAAAAACAGAACTCTGCCTTGTTATTTTTTATATTAACAACAATATAAAAGGACCAACCTTTCAAACTCAAAGGATTTAGAACATGCTCTAAGCCAACTTCTAACGAAGAAAGGAAATCAAACTGACAAAATGGTGCACCTATGAGAGCAAAACTGCACTCTTAATGCTGTCAAACAAATGCTGTCTTAATCATTATGCTGTCTAATCATTAACACTGTTAGCAAAGAGGATCTTCTGTTCTCACCTGAGCTTGAGGACTCAGCTTTCTTTGCAGGTGTGGCCTTCGCTGGAGGAGTCTTAACTGGGACGGCTTTAGCAGCTGGTTTGGCTTTAGCAGCTGGTTTGGCTTTAGCAGCTGGTTTGGCTTTATCATCCTCATCATCAGACTCCTCCGAACTGGAAGAGGACGACACTTCTGCAGCTTTAGCTGGGGTGGCTTTAGCTGGAGTAGCCTTAGCAGGAGTAGCCTTAGCAGGAGTAGCCTTAGCAGGAGTAGCCTTTGCAGGAGTAGCCTTTGCAGGAGTAGCCTTTGCAGGAGTAGCCTTTGCAGGAGTAGCCTTTGCTGGAGTAGCCTTTGATGCAGGAGTTTTTGTTGGTGGTTTTTCTGCTTCATCATCTGAATCCTCAGAACTAGAGGACGAGGAAGAATCCTGCTTGGCAGGGGTGGCCTTGGCAGCTGGGACAGCTTTCGCTGGTGTTGCCTTGGTGGCCGGCTTGTTTGCCTCTTCATCGTCATCCTCTGAGCTTGATGAGGAGTCATCGTCCTCGTCAGCAGGAGCTGCCGCAGTCTTAGTTGGAACTGCTGGGGCCTTAGCAGGAGCTGCTTTAGGTGGAGCAGCTTTGGCAGCTGGCTTCTCTGCTTCCTCCTCCGAGCTTGAATCTGTAAGACCAAACAGTCAGCATAAAAAAAATACAAACTTCAGAAAGTATTGATGAGCTGACTAGTGGGATTAGCATTATCCCAGAATGGTATGGTCTGTCATACCAGAGCTGTCTGAACTTGACTCATCCTTCTTGGCTGCAGGTTTGGGAGTCACAGCCTTTGTAGGAGCTACATAAACACATAAAAAGAACTGGGTTTCACAATTTGCCCAATACTGCGGCAATCCAAGTCGCTTGTGTCTAGTAGTAGTATGTTGAGAATGCATCACCACTTATCATGCAGCCTGACTTACTACCACTAGACAATCATGAAAACGAGAGAAAAAACAAAATGCTGCATTTAATTATAAAGTCTAGTTATCCAAACTCGTACCAGGGGCTTTCTTTTCTTCCTCATCACTGCTGTCTTCACTGCTGTCTGATGAGTCCTGTTTAGCTGCAGGGGCAGGGGCACTCTGAGCTGCAGGTGGAGGTACCGCACTGTATGTACCTACAAGTAAAGAAACAAAACCTCAGCCACACTGCAGATGGGTTTACTTTCTATGTGGTCCTTTTATCCTCTCAGTGGTTCTAAAGACAGTACCTGCTTTGGGCTTCTTAGTGGGTGGAGCCTCCTCCTCCTCATCTGAGGAGTCGTCACTGCTGCTGCTGGCATTGGCCGGAGCCGGGGCCTTCACCGGGGCAGGCGCCTTTACTGCTGCCTTTAATGCACAGGTCAGAAACATATACAAATCTATTGAAGACGTACTTCCACCTACAAGACGCATCAGAAATCCCTCTAGAAGTTACTGTGTTACCGCTGTCAGAGCCGGGTGTTTAGATGGTTACAATTTTTATTGGACAGTATCAAAGTACTTAATCACATCTCAAAGCTACGTGATTCGTCATGGTGAACGTATTACTGAATGAACACCCAAGATTATGGTATAATATTTATAAGTGGAATCCTACCTTTGCTGGAGCCTCATCTTCAGAGTCACTTGAGCTTTCCTCACTGCTGCTGCTCTCCTGCTTCTTCTGAGCTGGGGCTTTAGGAGCGGCCGAGGCTTTAGGGGTCACAGTCGTAGGCTTGGCTCCTGAGAAGCACAGAACAATTCACCTATTACTTAACAAGAGCCGAAAGGCACCAATCCACTGAGCAGTGATTTTGAGTGAGCAAAGTGCACTACTGAATTACGATCTGGGTATTTAATGATTCATTCACTGTAAAGCACTGAACTCTCTGTAGCCAATTTAAAGCAACCTGTACAGAGCAACTTGTTGAAAACATCCTTGAACTAATACAAATATGCCAGTGTTGAGAAATAACATTTAGATATAACCTTTCCAGAGTGGTGTTAGTCATGAACAAAAAGTACACGGTTTTAGTACTTATAAAATGACTTCAGTCTTTGTTGAAGCAGAATTACAACATAAAAGATCATTTGTATCCAAGACTTACAGAAGACTGCAAAACAAAATACTTTTTTGGGATTATTTAAATAAAGCTAATAATTACTGTTACTCACTTACATGTTCTTTTAAAATAAATGTGAAATGTAAAGCTTACAGACTGATTAAAATGAAGGCAAAACAAACTTTTATGTCAAGTTGACGGTCAGGTGCATCATACTGCGTGGTCGTTGGGCTAAATGCGTAAACTGTTCCAGGAAGGGTTGTTGCCGTGTTATGATTTCACCGTTAGTCACAATGTATGATCGGATGGTTACCACACAGATTAAAATGCATTTATCAAATATCATGCAATAGTTTCCCTCTGGACCCTAAATAATACTATAGCAACCTCTGTTTCTCCACACTGAAGACTCTGTGGCTGTATAATCACATTTTTTTTGCTGTTGCCGGGGAGTCTGCTGCCACTTCTAACATGTTTATCAAAACGCACAAAAAAACACGGCATTGCTGACCAGAATTAAACCAAACAGCTATCATATATTTTTTTTTTTTAAGAAGCACTCTGCCACAATAGTCAAATTATTTTTTTGGAGCAGTGCTCCACCTTTCCAACAATGTAAAAGATTTTATGGAAAAGTTATTCTCAAAAATATCTTTAAGAATACAGAACAATTAAGGGTTCTGATTTAATCAGAAGATTGGGTTTTTGTTATATAGTCTACACCCTATATATATATATATATATATATATATATATATATATATATATATATATATATATAGCCTGTAACATTTGCTAACTTCCTGTAGTGTCAGTCATTGTCATGCTAGCAGCTTTTTACCTGTGGCTGCAGGTTTGGCTGATTCTTCCTCCGAGTCAGACTCCTCACTGCTGGAGCTGGTGTCCTTCTTCCTGGCTGCCGCTGCAGGGGACGAGGCTGCAGGCTTCACAGCTGTGACCTTCTGAGGTGCCAAACAAAACAGTTGCCAAATTAGAAAGCGGCGTATTGACAGAAACTTGCCAGATATCCATCGGCTTTTAGGCAGATTTGCACAATCTGATAATTTACCTTTACAGGGGCTTTAGTGGTGGCTTCATCCTCAGAGTCACTGGAGTCTTCACTGCTGCTGGACTCCTCTGCCTTCTTCACCGGTGCCGCAGCCGCTGCCTTCTTCACCGGTGCCGCAGCCGCTGCCTTCTTCACCGCAGCTGCAACCACGAACACACACACACACACCCAGTCATTTACTTTAGCCAAATGTACCAATGACAGAAACCTTTGCTCTTTGTTTGGTGATTTCCCTGCTCTAACACATTCAATTTAACACCATGGTCCATTACCTGGTAATGCAACTGTGCTGGAATCCAGCGGTCGAAAGTAAAGTCAGCCCTAAACCCTAAAGTCAGAATCTGTTTGTTGTGCCACAGACACTTAGGGTACATCTTAAATAGTAGTGCATAAAGTGAATGAATCAAAACTTTTAGCCAATCATTAACATGTTCTGAGAAACAGGAAATATTACATCCATGATCAAGACACAACCACTTTCCTCAGTATGTTCCCTTAAAACGAGGTGTGTCTAGATTTTTAACCACAGATAAATTAATCAAATCCAAAAGAGTTGTGATTTACAGTAACTTACTTTACAAATACTTTACACTGGCTTGTTCTGCCTTACTATTACGTTAGTAGTAAGTTATTTTAAATAATTTGTGACTTTGCCAGTATTCTCACTTTGATCCATGACATTTTGTACCAACCAAGAATAGAGCTCTCTATGCTGAATGACACAAAACTAGCCTATTTCTACATCGCCTCATGATCCCATGCTGTTACAGTCATTGTATTTCTGCAAGGTGGCCGTTCGGTGATCATAGAACACACACACAAGAAAAACCTTCCCATGTGAAGAAATCATTATTCTTCTCAGAAAATAAAAAGAAAAATGAATTTAATGTCAGGGCTTTTACTGTGCACACAGTGAACAGAATTACCATGTAGTTTAGTTCATGGCAGGTGTTGCACTATGTTTTAAGTTATAAACCATGACTGTATTTTCAAACATACATAAACATATCACATTTTTTTTGCTGTTGCCGGGGAGTCTGCTGCCACTTCTAACATGTTTATCAAAACGCACAAAAAAAAAAAAAAAAAAAAAACACGGTATTGCTGACCAGAATTAAACCGAACGGCTCTCTCTCTCTTTTTTTTTTTTTAAAAGAAGCACCCTGCTCAATTGACAGCATGCAAAAGTTGTACAACTTTAAGACACCTGATGCAGGTTCAGTCCCTTAGAGCGCATCAATATTTCAGCCAGTACCGATTTCTGACTCTGATAGCTGTAGTTCAGTAATTGTTAGACGAGCCTTTACCTTGAGGTGTTTTCTGGGCAGGTGCTGCATCCTCCTCATCACTGCTCGAGTCCTCTTCACTGGAACTCTCCACGTCCTGCTTTGCTTTCTTCGCACGTGGCCCATTAACCTCAGGACTTTTGGGGACCGCTTTCCTTTTTGTAGCCTTCTGAGACCTAACATAAGTGAGGACATACGTCAAGTGTAAGATACAAGCAACTGGCGGAAAAAAAAAAACTTCTAACAGTAACAAGGTTATTCAGTGTACATACTTACTTAACCCAAAAACTGAAGATGTCAAGGAGTCCTTCTTCATTTTGGTCCTGAGGTTTCTAAATAAGAAAGGAAACATTTGTAAACTTAGAACTTGTTTAAAATAGCTTATGAGCAGGATATAGCTTTAAATCCATTGTGAGTGCTTAGGCAGAATGAGAAACCTCCCCAAAAAGTACTAAGACAAAAACAAGTCCTGCTGGAGGAATAAAGTCATGGCAACTATTACAGATTTTAACGGTATTTAAAAGGTCCTACAGGAGGCTCATGAGGAGGTCCCTCATGGTGATAAGATGCGAGTTAACAGAGATTTATCAGAATGGGAATATATTTATAATAGTCTCTGTAATATATGATCCTGAATTTAATGAACACTAACATACAACTTTAGGATAGAAATAGCAAATACTCCATTCAGATATTATTCACTCCACGGTGGACTCCTGAAACCAATTAAAAACCATCACTACGTATATTATTAATATATAGTGAAATAATCCCTGGTCATAAAACCGCTCTGTAGCTCCTAAAGGACAAACAGTGAGACAATGTGTCAGTCTTTGGTGTAGTAACAGGTTCCAGCTAAGTACACAGCTCCACTGGGTTTCTCAAGTAGACACGTGTTTGAAACAAACTGCGCGTGCTGCTGCGCGTGCCGTTCTTTCACCCGCTGTTCAAAACCACACACAAATACACAACACAAGACTACTTCACGTGTACTTACGACTTTAGCTTGCTTTATAAACTCCTTAGCGGCTTTGGTGAACTTGTTCTGTAGAAGAAACGTATAAACGTGCTGGTAGAGATCACTGGGCACCGAGCTCCCCTCCGCCATCTTCACTGCACTGCTACGCGCGACAGAGCCGCTTGGACGGTCACGTGAAGACGGGAAATGGCGCACAAGAAATACGTCATGGTCGGGTTCTTGTACCTGAAGCTCTTCTAATACAGCATTACTCACTGTTTACCTAAATTAGTAGCTGTATATCGAGCCACAGTGCGGGTTTATTAGCTTTGTTCACCTCGCAGCAGAGCCGTGTTTGAGTTTGGAGGATTTTTAGCGACAGTAATACCGCCTCCAACACGACAGAGGGCGCTGTGGCGTGCGGCTGAATCTCAAATGGCTCACCTTTAAACGCCTAGTGCACTAGAGTGTAGAAGCATGCCATCTCACCTATAGTGCACCTAGATAGGGAGTGAGCAGCTGTTTGGATTCAGGCTGTGTGTTTATGTAGATGTACGCAAAAACCTTCCGTAGATACGGGAAAGTGAAATGAAAAAAAATAAATGAAAGAAAAAAGCTAATGCGAAATACAGGAAAGAGAGAGAAAGAGAACTATTTAACACTAACACAAAAACTTCTACAATCTTTATCAGAAAGAACATAACAACAACAACAACAACAGTACTACTACTACTACTAACCTACATTGTAGGTTAGTATTATTATTATTATTAATAGAAGTATTGGTAGAGGTATTTAGTATTCTTTTCTTCATCTTTTCTCCATAGTGCAAAAATACTACTACTAACAACAGCAGCAGTAACAACAGTAATAATAATAATAATAATAATAATAATAATAATAATAATAATAATAATAATAATGATAACATATTTGAAATAATATTATTATTATTATCATTAGTAGTAGTAGTTAGTATTCTTTTCTTCATATTTTCTCCATATTACTACTACTACTACTACTATTATTATTATTGTTATTAATAATAACAACAACTACAACAACAACAACAATAACAATAATATAAAAAGGTAAATATTGCATTAATTTGTTTGTTTTTGTTTGTTCGTTAATTCAGTAGTATTATTTTCTCCATCCCTCCCTATAAAATAAATATGTATAGGTTAGACCATATACATTGATCTTTATGGAATAAATAAACATGTCTATGATATAAATAATAAAAAGAGTAAATGTCATTTCGACTCTTCGACCTGTTCAGCTGCGCCGCTACACAGTGCAGTCCAGTGGGTGGCAGTAAGGCACCAAACGCTCGGTTTGACCATCGCCATGAAACCAAGAAGAAGAAGGCGAAGAAGAGGAAGAAGAAGAAGAAGAAGAAGAAGAAAAAAATCCGTGTCAAACTATAATGGCTTAAATATCATGAGATGTCTAAGTGGAGTGGAATGGGGGGCAAGTTTTTCTTCATTAAAAACTATTTATGTAGCACTGATCCGGTCTGTATTTGATTATGGTAGTGTGGTATATGATTCAGCATCAAAAAAAATAAATAAATACAAGCTCAAGCTATGAGACAGTGTTGTGGAGCAGTAAAGATGACACCCATTCCAGCTTTACAAGTCTTGTTAGGAGACTAGAAATTAGAAGGAAACAATTAATGATCAACTACTGGGCTAACCTCCAGGGGCATAAAGAAGAACATCCTACGAAAATGGTCTTACAGAAGTGCTGGGAACAAAACAAAAGGTGTAGAATAAGTTTTGGGTGGAGGAGTGGAGTAAAATATATGTAGAAGAAATGCAGGTAAATAGTATCAAGATAAGCCCAACAGTTTTAATTCCCGGAATATGAACCATGGGTTTATGTGACACCTCAGATAGATTTGTATATGTTGGAAGTCAAAAAAGCAGAAAGAGAAGTAGACCCGTCATCTGCATTTTCAGTATATGTTAGAAACCAATATACCCGGTATATACAAATATATACAGATGGATCAAAAGATCCAGAGTGTCAGACAACTGGGGCTGCTTTTTTAGTTCCAGGCAGTGGAATCAAGGGAATAAAGTGAACTTCAAATCATTTGGCAGTCTATACTGCAGAAATGGTAGCAATTCTTTTGGCATTGCAGTGGGTAGAGGAACATAAACCCGGGAATGTTTTAATTTGTTCTGACTCAGTATCAGTCTTAAAGAGTTTGAGATCTTTTAAATCTAGCCACCAAGATAATCTCTTTAGTATTTTACAAATACACTGAAGAATTGTTCAAAATAATATTTCAGTCTGTTTTAAATGGGTTCCTGCACATATAGGAATAAAGGAAAATGAAGAAGTGGATAAATTAGCAAAACAAGCATTACAGAGAGAAATCATAGAGATTCAAGTTCCGTTAAGTAAGTCAGAGATTAAGGTTTTAATTTGGAGTAAAGTCAGTCAGTCAGTCAGTCAGTCATATTTATTTATAAAGCACATTTAAAAACAACAGCTGTTGGCCAAAGTGCTGTACAAAATTTAAGCATATACCAAAAATACAAAAGTAAACATAGAACACAGCAACAAATAGTACACTACAGTTATGCCACTGCGCTTACTTATGACCATATGCAACAGTAAATAAATAAGTTTTAAGAAGAGACTTAAAATCAGCACATGTTGGTGCAGTTCTTATATAGGGGGCAAATTATTCCAGAGCTGTGGAGCGGCCACTGAAAAGGCACGATCTCCTTTTGATGAGTGGTTTGAAAGTGATTGAAGAATGGCAAGTAAAGTGGAATAATGGGAAAAAGGGAAGATTTTTTTACAGCTTAATTAATAAAATAAGTCAGAAGATAAAATGTATAGGTAAATCAAGGAAAGAAGAGGTTATTTATAATAGAATAATGTTAGGTCATTCAAATTTAAATAGCACACTTAAAATGATAGGGAAACATCCAAACGGATTATGTGAACAATGTCATGTTGAAGAAACAATACCTCAGGTGATTCTTGAATGTATTAAGTATGAACAAGAAAGGAACAATATGATAGAAGAAATAAAGAAAAATAGGAATTCAAAAAGTACATTTGAAGGTTTTAATAAAATGGTCAAGTGAAATTAATAGTAAAGCTTTCTTTGATTTTATTAGGGAGACGGGGCTGATAAATAGAATATAAATCTGTCTGTTCCACACTCCGGAGCAGAAGGTGGCGGTAATGCACCTGTTACGCTGGTTGCCAGCCGCCGTTAAAAACCAAGAAGAAGAAGAAGAAGAAGAAGAAGAAGAACTATAATGGCGGCGTCCTATATCTTGTAGTGAAGTCACGTTTTCTCCTTCCAGAAGAGTTTTTTAGTCTTGAACGTGAGCGTTACCCCTCAGGCAGGCTGAACTCGGATAATAATGCCTCGTTACGAGCTGGCTCTGGTGCTGAAGGCCATGCAGAGGCCGGAGACCGCGGCTGTGCTCAGGCGCACGGTGGAGACCTTGATGGAGCGCGGCGCCGTGGTCAGAAATCTGGAGAACCTCGGCGAGAGAAGGCTGCCGTACAAGATCAGCAAACACAACCAGCGGCACACACACGGAGCCTACTTCCTCATCGACTTTCACTCCGCACCGTCCATTCTGACTGCTTTACTCAATCACCTGGAGAGAGATGTGGACGTAGTGCGGCAGACTGTGTTAAAGAAAGACACAGAGCCTCCTAAAGCCCCGTGCTGTGGTTCCTCACCTGCTCAGACAAACAAGATGACTTCTGCATAAACGTGAGGCTTTACAACGACCAGGCACCCCATGTGTGCAATAACTGTAACTCTTAAAATCGAGAAGTTAGTTGAAGGACCAGTAGACAAGAGTGTGTTTGGGTTCATTGGGATCTACTGTGGCATTAGCTCATTAGCTGTCATGTACATACACTTATACCACAGTGCTGCTGAGCTCTCGATTCAGAAGGTGTTGATGAATTTTCTATAACAGCAGATCTGACAGTAGTTACAGCTCCAAGGCAAATCACAGGTTTATATTAATGCTATAGTAACAGCTCATTCGTATTCCTCTTATTGCAGACAGTCAGCAAAAATTCATTTTTAAACGTCCAGGTGTCAGGAAAGGCGTAGTGGTAGTGTTGCCACCTCGCAGCTTGTTCTCCATGTTCTCCGGTTTCCTTCCACCTGTTAAAAAAAAGCATGCATGTAGGTGGATTGGCTACAGTAAATTGCCTGTAGATGTGAAAGTGTGTGTGCAAGATGCCCTGCGATAGACCCGAGGCCCATTCAGGATGTATTCTTGCCCAGTGTTTCCAGGATAGGCTCTGATCAGGATAAAGCGGATTCATGCATCACACCTGCTTTCTGTCTCTTTAAAGAAAGTCTGCAGCTCTTGTTGAAGCTAAACGTATTGGCTTACCTTTTCCGAAGACTGAAGCTGCGATGCTGCACTGTTAAACACTGCATTACCAGTGAAAACTGCATGTCTATTGGGGGTGCCAGATAATGCCAAGTACTTACAAGTACCAGGCTATTCTTAAACTAATTGATCTGGAAACAAATAGCATTGTGATGATGTATCATTTAGTTTGGCCATATAGATGGTTTTGTAGTCAGTTGGGCAGATTTTAAACTGTTGGATTGGATTGAACAGTTCTTTCAATCTGCCAACCGTGACCTTCATGGCTGTCTCGTCCGCAAATGTGTCAAGTTGCTGGGAATCACATGGTCACTGAAATTGTGTCATTGTGTGTTGCACATAATTCAGATTAAACAATAACCTGTCAGTTCTGCGAAGGCCAAAGCCACACCTAGCCACCGCTTAGCTCTGCCACTGGTTATGCGTTTGGCACTGGTATAGCAGTGTTATTAGGGATTTGAAACACCTCACTATCACTGCTGGATTAAGAATAAAAATATAAATAAATTACTATTACTGTCTTATATACTATTAGATTAAGGACTTGTAAGTGTAGAGTTAAAGACTATAGCCTATGAACAATTAGTTTTAATCATCTAACCCTTGATCACTTCTCAGTTTCTCAACCAAAACACATTTTTGTGGTTCTCAAGCCAGCAGTGATATAGAGGTGTTTAAAAAATGCCAGAAAGCCTGTTTCACCTGATAAAGTCATACCTGAAAACTGTACATATTTGAAGGGCTTACCTGATAAAACGACCAGTAAGTAAATGAAAAAAATAAATAAACAGGCAACTGAGTTACACTTTTGACCCTAAATCTGTACTATTGTCACATTCACTTCTGCATGTTAGATATGCTAAATGACTGACAAAGCAATATCAGTGATTCACTGCTCTCTAAGGGATTCTGAGTTACCCATGGTGCATTGCGAGCATACATATATAATATCTTATTTTCTAGTGGCTCTTTATTATGATTATGTGCCTGTGTACGTGGTCCCAAACAAGAAGTTCTCTTAGGTTTTCTCTATTAGACTGGATTCTACTAAAAACTAATATAAATGCTAGCATTTGGGCGTCAGCCTTACGACTGGTGGATTATACTGGACAACTCCGGTGGTGACACGTGACCGCTGACTCAGCAGGCATTGTCGTTAGTGTATTGTTTTCTAACTTGTAAAGTAAGGAAAACTTACATTGCTTCTTTTTCTGTTCCCCCTCAGGTCTATAAGGAAGAAGATACACTGCTGGGTTTTGCTGAATTTCAACTACATTCATGTGAAAGTTTATAATGAGAAAGGAATAAATAAAAAAAAAAAAAAAAGTTAATCTTTTTAAAATATGTTTGTGTTTGTTAATTCATGTCTAATAAGTCAACACTTTTAAACCCATTACAGCACAATGTGTGCATGCCCCTGACAAAGGAAGAGAATATTCTACAACATAAAATGTAAATCATTAAAGGAATAAAACAAAAGCCTTTAGGCCCAAATATATATGCAGTTATTTAACTATACTTGAATTGTAATATATACTCGACTAGGATTGAATGTTTACTTTCACAGTAATGCCATCAACTGTAATCACAGCTGTGATTAAATCATATGTGTGTGTTAGAACAGATAACTCTTTAATGTGTTCAAATGAAAGTGTTTGGCAAGAGTTAAGTGTTAGGATTCTTTTAAATGCTGAAAGTGAATCTTTTCAAGGAAAGTAAAAGCCTTGTTCTCTATTGGGCCTGCTATAGTTTTTGTATATATTATACCTTTCTGAAGAACAGAAAAGTCAAATAACAATAGGTTTGTCCACACTTGTACACATTTACTCGAGTAAAAAGTAAATGATTTTATACTACAGTAATGTTCTTAGTTTTCTATTTCAATTCTTTTTATTTTTATTTTATAATCTATTTTTTTCTATTATCAGTTATTTTATGTGCCATGAGCTCTGACGGTAGCTAAGTGACTGTAAGTGACCGATCACCTATGTCTCAGAAATGTGCTATATACTCTCTAGTGTGTCGCATGACTTCCTGACGACACACTCCTGTTTTGCTAAAAGATCATTGGGGAGGGTGTGTGAAAAATTAATGGTCAAGATTTGCCGAGACACTATGAATTAAAAAAAAATAATAATAACCAAAAAGTAGTTTCCCTGTATATTTACTCAATCTCCATGATCACTTGACTACAGTTTATATTTGTTTCTCTGTTTTCATGTCAAAGTCCTATTTTTTTTCACCTCATTTAATTCACATCTGATTCACCTTTCCTGTAATTCAGCTCCAGATTTGGGCCTTTTTACTGGGTTGTTGTTTATATTATTTAAGATTTAATCCAAGAAAAATTGCGTAGATGAAGTCGAGGCCTTTTTTGGACTTGAGAGGAGCCAGCAAAAGAGATGTGTTTGCTCACTGACTGGAACATTAGTAACTAAATAATAATGTCTTAATAAATGAAAAATAAAACCTCTTAAACTATCAGGGAGCTTTCACACTCAAACTCGATCAAACGAATGTAACCATTAAGCCACTTTAACCCGATTAAGTTGACTTTGTTGTTCGTTATAGACTGGCTGATCTGTGAAACTTGCCTAGACTAATTTTTTCTGGACCTCAGAGGAACCAGCAGAACAGACAGTTTTGCTCACTGGAACATCATTACTCAAATAATACATTTTTGGGGTTCTTTCACACACAGCAAATCCACTTGCTCAACTAAATGTATTTGTTGAGCGAATCTGACTTGATTAAGTTGGTTTGTCTAGGAGTGCATAGATGAAGTTCATGTTTTTTTTGTTTTTTTTTTTGCTGGACCTCAGAGGAGCCAGCAGAGGAGACGTTTACATACTGACTGCAACCTCATTAACTTAATAAACTCTTAATAAATAAAACTTCTGAGGTAAAAAAACACTCAACTTGATCAAACAGACATCTATGAAGCCAATTTAACTCGATTAAGTGGACTTTTTTCGTTCGTCCTTGATGACTGCGCTGTCTAGATTAATTTTTGTAGTTTAGAAGAGCCAGCAGAACAGACATGTTTGCTCACTGACTGGAACATAATTAACGATATAATAAACTCTTTAAGTAAAATAATAATAAAAAAAACTCTCGGGGTGCTTTCATATTAAACTTGATCAAACAAATGTACTTGTTAAACCAAAGTCAGTCATGTAAGTTGGTTTGGTTTGTCCTTCATTGCTACTCAGAGAAGCTAGCTCGCTGACGCCTGGGTCACGTGGTCGGGCGAGTCCGCGTCACCTGACAGCGTTTTAAGGCCGAGCTGGTGTCAGTGCACCGCAGTGCGGTTGCGGTACACAGCTCTGAGCAGACAGATAGCCTGTGCTCACGGAGAGAGAAGTCACAGAAAAAGGCGCTCTGCAGTGAACTCAAGATGTTCCTCACGCTGCTTTTGGTCTCCACGGGTAATACGTTTACTCTTACTATTTTTAGATACGTACTTTCAAGTCCGTGGTGAAATGGTTGTGTAACGCAGTTGATTAGCCGCTAGCTAACATGGCGAAGCTCGCGCTTTGGAAACGTAAACAACTTGAGCGCCGCTATAAACCGAGTTTTGTTGTTGTTTATCCTTCGGTAAACACCTTTCTAAACATTATTCTAAACATCTGTTTATAGAACTGTTAAATTTGAGACGTGTTGAATTAAGTTGGACTTTGTGACGCAGTCTGTTTTGGCTGTTAGGTTTATTTCCCTGCTCGGTTAACCTGGTTAACTGGTTATTATTGAACCGCTACCGAGCTCGGTGTGACGTATAAACCAGCCTCTCCTGCTTTAGGAAAGCTTGAGATTGGGTAAGAATTGACGCTGTTCAGCTAGTCAGCCATCTTTTGTCGTTTTTTCCTAGTATTTCCCCTTCATCTTCCATTTGTCGGTAACAGTCTAACATTAATGCTTCCACAACCAGAAACATTAACTGCTATGAAACTGTTATGGTTTGTATATTATTATTATTATTATTATTATTATTATTATTATTATTATTATTTACTTCTACAGTATGATCAGCTCCATTTCAGCTTTCTGAAACTGAATTCCCCTCCCACGTGACTCATCATATTGACTCGTGACTGCTCCTGTCCTGATTGGTCAGCAGGTGTTGATTAATTCTCTGTATCAGCAGCTCTGAGAGTAGTTCCACCTATAATTCAAATCGCAGATTTATATCAACACACGTTGAGATATAATCGGATAATGTTTTTATAGTAATCAGCTCCTTCACAGGTACTTGCATGGCAGACACACCCATATTATAAGTCTAACAATAAATAGGTTTTTAAGTATGTGCTTTTAGATAATAAAACCATGTAATGATGGCTCTCATGAAGCTGTCTGTTATTTATTTCACATTTGTGGAAAGAGTCTCCCATGTCAATGTTTTGTAGCAGTCGGTAAGTTTTCTGCCATGGGAAAGTTTTCAGGAAATAGAAATAATACCCTAAGCTGTGTTGGTTTGTGTCAGTGAGTGAGTGAGATTTAAAAAGAGAAGCAGGTGAGGGAACAACGTAAAACAATCTTGTCTCTTGGACATTCCACAACATTAAATGTAACTATAAGAGGTTAAAAATTCAACGTCTTTGATTAATACCACCCCATCATTCAATTTTATAACAGAATATCTTCTCTATTGGAATCGCTTGTTCTGGCAGGATTTAAAAAAAAAAAAAATTACTGCATAGATGTTGTAATGTTATCCATGTCTGGTTTTTATATAATACATTTTTTTATACACATCATATGGAGGTAAATCCTGTAGAATGGTTGTGATTTGCATTTGAAGACAACATGATGTTAATAGTTTCACATCCTCTTTTCTGATCCCTGTCTATGCTTCTCACTACACCCACAGTTTTCACTTCAGCTTTTGGTCATGAGAATAACTTCACTAGTTGGGGGGGGGAACTTATCAGTGACAGTTTTTCTGCCGTGTGATTATAAATAGGAAATGTGTAAAAGGCTGTTGGTGTCTAATGCAAGACCACTGGATGCAGCCATTTATTTGCCCCCATTTACAACTTAACAGGCTTTATATGGTGGTGTGATGTATCTGGCAGGTTTCCTCTTCCTGTAGTCATGACAGACTGACTGGTGGCTTGGTTTTTTAAATGGTCCTGCATGACTGCATCAAAATGTTCTACTTGTGCTAAGGGTGAACTACTTACTGTTTCAGGTTTTGTGTGTTGGTTAAAACTTTTTGTGCATGATGGTCAATGACATTACTTTTATTGTGCTTTGGACAAATGGGTCAAGGTCAACGAGGGGTTGCTCACAAGCTGGTTATGGATTGTGTTGTTTATGGGTTGATCTGTGTCTCTATAAAGTCATTTGTCTCATGACTGAATTGTGCAGAATTATAAAATGATTATGTAGGGTACTCGAGCAGTCAAAGGCTTTAGAAAGTGCTGACTGTCTTGATGGTGGTTTTGTGTCTTAAAATATAGAGACCGTTTCATCATTATTGCATATTAAACTAGTCTTGGGATGCTGTCACACATGCTGACTGACTGACTGGTGGCTTTTTTTTTTTTTTTTTTTTTTTTTTGTCGTCTGTCCTCTTCTCTCTCAAAGGCTGGTACACGTTTTAGTTGTAATCCCGGAGGAGGGTGGCCACTTTTTAAAAGAGCTGCTACAATTGTTTTGATTTCAGAAGAATATAAGTGGTGTCAAGGGCACTTTTTCCTCCTGACGAGTCAGGCAGCAAGTTGTGGTGGGCAAGAAGGAAAAAACAAACATGGCTGACAAAGTGGTGGTGAAAGTGTGTTTTGACATAAATCTCCTTGCCAATATTCAGTCTTTCCAATCTAACTAACTAAAAGACTTCTAATTATTGTGCACAATCGACTTCTACCATTGTATCAGAGCAGGGTGCGTCTCCGATCCCGTACTCATGACTCTAAAATACGATAGTCAGATGCAGTCCAAAACAGGGCTTGTGTAGTCTTGTCGACGCTGTTGGTGTTATTGTCTGGATTAGTGGCCTACAGCACAAAGCTTTTATTCTGTTATGGAGCAACAGCACAAAGCTTTAGCCTATTTGCAAAGAAGTACTGCAGCAGTGAACTAGCATGTGTGTGGAAGCAAGAAGCGATGGTAAGGAAATTAAAGGAAAGTGAAATGTCAGCTTTGTAATTGCTGTTGCTCATCGTACATAAGACATTTTAGTCATACTGCTGATTTGCACATCATGTGACTGAATCACAGACAGAGCTGTGTTAGTATCTTAATTCCGTCAGATCGTACTGCTTCAGATTGGTGTTTTGAAATTTCCTTAACTGTTCCCTTCTTTTCCACTGTGATAAGTTTGATGATTAAGTGAAGTGCTGAGCTGAGAGAGTCTCATGAATAAACTGTGGCTTATCTGGAGATAACAGGTTGCTTAAAAAGCCCCTTTTTTCCCCTGTTAACCATCTTGTGATGTTTGCCCAAGGTGATGTTCCCTTACTCTGTGCTATTTGATCCTGGCACTTTATCTCTGGTCTTTTCCTGGATAACTCCGCTTGTAGCTTTGAAGAAATTTCATTGCTGAGTGGCTAAGACTGGCTGTTAATAGGCTACTCATTAGACACTCATGTCAGTTGGCCATGAGGGGTATTTTGAGGTTGTGGTTACTCAGAACAGAGAACTAACAGTCTTTATTCCTTAGAAATCCCCTTCCCTAAACAGCCCTTCCTGAATTACTGTCTGCATTTCTCCTTTTCTTCCTTGTGACTGGATGGTTAAACCTCTTAACTGCTTTCAGAAAGAGCTACTAAGATTTTGCTCAGTTATATTATGGCAGCCTTTTTATTTCTCTGGAAGATTCTCTTGAAGTCCCAGGTGTGCTGGGACAAGAAATTGAAAGGAAGCCTAACTATGTGAAACTGTGAGAGTTTGGTGCATGATCCTAAATGCAAACTCAGTGATTGCCTAGTGAAAGACAATAGCCAAACTAATGATGTTTTTCTGTTTCAGCTGTGGCCAGCCCTCTGCTGGGAACTGAGCAGTGTGCTCGTGGGCCCCCGTACTGGTGCCAAAACGCGAAGACGGCTTCCCTTTGTGGTGCAGTGTCCCACTGCCAACAGAATGTCTGGAATCAGCCTCATATGGTCAGCTTTGTGTTTTTTTTTTTGTTGTCCCATGACCACCTGCTTGTTTTATCCAGTCCTGAATATTTTTTCCTTCTTTGTCTTCTAGAAATCAGTGCCATGTGACTTATGCAAAGAGGTGTTGATTGTGGTAGGCCAACTGCTTAAGGACAATTCAACAGAGGTGAGTGTTTTGTGTGTTGATGGAAAGAAGACATGAAATGAAGTTATCCCCCATAAGATATTTGAGTGAAACTGGTATATTCAAATTAAAAAAATAAAATTAATAGCCTGTATCTGCTTGTTTTGATAATGATAGTTTAAAAATAAGGAGACTTTCAGAGGTCAGTAAAAGTTAATGCAGTGTCATGAACCAATATGTTGAAAAGGTGCAGTCTGTAAGCCCCATTATTTTTGTGTGGGTGTGTAGGCTGAGGTCCTGAGCTACCTTGAAAAAACATGCCAGTTGATTCCTGATGAAGGCCTGGCCGCTCAATGCAAGGAAGTTGTGGATAATTACTTCCCTGTCCTCATTGACATTATTAAAGGAGAGCTGGTAAGTTGGACTAAATGACTGCAAGTCCTTCATCAGGGCTTAGTTGAATTTCTAGTCTAGAACCAACATTTGATTTGCCATATTGCTAGGACTGCAGATCTGACAATGACAGAGTTGCCATTAATATATATTAAAATATTAATGGTGTTTAGTCTTTCCTATCCCAGTGTGCATTTAACCTGTGCTGCTTTTAGTTTTGGAGAAGTGAAAGTCCTCGGACAATAGATGGCTTTGTTTGTGATGGCGAGAGGAACAAGCAGCTCTTTGTTCCTCTTCCATAATGAGCCAGTATGCATCTTCCTGTTCCATGTGCACTGAATGATAATCAAAAAGATCAAAATTGAAGGTTTTAAGTGTTCGATCCTGTTCTGTTATCTCGTTTCAGGAGGACCCAGGTGTGGTATGTAGTGCTCTTGGCCTGTGTGTATCCCAGCAGGAGGTTCTTGCCAAAGCTCAGCTCATATCCAATGAGATTCCTAAGGTGGATCTGACCCAGAGGGTTAATCCATTACTCCTCAACATCCCTCAGCTCCTTTACCCCAAGGAGAATGCCAATAAGGAGAAGGAGATCACCGCAGAGGTGTGCTGACTCCCCTCAGTCTGTTTTATGAGGGTATTTTTGTGTTGTATGGATTATTACAGCTAATCGGTGTGTGGTTCTGCAGGAGAGTGATGCTGTGTGCGATGACTGTGTAAAGTTCATCACTGACACTCAGGAGGAAGCCAAGAAAAATGCTTCCTTTGTCACCTCCCTGATTGAACAGATTGAGAGGCAGTGTGACCTGCTGGGTCCTGGCATGGCTGAAATCGTAAGTGCTCTGGTTTCGTTATAATTTCTTAAAAGTAGAAAATTCACATTTATCAGTCATGATAGTTGAGCCTCATTTACTGCAAATTCTTCTGTTGAACGAGTAACATTTAAGCTCATAGATGCACTAAAGAATTTGATAAGATGACATTACCGGCATTTGACTTCTTCACGCAGCAGAAGACAAAAAAAAATTCCCGTTTTCTAATGATTATTGTTAAACTGCTTACTTGCTTTGTAGAAAGTGCATTGCAGGCTGCACTCGAAGATCATGACTGTTAACATACAACCATGTCGTGTATCTTTTTTTCCACAGTGCAAGCAGTACGTCGGCCAGTACGGTCCTCTTGTTTTTCAGCAGCTCATGTCCATGGTGAGTACCACCTGGTTCATTTTGCCTTTAACTCGAGAGGCAGGATTTTCATATTTTCATTGTGTAGCTTCTTTTTTCTTGTATGTTTAATATGTAGAATTCAGGCTGTACACTGAGCCAGACTGGCCTTGAGTCCTTCCTCTGATAAGCCCATGTCCAGTCTTACAGCCACTCGGCCTGTCTGTTGGTCTCATTCACATTTTCTAATCACTTTTCTCTTTATTTTATTCCCCCATTCATTTGCCTTCCTTCTCTCTCACTCTGTCCCTTTGCTTTCTCTGGTCTACAGGAAAAGGTAGGTCTCTGCATTCTGCTAGTTTCACACTAGTTTTTTGTTTTTCTTGTGGAACTGCATGCCTGTGAATGATTATTGCTAACCTGTGCTGTTTGTAGATGGATTACATAGAATACGAACTAACTACTTTTATAGTTCCACCTGACTGGTGCGTTCATCTCACCCGCTACAGTCATAAATCTCTTTTAGAAAATATTTAACACCTCACTTAACTTTTACTGTGTTGTTAGCATACCACCATTAGTCTTAACAAATTTTGTTTTTAAAAAATAAAAACACTGGGTAGCTCAACTCAAGTTCTGGGTGATTTTGTTTTTTAGAATTGGAGAAGGAGTCAACAATATTAGAATGTTGTTTAAAGTGATATTTTACCATTTAAAATAAATAAATAAAATAAAAAAAATTCCCCGAGCATGAATGCTAATACTGAAAGCAATTAACTGTGGCTCTGAGACTGGAGTTGGGCTTCCCGTTTTTCTTTCTCCCCCCCCTTCCCCCCCACCAACATAATATTGTCTTCCCCATTCAACATAATTTATTAGAAATAGCCCAAGTATTTACCATGTCTACTTACGCTGGAAGCTATAAAGAGTGCTGCGTGATCTAACTCAGAAGAATGTGCATGATGCATCCTAACCAACATCCAGCTGTTTTATTCAAAGCAGTTTGGAAATGGGACTTAATACAATTCTAACAGAGAGCTAAACTCTGGATGGTTGAAGTGTTATTAGGGGTGTGCACGAGGCTTTCAGGCATCTGGTTAACCATTTGAGGTGATGGTAGTCGCATACGAAAACCACTGTTCATGTATGGTTGGCGATATTTTGTGTGCAAGTTAGTTATCAGCATGGTGAATTAAGGATTCTCAACAGCAAGCAGTTCATATTTGTTTGTATGCCCAGTATAAATTCTTTTTTTTTTTTTTGTGTGTGTTAGTAATTCAGTGTTCTTGGGCAATTTAAGCACAATTTATACCTCCTGCTCTGGGATGCCCTTCGTTCTGGGTATTCATTTCTGTTTTCACTCACTGTCTTCATAAATATAACATTTCTGTAAATGGAAATGTATTAGATAAGATTTTCGCTCCCACACTTTTAGAACTTTTATGGTTTTCATTTTAAATTTGAGTGTGTGCTGGTACAGTAGGACTTGAGGCTGAAATTGAGCTGAAACGCAGCAAAGTTTTTGCTGTTTTAATTTTTCTATTCGTTATCTATTAGATCTGTCAAACACACACAAAAAGGAAGTTTCGCTTGTGGTGGAAGAAGGGTGCTTGATTATGCCACATTAAGGAAGTGTTTCAATTTTGTTTGCGCCTCATTGCAGTTAACTGAATATGAACTTGGTAATTCTTGGAGGTATCTAGACTAAACTGATGATCTAGTTTTGTGATTAACTCGCAACCTTAACCACTGATCTACCAGCGTCTGAATCAGAACTTGTTTTCTGAAACTGTTATAGCCTTAATAAGATTAAGTAGTAGGTTTTCATTTTGTCATCTTGGCAGTTAATGATTTGAGAGGCTTGGAAGTCATGGTTGTCTGTCTGTGTGCATTGTTGGGTCACTTGTTTATCATAATGTGCTTCAGTTGGGGTGATTGTACATCTCCCTAACAATTCTCATCCTTGCTCTCTCTGCTTCTCCTGTAGCAACCCAAAGACATCTGTTGCCGTGCTGGTTTCTGTGACTCCACCCTCGAATCTGTTCCCATGCTGAATCTGGTTCCTGCTAAATCCATCCCTGCAAAAAAAACCATCCCTGCCACTAAACTGGTAAAGGCTTCCTCCATCAAAGTTGCCAAGGTAAAGTAGCTAGTGTGTCTTTGTCTACAGATGTCATGCTACAGACAAAAGTTGAATGGAGGTATAGCATAAGGAACTCTGATGGCATAGTCTTAAAGTAAAATGGTGTAATAGGACTCTATTAATTAGTAGGATATGTTATGCTCAATCCCACAATGCAAATGTGCTGTTGATTTCCATGCTCTGTTGGATTGCAGTTTTAAATCTGTTCTAATTTTTCTCTATACTATTGCATCCCTACTTGTGACCATAGTTTTAGTTGTAGCTTAAATTATCCAAAGTTAAATTTGTATAGTAAGTTTGTGTCTGGCTCTGCAGAAGATGGTGCGTGCCCGTGAATCCCCTCAGTGTGCCATCTGTGAGTTTGTGATGAAGGAGCTTGAAAGTATAATCCAGGACCACACCACTGAGGTATGAGGTTCTGCTCAGTAATAAAAAGCTTTGCCAGTCCTCATATTTGGCTTAATTTTGCTTTTCATTGTCTTTCGTTAATTTGCTATTCATACCACTAAAAGGTGGTTTCCTGTTAAATAATGTTCTGGGACTTTGCTGTAATCTTCCAGGAAGAAGTGGTGCAAGCTGTGGAGAAAGTGTGCAGCCTCCTGCCCTCCACCCTTACTGCTCAGTGCAAGGATCTGATTGAGACCTATGGCCAGGCAATCATTGAGCTGCTGATACAGGAAGCTGATCCCAAAACTGTCTGCAGCCTGCTGGGGCTGTGCAGGGACGCGAGTCGCGCCTTCATCCGTGAGTTTCTAACTAAATGTGCAAAATGCTTCTTTTACCCCAGATTCTAGCTAGACTTTCTACAACACAGAATGTTTAGTTGGGCTTCCTGTTTTCTCTTCTTTTGATTTTGCCTTTTGATGACATGTTTATGCATTGTCTCTGTGCTTAGCTGTGATGGAAAAGGCTGAGTTTGAGGCTGGTGGGTTCTGTGATGTGTGCAAGATGGCTGTGCGCTACATAGACGGCATCCTGGAGCAGAACGCCACAGAAGCCCAGATCGAGGAGGCCGTGAAAAAAGTCTGCAACTTCCTGCCTGATGAATTTAAAACTCAGGTGCGTCGACACTTCTGCATCTGTGGCACATGGCCGGTTACCAGGGACAAAAATACACATTTTCCTGAACTGAAAAAAAAGAAGAAGCATGCTTCAAATAGATGAGTGTATACAAATTATCATGAATATAATGTCACACTAACAATAAAGGTCCTAGAGTCAGACCTAAGAGAAAGTATTATTCAAGCTCATTTTGGGTAGTTTTGAACAACCTTCTGTAAAAATTACAATGTCATCTGTTGTTCGCCAGAGGTATAATGTTGTACAGAATGTACATTTAACAAGTAATAGCTTGAAGGACTGAGTTGCATGAAATGACTAATCATGTCCTCCTGTGTGCAGTGTGACCAGCTCATTGAGCAGTATGAGCCTCTGCTTGTCCAGCTGCTGCTCCAGGCCCTCGACCCTGACTTTGTCTGCATGGTAAGATCTCCTGTTGATCATACGTTCTGTACAGGTTTAAAGTTGCAGAGTTTTAGTTTTAAAGGCATTGTCCTAAAGGAGTCTTAGTTTCATGCCTGTTATTATAAAGTAGTTTAGTGCTTGAATACCAGTAGAAAGATTTTGGTTCTCTATTAGCTGTTGGAGAATAAAATGGAGGGCTTGCTTTGAGTGTGTTCTGTGTGATGTATTGATGCAGAAGCTGGGTGCATGCCCTGGAGCACTGCGGATGCTGCTGGGTGTTGAGCAGTGCAGCTGGGGTCCAGCCTTCTGGTGTAAGAACATGGAGACTGCCACCCGCTGTAATGTGAGTATCCTGCACACGCTTCTGTACCGTTTGATAAATCTGGGTATACATTCAACACTTTGCATAAAAATGTAGGCTATTCAGCTTATACATTGTGACGGGTAAAACATTTACATATAAACATATACACCTACCATCCACTTTAATAGGAACACCTATATACCTGCTCATTTACGTGTTTATCCAATCAGCCAATCATGTGGCTACAGCACATTGCATAAAATCAGGCAGATACAGGTCAAGAGCTTTAATGTTCACGCCAAGATGCTTTTCTGCACACCATGGATATAATGAGTGAGTTACTATATCCTTCCTGGAAGCTCAGACCAATCTGGTCATTTTTCTCACCCATCCACCCACAGAACTGTCACTCACAGGATGTTTTTTTTTTTTTTTTTTTTTTTTGCCACCATTCTGTGTAACCTCTAGAGACTGATGTGTATGAAATTTCTAGGAGATAAGCAGTTTCTGAAATACTCATACTAGCCTGTCTGGCATCAACAACCATGCTGCGGTTAAAATCAGATCACACTTTTTCCCTATTCTGATGTTTGATGTGAGCATTAACTGAAGCTCTTGACATGTATGTTCATGATTTTATGCATTGTGCTGCTGCCACATAATTGGCTAATTGGATAACCACTTAAATGAGCAGGTGTATGTGTTCCTATTAAAGTGGATGGTGAGTGTAAACTATGGAGCACATCAGAAAATGAATTTGTTTTACTATATTTTTTTTCCACTTGTGTTTAAGGCGGTGACCCACTGCAGACGTCACGTTTGGAGTTAGAGTGGAGCGGAGTGCACAAACTGACCTAAGGAGTTAAAGGAGAATGTCTGTAGCGCTGTGTATCTGTTATACAAAAATCGGCCCTTCCCTGTGTTTTTATTTTAGACGGTGAATCAGATTTAAATAGTTCTATCAAAACAAATTAAGCAATTTTGCCATCTGGGGAGGATTAAAGTTGCCACTCGAGGGAAGGTAAAAGTACTATGCGGGAGGTGGAGGACATATGGAGGGGAGTGAATTTGACTGAATTTTTTTACTGAATGTGAACTGAATCTTCAACTGCTGACATTTTGATTTGGGGGGGGGGGGGTGGCAATAGTTTTAGTGTGCTTTTTCTCTCCTTGAATTGCTCTGTTTTTCTTCAAAGGGTGATTTTGTGTGAATGTGGGTGGGCATTAAAGATAAGGTTGTGCCTTGAGCAAAGAGGAAGTCTAGGATGTCTGAATGAAGACCGTTTTGACTCCCTTGTAAAGGAAAACTTGCCCCTGCAACTGCTATAGCCACAAGAGCAGTGAGCTGACTTAGGAGCTTTTGTTTTTACTGACTAAAATTTTTCATCCTAATTGAAGTTTATTTTCAATGTTTTGTAATAGCATCTGTATTCATCAGTCTGAAGGCCCTGTTAAATTCCTGTGACCTCACACCCAGTTTTTGTCTGTGGCCTTGATTGACTTTTTTTTTTTTTTTTTTGTCTTGGTGAAATGATCCAGAGCTTCAGTGTGCTTCAATCTTAATACAGAGCTATTTGGTCGAATCTGTAAAATTTTTAATGGAAATTAAAAGAACCTAAATCTATCTTGTGTGGTCATTTTAAAGATGTGCTTTAAAATGTTGGCTTTCTTAAAATGTAGCTCCAACTCTGCACTTGACACCTGCTGGTCAAAACCAGAACGAGCATCTATTAACACGTTGATTGTTTCAAACAGCAGCACAAAATAATCACACATTATTTAAAAAAATTTAAAAAAATCCCCTCAACCCCAGAATGCCTGTACCCTGAAAACCTTCAACACTACACACGTGCATTTTACTAACATGTTCAGACCATACAATTGCAGACTTTTTTTTTTTTTTTTTTTTTTTTTTTTTCCCTCTCCCCCCCTTTCTCACTGCACTACATCTGCAATCTCCTGCTCATTTTTAGTCACACAACAGGATATAATCGTATGTTTTAAAGACAAAGTGTATTCATTCTTCAGTAATGGCTTTGTCCTTTCGAATAAAAACAAAGGTGAATGAAATTCTGAGCTTGGGTTTACTCTGGGTGAAGTTTCACATATAAATGACTATTTCTTAACCAAGCTACTTCATAAACCACAAGCCTTCACGTGATTTACTAAAATAAGACACAAAGTAACACAAGAATGCATAGAACAAATTACAATGGTATGATAAAAGACCATAACACATTACACAGGTGCAATTATGATAATAAATTCAAAGCAACATTGTACAAATGGATTTTAAGACATTTCTTTAAGATACTCTTACAGAAACTGAAAGTATCATGTCACAGGGGAGATTACAACCGTCTACAACGGGTAAATACCACAGAAACCACTCACCTCAACCTGAAATTTCAGCTCAACTTGGGCTAGTCTGCCGGCTCCTTAACTGTTTACGGAGTGACGTCAAATCAACATGGCGGCTCACACTGTGAAGTGTCAAGTCCCACTTCTCTACTCTGAAATTAGTTTATAGCAGTATCGGCTTTAGATCAGTTAACATACAGATACAGTACTTGGTTAATATCTATAACAGTGACCATACTAATCGCTGTTTTGAGAAGGTTATCATCAACATTAGCGTTATCACTAACTTTAGCTTGTTGCTAACGCTACTCGCTATGGTCCGCTAGCTGGCTTGTTGCTAAGCTACTCGCTAGCAACAAGCTATTGTCCGCTGTTGTTGCTGTGCTGCAAATTCTGTTCAAAATGTTGCATGAATGTTTGAAGTTCACTATAGTAGAACAGTAGCAATAGCCAGTCAGGTATGGAACTGTAACCGTGCTGTTAAAGTAGCTTTTTATGAGCATAAATGCCCTGACAGAGCAAACAAAAGACACACTTTCATGGAGGCGTGAATGTTTTTTCCCCCCACTTTAACTTCCAATGTCCCGAGGTGAGAAATGACATTATTACAACTTGCACATTACCACTTACAACACACCACGAACCCGTATTTACAAGGTGTAGGACTATGGGCAGCAAATGCTCAGTCCTCCTTATATAAAATGGCATTTTAATTAAAATAAATAAATATAATCCTACGCTCCATCCTACACTTGTATATGAGACAATAGATCAGAATTTCAGATTTAATTTCCTGATATTTCCATCTAGATGTGTTAAAAACTTGCCACCTTTGGTGGCAGATCACCCAATTTTTAGGTGAGCAAAAGTATAGGAACAGATCATCTTAAAGTAAATAACACTTAATATTTGGTTGCGTATCTCACTGCATCAAGCCGGTGACCAACTGACATCTCCAAACTTGAATTCTTTTGAATTTTTGTGATACTTTTCCAGACTTGTACCACAGCTTCTTTCAGTTGTTGTTAGTTATGGGGGTTTCTCCCTTCAGTCTCGTCTTCAGGAGATGAAATGCATGCTCAAATGGGTTAAGGTCTGGTGATTGACTTGGCCAGTCTATAACCTTCCACTTTTTTTCCCTGATGAAGTCCTTTGTTGTGTTGATAATGTGTTTTGCGGCCCGGGTTCGATTCCCGGCCAGGGAACCGACCCCAGCCACTGGGGTTGCATGCAACAGTGCTCTCTCAGTACCGGTCCCAAGCCTGGATAAAACTGGGGAGAGTTGCGTCACGAAGGGCATCCGGCGTAAAAACTGTGCCAAATCAAAATACGCGGACCAACGATCCGCTGTGGTGACTCCTAACAGGAGCAGCCAAAAGAGGAACAACAACAACATTTCTCTGTAAATTGGCAGACAGAATGTTTTTGTAGACTTCTGTGTTTATTCTGCTGCTACCATCATGACACTACCTCCACCATACTTGACTGATGAGCTTGTATGTTTTGGATCCTGAGTAGATCCTTTCTCCACACTTTGGATTGAGAACCTTTGTGGATCATCTCTCTGTTTCTTTGTGAATTCCAGTCTGGCCTTCTGACATTTATTGCTGATGAGTGGTTTGCATCTTGTGATATGGCCTCTATATTTCTGTTCTTCTTCGAATGGTGGATTGTGATACCTTCATCCCTGCCTTGTGGAGGTTGCTGGTGATGTCGCTGACTGTTGATTTGGGTTTTTCTTCACAGCTCTCACAATGTTTCTGTCATCAACTGCTGGTGTTTCCTTGCTGACCTGTTCCATGTTCCATGTGTTTCCTACCTGACCTGTTCCACTGGTTGTTAGTACACCAGTGGTTTCTGTCTTTTTCAGGACATTCCAAATTGTTGCCCAATGCTTTTCCGATGGCTCTGATTGATTTTCCCTCTTTTCTCTTGTTCTATTAATATTACTGACCTATGGCATGACCAGTGTAAAATCAGGCTGAATAAACAGTTACAATAAAATATGCTAACAAAACTAAAGGAAGACAAAATGAATTTACTTTCTAACATTTAGTTCAGATCAAGACCAGCAGATGTCGCTGTGGGGTTTAGCAGTGATTGAACATACTTTTTGAATTCGATTTAAGAAATAGTATATTGCATATGACACAAATGGCTTAGACGCAGTTGCTGTAATTGTGGAAGATGAAACAAGGAAACAAGAAGTACTATTCTAGCTGTAGCCTAAACTGGCATTTCCATCACGTGATTTTTCTGCTGTGGATGCCATATTTGGGAATTATGCAGAAGTTAAAATTGCCAAAATTACTCACCTTATTTTGGAAGAGAATTAAAACAAAATTAATAAAATAGGCTGTGAGCTTTATGTACTTTCCCCTGAACTACTGACCCACCTAAACTGGCAGAATACTTCCTAAAACTGTGTTTGTCATCTCATACACAACCCCTCTCCCTTTTCTGGAAAATGCCTTAAAACATTTAAGGGCACAGAAGCCTACTGGCTCATCATGCCCAGGTGGGTAAAGGATCCCAGAGTGTTTTAACAAGAGGAGAAACATTTGTTCCGATAACACTCCTCCTGATAGCCAGCTAACATAGCTGTCTAAACTTGTCTGTTTGTGGATATTTAAATATGTGAACAGAGAAACATGAATGTTAAAGGTAAGACTAAATGTCAGATGTTCAAAAAAACAACCCAGCTGTGGTTAACAAGTATAGGTTCCAACTCTACCTCTGCATATTCATTTGCATACAACTTGCATCAGAATAAGAACCTTAGTACCAAACAGTGCATAACACACACACACACACACACATACATATATACTGTATATACACCGATCAACCATAACATTAAAACCATTGACAGGTGAAGTGAATAATATTGATTATTTTGTTACAATATACAAGTGATATGTATCAAAGTAACATCCAGATGAATGCCAGGACCCAAGGTTTCCCAGCAGAACATTGCCCAAAGCATCAGACTGCCTCTTCCGGCTTGCCTTCTTCCCATAATGCATCCTGGTGCCATCTCTTCCCCAGGTAACCGACACGCATGCACCCAGCCGTCCACATGACATAAAAGAAAATGTGATTCTTCAGACCAGGCCACCTTCTTCCATTGCACCATTGTCCAGTTCCGATGCTCACGTGCTCATTGTAGGTGCTTTCGGCGATGGACAGGGTTCAGCATGGGCTCTCTGACCGGTGTGTGGCTACGAAGCCCCATACACAGCAAGCTGTGATGCACTGTGCGTTCTGACACCTTTCTATCATAGCCAGCATTAACTTTTTCAGCAATTTGAGCTACAGTAGCTCTTCTGTTGGCTCGGACCAGACGGGCTAGCCTTCACTCCCCACGTGCATCAGTGAGCCTTGGACACCCATGACACTGCCGCCGGTTCACCGGTTGTCCTTCCCTGCACCACTTTTGGTAGGTACTAACCACTGCATACCTGTTACACCCCACAAGATCTGCGGTTTTGGAGACGCTCTGACCCAGTCATCTAAGCATCACAGTTTGGCTCTTGTCAAAGTCGCTCAGAACCTTACACTTACCCAACACATCAACTTTGAAAACTGACTGTTCACTTCCACTCCCTAATACATCTCACCCCTTGACAGGTGCCATTGTAATGAGATAATCAATGTTATTCACTTCGTCTGTCAGCGGTTTTAATGTTATGGCTGCTTGGGATATATATATCTATCTAGAGAGGAAAGCCAGTCAATCACTTTTTTGAGTCTATCAAAGAGACAGTTGTAATAGTTATGTATTGGCAAAATGATTTGGAATTGACATAGTTGCTTCTTAAGTACAGCTAGTCTCAGAAAGCAATTAAATATACATCATTTTTTTTATGCATAATTTAGCCTGCTGAGTGACAAAGTGAACAAACGGTAGGTTGTCTTCATGGTTTTATGTCTGTTTATACAATGCCAGAGAAACAGTATGCTAAAAGTTTACCCTATAATATTCATTAGACATGAAGAAAAATGTTAAAACAAATGCAAGAATCCAAAGACAGTTATGTAACTATTTTTAAAACCCAAAATTTAGAGGGTTACTGAACACCCTCCAACTAACCCCCTTCTCCGGCAGGTGTGATGTTGGAATGGGTGACATTTGCCAGCCCTGTTCATAGGGTAGGGGTAAGATGAGCAACATGCATGTCTCCGGTCACAGTCATACAGCATGGTTTCATACATGGTAATCCCAGTCAGACCAAATAGCTAACAATTAACCAACTAGCTAACAATTTCTAATTACATTTTTATTGTATAATCCCCGCATAAAGACATTGGGCCTCATTTATCAGGCTGGATGTGAACAGATTTATGCCTAAACCATTCGTATGAGCATTTACACAAGAAATTACATTTGATATTCACTAATTTGGCATGTCCAAGTTTTGTCTGTGCTTGTATTTCTTGCTAATGAATAAGTGTTTTGCACGTTTCAAAGAGAGAAGTATGTGAGAAGTATATATATGAGTGACAACATGGGAAATTTCTCTCCCATTGTGTGTTTTTGAAGCCTTTTTTTTGGTTCGAAGGGGAGTTGCCATCTTGCAAAAATTGGTTTCCAAAATGTTTGTAAATCCGGAGGAAATTTTTTTACTTTGGTTTGGCTTATGCAAAGATTTATACACAACTTTACTAAAAGATTGATAAATGAGGCTCAATGACTTTTCAATAAAAAAAATTTAAAAACCAGTCTTAGGTGATTTTAATTACCTAACCTAATAACTGGCATTCATGTGATCCTAACAGAAATGGCCCTCGTCCCAGTGTACTCATGGAGTCATAGACACTTGATTGATGCCAAACTAACAGCCCTGTAATATGGATCCCCAGTGAATCCTAAACTGGTAAAGAGCCTGTAGGATGGTAGATTTGCTTCCTCAATGAAGCAGTAGACTGGGCAGCCCTCTGAATGAAGTTTCTTTGCCAATATGGTGACCAGGGCTTTGGCGTAGCCTTTCTGTCTGTGCTCCGGCAGTGTGTACAGTATTCCCATCGCACAGGAAGCGTAGGTCAATATCCATGACACTGGCTGACCCTCTGAGTCGAGCACACAACACGAAGGGAAGTTCCTGATCAAGGTCCTGAGCAGGGGCTCAGTGAATTCACCCATGCCAAATTTCCATTTGCTATTTATCAGAGCAGCGTGAGATTCCTTGACTGATGACACTTGAAAAGGTAACCTGTAGAGAGTTAAGGTTAGTTGGGTGTATATATATATATATATATATATATATATATATATATATATATATATATATAAAATATACATAAAACCATGATTTGCATTGCAATGGATAAACTTAACTGATCTAATCATGGCCACACTTTCTATGAACTCAGTTATATAATATTATGTACACATTATATTCACATTTGTCAAGTGTTATAAAGCATTCGGAATTCCTCATGATTGACTTAAACCTATATATTATTATAGATTTGACATATATCTATTTCTGCTTAGTCATGACTGATAAAGTGTTACAACTTGAAGTGTCATGATGCATCATAAAACTTCATTAACGTTATAATATATATTATTATAAAGTGTGTGTGTTTAAAATGCTTTATGGATACTGAGTTCATACTTACCGTAAACACTATATATTACAATGATTTCATGGAGTATTCATAAAATCGATATGACTCCATGATTTGAAATAAGCCTACCATAAAATTAAACAGAGTGATTTGTGTTTTAGGGAGATGGGTTTATCTGCTGCTGAGAAACAGTGCCAGTATAGGGCTCGGCGTGATGCTGACCCTGAGAGAAGGGCTGCATATTTACAGAAACACAGAGAGAAGTGGCATGATGACAGAAAGCTAGGAAAGGTGAAGACAATGAAAGATTTAAGTGAGAGGGAGAAGAGAAGGAAAAGAGCATACTGGAGAAGAGCCCAGCGCCAGAGCAGAGAGAGAAAGAAAGTGATAGAGAACCAGGCTACTCCACCTCAGAGTCCTGAAGTTGGTCCTCAGTCTCAAATGTAGAGGTACAGGTTTATTGAGCAGATAATAGGTTCAACAACAGATTTTATTATGAAATCACAATGAAAAGACCAGAATATCAGCTTAGCATTCTTTGGTAGGCATAGAACACATGATCATGATGATCATGAACACATCACATGATCAATAAAAAGTTATTTGTGTATTATTTCAGACAGAACAGCTGGAAGGAAAAAAGTCAGGAGAAGGGAGTCTAAGTTGTACAGGGAGATTCAGGCTCTGAAGGAAGCACTAAAGCAACAGAAAAGAAAAACTGACCAATTCAGGAAAAGATGTGAAAGACTACAGCAAGATATAGAGTCAACCAGATCAAAAACCCGGCGCCTGTTAGGAAGGATACCCGTGTCTAGAGAAGTCCACAAAACTTGAGTTTTCCATCACGCCAGAGAACAGAGAAAACAGAGAATGCTTCCAAACTGAAGGATTCCAAACTGAAGCTGTAAAAAGTGCCTGTTGAAGCAGGATGTATTAATGAGCTCTTTTAAATGGTTAAAGGGACCATCTGATGTATAATTTACTTACTCTATGAGATTCTTTGCAGTGTTTTTGCACTCGCTGGTTAAAATATTGCATAATTTGTGGATTAACTGTAGCACGAGGAGCCCGGTAGTAAGCCAGTTACCTGTCAGGTGTAAGGTTAGATGGATCCTGCAGACTCATTAAGTGGCACCGAGATATTTCCTTCATTGGTACACCTTTGTTCATTGCTACAGCCTTTAACATTTCCTCCTGCAGCAGATCAACACCTAAACAGATATGTTATAGGTTGCAGGTTAAACAGTATCACTTTCTGTGTTGGGGGTCTTTGTAGTGCTGTAATAAGAAGTCAGAAATTAATACTTAGATTGAGGTACTGCTTCCAGTCTAGAACATCTGTCCTGATTAGTATGTTTCTGAGAGATGATTCATTCTTGGTAAAAATGCATATCTCCTTCGCAAAGTCTGTTTTCTGTATGTGAGTGAAACAGGTCAACTGTTAACATTAAACTTTGAACTATAACTACATTTTGTCAAAATTTTGTCCATTATTCCAACACAGAGTATTATATTTTAAGCCCAAATCATTTCCACATTGAAGCCATCATGTGTAATACCTGCTGCTTTTTTGGTTTGACGATTAGCACACTGAAATCTGGCCACTGGTCCACCAGCACGTCTGTGGGGTCAACTTCTGCTCGGTTCATCAGAAAAATATATCCATAAGCCTGAAGACAAAAAGTACAACGTCTTACTTTAGCTACTTTAGAAGTTTATTTGTCAGTTTGTTTATTTGTAATTTTTAAATTTATTTTTCTTAATAAAACAAATAAATTTCATGTAATTACAATGCCATATTTATATTTAATATGGTTACTTAATTAGATGTAAATGACAAGCTTGAAAATTTTTACTTTTAAAGCTTTTAATTTGTACATTTGAAGCTGGGGCATCGGTCTGTGGACACCCTTTACTCTCCCATTATTAGAGGTCCAAGCACCGAAAGTACTGGAATCTTATTGTAATTGTTAGGATTTTTAGGGTTCCAAGCACCGGATTCTTCTTCCTCTTCTTCTTCTTCTTCTTCTTCTTTTTCTTCAGTTTCTGCCTTAAAACAAATCATGCAGACCGAACAGGAAGTCGTAGAGACATGAAACTTGGTCAATAGGTAGTACTTCCTCTGGCCTGATTGGCCCAGTGGTGCAGGGTTTTATGCTTTGGTCCATATCTCAAAAACCCTAAGTCCTATAAACGAAATTATTTTTCCACTGATTCCTTGGGTTCTCCCAAGCAACAAAATCCTCAAGAACCATTTAGCTCCATTCACTCAGGTTTTTGCGAACTAGACCTAGGATCTTTGACCTACCTTTCACAACTTTGATGTCAAACTACTCAGTCAAAATACTATAATTATCAAAAACATGCTGACATTTGTAAACAATAAGGCCACCACACGTCAGTCAATTCTAAAGAGATGGAGCCTAATTTACTCAAACAGCTGTAACTCATGATTGCTTGCATGGAAACTTTAAAGCCATATACAGGACAAGACTCTGAGGTCATATGCAAAGGTTCATTGATCATTGATAGGAGTGGAGCTAAGGCCAGATAATTGTTTCTCGGGAACTGTAAATCCAATTGAGCTGAAATTTGGTATGCTGCTTATGTGCTGTTGTGTAAGTGGATTTTTGATGATGACCGAGTTACTTAAAAACTTGGCCAGCATCAGCGAATCAGACGTAGCAGGCATTTGACAGGGTTAGCATTCCGCTATTGTCACAAAACCTGAATAGTAGGTTTAGGGTGGGACTCACTACTATCTGAACCTCAATAATTATCAAAAATACGTTGAAATTTTTATACAATATGGCCGGCACGAATCAATCAATTGTAACAAGGATGAGTCTAATTTATTCAAACAGCTATAAATCACGATTGTTTGAGTAGATTCGCACAAAACTTGAAAGACATATAAGGACAAGATTCTGAGGGCAGTTGCAAAGAATAGTGCATGGTCATTCAGAGGGGGCAGCATTAAGGGATCACAAGTCCCATCAAGCTGAAATTTGGTATGGTGCATCTATATGCTAATGTGTAAATTGATTTTTTTATGATGACCTAATTACTTAAAAAATGGCTGCCATCAGCCAATCAGATTTCAGCAGGCATTTGACAGGCATTTGACAGGATTACTGTTGAGCTATCATCATGAAACCTGAACGGTAGGTTCGGAAAGTGACTGACTATTAACTGCTGGAGTCTCAAATTAACCTATTGTCATGAAACTGGAATGGTATGTTCAGGGAGGGACCCAGTAGTAACTACTGCAGTCTCCCATGAAGCTATTGTCATGAAACTTGAATTTTAGGTTCGGGGGGAACCTACTAGTGGCTGATGCAGTCTCATTCAGAGTGACCATTGAGGGGGTGCTATTCATGTTCAAAAGGGTCAGAGTTTAGTTCAAATAGCTGTTTCTCCAGAACCAAAAGTCCAATTGAGTCTGTAACTGGATTTTTAATCATCACCTAATTACTCCAAAAACATGGCCTACTTCAGTCAATTAAATGTCAGCAGGCATTTGACAGGCATTTGACAGGATTACTATTGAGCTATCATCATGAAACTTGAATGGTAGGTTCATGGCCTACTTCAGTCAATTAGATTTCAACAGGCAATTCACTTGACTAACCTTGAACTATCATCACAAAACATAATAAGTATATTCATCTTCATGGGCATATTCATAATCATGTTCTCTTTGTTGTTCTATTTATCTATGGCAAGAATTGACCACTGAGGACACTATTTGCTAGGAGTGCTTGGACCCTACAGATCACTGCTTGTGGGTATATTTATTATTATTATCATTATTATTATTATTATTATTATTAGTAGTAGTAGTAGTAGTTGTTGTTGTTGTAATAGTCGCAGTTTCAATTTTAAAAGTATTGTCGACCAGATTGTATTGGGATACTAGTATTGCTAAACTGGTATGGAAACTGGGTGGAAAAGGAAATCACTGTCTCTTAGGTTTTTGTCCTTTACTTATTTCTCCTCTTCAAGTTCAAAGTTCGCAGCCTTATAAAATCTGAGCAAAACCGTGCTAAACAATCTCTTACAGGGTTCATCTGGAGTATCTATTAAATAAACTTTGTAGGTGTTAATTCATCATCTGGATTTTACAGTGCATTAAAAATATTTTAGTAGTTATATCACAGTAGATTTCTAGTGAATGATTAAAAACTGCTAAACTAAATTAATAATTTATCTTTGATATGATTTTTTTTAGCATGTACAATCCGGCAGAATATTTCCAATAAGCAAATAAAAAAAAATGCAAAACATTATTGAAACATAGCATATTAAATCCACTGTTTGCATTAATTATTTCAGCATCACTTCCATCATGTTTTTTCCTTCATGTAGCTTGGCAGCTTAACTCAGTACAGTGTTCATTTAGGCGTACACAGTTACACATGAACACTGCAATGATTTAATGTATGATTTAAAAGTTATGATTTATGATTCTTTTAAATCAGTCCCCGAATTTTTCGTCCTTTTCAAAAACACATTTTTCACTGAAAAATACTTTTCTATAGCCTAATGATAAAACCAATTTGCCACCATAATGAGTGGCACAATGCCAAAGACTGGCAAGGAATATCCTACAGAAACAATTATAATGTAGTATGGTTTACAGACCTCCTGCGACTGGGGAAAGTACTGGCTAAGCACTTCCTCAGCTTTCTTCAACTCTTCTTTGCTCAGCACCTCCATGATCCAGCGAAGCTCCTTCTGCACTAATGCAGTTCAGTACTGTAAATGGAGTTAAAGAACGAGTTCAACGAGTTTAACTCACACTCTCAAGACAAGACAATGCCCATAACCTTTTAGATCACATGAGCATAAAAGCTTTATATGATTACATTTGACATTGTTAGACTTGCAGGGGAGTGATGTGTTTTGTCACACACCAAACAACAAATATAAAAATTCTACACACCCCTGTTAAAATGGGAGGTTTTTGTGAAGTAAAAAAAATGAAACCAAGATAAATCATATCAGAACATTTTCTACCTTTATTGTGAAATTGTAACATATAAATGAATGTGAAAAACGATAACAATCATTTTAGGGGGAAAAAATGAAAAATAAAAAATGTACAATAACCTGGTTGCATAAGTGCGCATTCCCCTAAAGTAATATTTATTTGAAGCACATTTCTTTGGGTAAAAGTCAGTCAGTTTGGCACATCTTGACTTAGCAATATTTTACCATTCTTCCTTGAAAAAGACTCAAAGTGGCTGGGCATCTCATGTGCAGAGCCGTCTTCAGATCACCCCATAGATTTTTGATCAGATTTAGATCTGGACTCTGGCTGGGCCATTCCAAAGCCTTGATCTTATTTTGGTGAAGCCATTACTTTGTTGATTTGGAGGAATGGCTTGGTGTGCTTCAGCTCATTGTCATGCTGAAAGATGAAATTCCTCTTCATCTTCAGTGTTTTAGGAGAAGCCTTTTGCACCAAAATTGACAGATGCGGTGAAGCGTGATGCTGCCTCCATGCTTCACCGTGGGGATGGTGCTTGTGGCAGCGGGTGCGTGATGGACAGGAGGCGAGTCGAACCAAGAGGTAATGTTTGATGATTCTCACCTGTGTCTTATTACTGCCAGTCTACTTATTTGTGTCTCTTTGTGCTTTCAGTGACTCCTGTAACCAGTGTGAGATAGATAGATAAATAGATAGATTGGGGGAGTCCAGAATTAGAGTACATTTTCTGTCCCACCCACGAATTTCCATAAAATAGATGCTCAGAATGCCCAGGATACGAAATAAATTACAGGTTGAGTTGAACAAGATACTTTTTTTATTTCCTGTCTTGATGATGGCCAAATTACAAGTCAAATATAATAGTTAAAATGTGTTAATCTGTGTCCCACCTTTTTTTACTCAACCCTGTTACTGAAAACTATATAGCCTGATGAAGGAAATAGAAAACCAATAGGTCACATGACAAACAGGAAATTACATCATCAGGACGTTTGCTAACAGCTTAACCCTGTTAGTAACACTATCAGTGTAAAAAGGTACTTTTTCAAACTTTTTTAATTTAATAAATGATGTCATGATATTGACAGTGACATTTCTTTCCTAATTTAGCATCTTTCCTTGAGAAAATACTAACATTAACATCAGTGCACATCCCTGTTACTTGCAACCCTGTTATCATCTTTTGAGTAACAGTTTTCAATTTTCTTAAAAGAGGTCAATCTTTATTGAGACATTAAAATGAGATGTTTATATAAATTTAACCTTTTTGTCAATATTATACCTGTATAAATATAAATAAAATTTTGAAAGGTAATAGAGCAGCTGGTGGGAATACAATGATGGCTGGAAGTTGCTTAGACACAATTGCATGATTTATAGATATACTCGTCTTTTTATAGACCAGTAAAATGTTATAAATTCAATATCTACAGAATTCTGGGCCTTCTGGGCGCTGCTGAAAATCAGAGGCATTATCGTGACAGGCATGATGCAGACGAACAGAGGAGACAGAAGTATCTCAAAAGAGAGAGAGAAAAGTGGAGAAGAGATGTAGCGGGAAAGAAGAGAACAATTAAGGATCTGAGTGAGAGAGAGGTGTGCCCAGAGAAAAAACATGGCCGTGTTAGTGTAGGAAAGGAAATATTGAGGAACATGTTTAATGCAACAGTCAAATATTAGAGCACACTATAAAAACAATGTTTTCTGAGGGCTGAATACTTGTTGCAACAATCTATTGCAATTCTGCAATAAGCAAAAATGTTCTTTACTTATTTTACTACTATGCCAACCCTTCCACAATTATCATTACATTATTTATTGCATACTTGAAAAATCTTAACCTTTGTAAAATGAACTTGTAAAATAAATAAAACAGTGTATATTAGCTTACCATTCTAACTGCACCTCTGGTCACATGGAGACTGTGAGGGATGTGTGGGCCACCATAGTAAGCCATGCCATTTCTTTTGTGGACTGATAAGTTTATAAGTTTTGCTTAGTATATACGTATACTGTTTTATGTTTTACACAACTTTATGACCAGCAAAAGTTACGTCCATGTAACCCTGCATGTTGTTGGCAAAGAGATCAGTTCATATACTGTTTTGTATGCCTATGTTTTGCACAGCTGTTAATCAGATATTAAGGGATTATTTCATGGAAATATGAATGAATTTAATGGAAACAAAGTTTTTTAACTAAAATTTTTCAGGTTCCCCAATATCGGTAACAGGGTTGCATCAAGGTCAACACATAACAGCTAAAACATCTCATAAAAAATTATCTTTGATGCCTGAGCTGGACAAATACATTTTTCTTAATTTATTACCTCTTTTCTTAAAATACATAACAGAAAATATGAACTGAATAAGTAAAATTTTGAAGAGTATTGATGTCTAAATTGTCCTCCAATTCTGGGATGTCCCAGTTGGTGGAGCTTGAAAGACACGCACATAGACACACACATACATACACACTAAGAAGCATGAACATGATCTTGACAGAGCGAGTCCATGATGGACCCTTTTTTCTGTTGAGGCGTTCTGTTTTAATGAGTTTTTGAAAGTACGCTGAAAGGTTTTTTGGTTAAAAAAGGCTTCCGTCTTGCTACCCCATTGTATCCTATTATACTGAAACTTGAACCTAGCCCAGAAACTTTGTATTGATCCTTCTACTGCTTTCCTCTAATGACTTGATGCCTTATGTTGGGGTGTTTGAGTAGTATATACTCTGACCAGGTACATGTTATATCTCAAAGCCTATTTAAGGAAACTATGTTCTTCCAGATGAAGACCACAATACTTTGGTATATTTTAATATTACAGACATAAGTACAGTACATCAGTGACCTATATACCTGTATATGCTTATGTGCATTGAAAGAAAAGAAAAAGAGAAAAGTGGAGGAAACTGATTCACGCATGTAACTCAGCTCTCAACTTGCTCGTGAACGACACAAGTCTGATTAAAAGCATTATAAGCTCAAAATTCATTCATTTCTCTGCCCACTAATCTGAAGTTCATGTCTAGTCTGTGCCCACTGGTGACATGCCTACTTATAAAAAATAGCTGACCAGGACTTTATAACAGTTGGGAATGAGATCCTATAATGCATGGCTATAACTGTGTGTGGGGAGGTGATAATTAAATTGAGGGAATGAGATAATTAATTTGTGGCCAATACTCTTTAATGCTAGGTAAATATGAAATTTATTTAGTGGCCACATATTAATAACACGTGTGTAACATCTAGCCCAGATGTTTCCAGACTCGCCCTCTTGCGAGTTTTGAATCACTTTTCTCCACTCATTTCTTGTGTGTTCTCAATAAAAAGCACATGGACCTTTCAGTTATTGTGAAGCCTTACGTTACTGTACATTACAATGTTTATTGGTTTGCTATTCTGTGTATGACCTTGCCTGGCCTTGTCTTTTCTCTGCTTTTGCCTAGACATCTGGTATTTTAAAACATTGCCTTGCTCTTTAACCCCGTTTTGGATTGTGATTTGGAATGGTTTGTTATCTGAAGATTTTCTGTTATTGCCCCGGATTGTTTTGACCCAGCCCTGGTTATCATTAAACGTTTTGCATATGGATCCTTATTCGGTCTTTGGGAGCCCTCTGTTAGAACGTGATCATTGTGTTGTGTCCCTGAGCTGGTGTGTATATGTATACAGAGTTTTATGGAAACCACTGCATGCTTGGAGGTCTTTTAGTAGACTAGAAAGGTTTACATGTTCAATTTATTATTAATTACTGAACATGACATTTTTACATATAAGTGAATGGTAATTTGTCTTATGTTTGTTTAATTCAAACAAGTCATGGCCATGACTTAATTATCTTGTTCCCTCTACTTAATGATCTTGTTCCCACTGATTACTAAATTGTAGCCACAGATCACAGATTATTTTTTTAATTAGGGATGTCCCTAGTGGGGCTCTGTAAAGGCTACAGTAAAAACATAGCAGACCTTCAAGAATTCCTTTATTTGGCACACATACACTGTTTATGTCTTTTTGCCTGATACTGATCCAAATTTGCTGCCTTCTAGAAAACCTTTACTGTTTTATATATTTTTTTAATAGCTAGAAACCTCTAGTGGACACTTGAAGCTTTGAGCAACAAACCAATAATAACGCTACTAGCCATCAGTGCTTAGAACATTTAACAACTCTAGCTTGATCCTTTCAGAATTAGATAGTGAAGGCCAAATAAATCCACTTCATGGCTGTACTTTTCTGTTATAGGCTACTTAATGTGTGGCAACTTCTCATTCAACTGAGACTTTTCTGTCATTAAGTATTGCATTAGCTAATGCTCATGTTGTGGAATTTGAAATGTAATCCATGGTTTTCCCGATTCTATAGGTCTGGGAAATGTGCACTATGCCCAATAGGATATGTCTAATTTCATAAATAATTAAGAAGGCACTAATGGTTGGTGCAGTTACATCGCTATAGTTATTGGATTGAAAACCTAAAATATAATGGTTATACACTCCACTGAGTGCATTAGAGCCCATCATCGACATCTTTACTCAAATGAGTGAGCAACTTTGCTGGCTTTGCTGATATTATGCATTGCAGAGCCATTGCACATAGTGTTGTGAATTTTAAAGCTTTCTTTCTTTCTTTTTTTTTTTTTTATTAATAATTGCGCCTTTATGAATTACTTGTTGCCTAGTACTCACACATGTATTGTGCTTTGCCATGGGCAGTACTTATGGCTACAACTGGAAATATGCACATGCAAATACTTTATTTGAAAAAGCAACATGAGTGCGGCCCAAATATAATGCCTTGCTTATGCTTACGCCAATGAATAAGGCATAAATCACTACAGAGTGTGCTATTATACTCATTACAGAGTGTGCTATTAAAATATTAAACGACAGGGTGGTGTGATGCATTAGCACCCCAAGGATGATTGTTTTCCAGTAGTGCCCTCATGCCATTTCTTCTTTCCAGCTGCAAGACACTTGCGAGATACATATAACATTAATGACATGCCTCTTTGCATGGCTATTTGTTGTTATGGGAGCAATGAAGTGAGGAAACTTAAAGATAAAAAAGCACATCTCTCTAAAGTTTGTAACCCTACTGAATAAATATCATGTTTTTACAACAACTGTTACATCATTAACTATATATTTATAAACTGGTTTCATCTCCTGTAGAATCAAAAGCTTTCACAGCTACTAAGGATGTTTTTCTGGAAACTTGAATTATTATTATTCTCAGTGTTTACTATATAGGGGATATCTCCATGTGAATGTACAGTATATACACTACAGTACAATACAGTATAATAATAGAACTTTGTAGGTCATTCCTTAGGATTCTATCGCTATTTTATGTGGACGAATGTTTTTTAATTGTAATCTGTAGCAAGATGAGTTATTAATGTCTTTAATATACTTGACAGAAAGACTCCAAATACAGCTGCCAACAGTGCACAAAATGAAAGCTGAGTTGTAATCTGCTACTCTTGGGACAACATCCAGGTGTAGAATAAAGTGCAGCATCAGGGAAAATTGTGCCATCTAATGGTTATTTAGTGCATGCTAATGGTAGAACTAAAAAACAAAAAACCCAAAAACTAGCCCACAATTGCTTCCTAGGCAGTTCTGAATTCTAGCCTAAATGACAGACTTGTATGTACAGCCACCAGCCTCTGAAGTTGTGTAGTTGGATCAGTAGGCTCATATGTGCTTATAAGCAAAGGCGGGCCCCCAAGATCAAACACCCAACATCCATCGAGTTATCTGGATACTAACCCACTTCATTGCCCTGTGGAGTTTCAGGAGTGTGCAGAATCTACATCATGCTTTATTTGTAAAATAGTGACTATCCTTAACTAGAGCACCATGGAGTGACCTGTTATTTCTGTCGTTGCTTGCAAAAAAAAAAAAAAAAAAGTGTGTGTGTGTGCTGTTAATGTAATTGGATAACTAAAAGGTGTTATGTTGTCTGGAGAGAGTGAGTCAGACTCGTTGGACTGCATTTTGTTTCTGACTGCATTTTGTTTCTGACTGCATTTGAGCAGCAGGAGCTTTGCAGAAACATGAAGGTGCCGAGCTGGTGCTGAGGTGCTTATGTTTAATCACTGGTCTTTGCAGGTGTGAATGAATAAGTGCGTAAGTGTTTTTGAAAAACTCTGTAAAATTATTGTATTCTTTTTTTTTTCGGGTCTTCAATTATATAGTTATGTTTTTAGAATTAATAGTGTCAAAGCTGACCCCATAGTGCTGTTGGACCAGTGGCCAGATTTCAGTGTGCTACTCATCAGAGCAAAAGGGTGGCAGGTATTACAGAAGATGACTTCACTGTGGAACTTTTTTAGCTTAATGTGTAATATGCTGTGCTGAAACAACAGACAAAGAGCTGACCAAAAGTGTCAATTGTTTTATTGATCTTTTTGTCAAATATACAGAAACCAGACCTTTTTAAAGTCATAAGCTTTTTTACCGAGGATAAAACAACTCTCAGGAACATACTGATCGGGACAGACGTTCTTGACTGGAAGCAGTACCTCAGTCTACAGTAAGTATTCATTTCTCAGTCTTCTCATTATGGCATTAAAAAGGCCTCCTAATAATTAATATTTCATAAGAACTGTTGTTCTCCCTCCAATGAAGTACATTCACTGAAGAATTTAGACTTTTGATGGTGTTGAATCTTGCTAATGTTATATTCTGGAGGAAGTATGTAAACAATTCACTTACTTAACCTTTATTTTACACACAAAGTCTGAAAAGACAAATTTTACCAACTAAAAGTAAAAGGTAGGTAAAAGATAGCTAGTAGCTGATTAGATTTAGTTAGTAAAAGTTGTCAGCCTGTATAAATGTGGGCTTCACAGTCCCACACTGTCGCTTCGAGATGTGCTGTTATAGGAAAAATAATGCACTTTAGTGTAGTAACAGTCACTACACTTCATATTGGACCATATCACACCACCTCATCATGGATTATTTTCCTTTACCAGCACACCACCAAGTGTTTTTTTCCTTACATATACACAAAACTTACTTAAGCTACCATCTGCTGTCTTGCTAGTGTTTATGATTTTGCTTAAAACCTGTAATTTTAACAGGGATATGCAGACTTTTTATATCCACTGTTAATCCTACAAACATTCAAGCACTTGCTCTAGAGATAACCCTGAAACCACCACCTAGTGGCAGAGGCATAGAAAAGTGGGCAGGAACTGGTGGGAAGAAACCACCCTGAAATTTAGACCCAGTATAAAATAGCTAACGAATGTGCAGGTGTAAAAGTGTATACAATAACAGCATATTTATTCTCCTAAGGCTACAATCAATGTGTTGTCTAGAGAGGGCAAGTAAAGCTTAAACTCTATCTGAATCTGAGTTTGTTTAGTTTGTGACTGGATGTCCTCATCAGCAGGAGCTTTACAGAGCCATGAAGCTGCTGAGCAAGGAGGAGCTGAGGAAAGCAGAGGAAGCACTCACACATTACTTTCCCCAGTCACTGCAGGTCTGTAAACAGCACAGGCATCAGCTATGACTTCTCCAACCTCTGTTTGGCTTTTTTGGCTTTTCCTGATGTAAATAAGCAGTTTCATGATCAGGTTTTCATTATCGAAAGATTTTGTTTTCTTATTATTAGACTACCACAGATATTGGAGCAGCACGGGCTGCAGTTAAAGAGGAAAGGAAAGGAGAAAAACAGTGCTGAATTAACTTTAAGTGTTCATCTCTGGGTGTTTGAACTTAAATGAACTCTGCACGGGGCTGACATGCACATGAAGTTATGCTGAAATAAACAGATTTTTACACATTTGGGAGTTTAATATTTATGTTACTGATCATAAACAATTGGCCATTCAGATTTGCTTGCTGGATAATAGCTTACGAGTCATATTTCAGAGATAGGGGAGAACCCCCCCCCCGTGGATCTGTGCCACTGTGTGAAACAGGTAAAACGTGCCAGTGATGTTGGGGCAAGTTGAGTCAGTGGCTCAGTTTACTCCCAGAAGTTTAAATAGTGGCATGAAGGGCGGCCTTCTTGTCACCCAGGCATTAGTGTTTTTAGGCAAGGCCATTTATTGGTAGGGTGCAAGGTCCATTGCAAGTGTGAAGAGTCACCCTTTTGGTTTGTACTGGTGGTCCTCCACTGGCCACTTTATTGCTAGTGCCACCACTCCACTGTTGTGCCAGCACACTCCAGGAGATTTATGGCTGATGTAAATAACTGTAAGCTCCTCACCTCCAGTTTCAGATGACTGTCTGCAGGTGGCTGGAATTCGGGTTCCAGAGTGCCGCCTATGCAGACAGTGCTTCTTTCAGGTGTTGGAAGGCGGCTTTGGTGGCTGAGTTCTATCTCACTTTCTCAGACTGCTGTTGAGAGGCTACAGAAGAGAACTGGCAGGGCAGTACCACTGCACAAAGCAATAATCATGCCCTGCCTGGAATGCACTGGAAAGCACACACCTGATTTTTGAGGGGGTGGGGAATGCTCTGAATTGCTTTCACCTTTTTTGTTGTGACAGAAATCTGTTATACCCTAGATCCTCTGATATAATCACATAATCACTTGGATCTTGGACTGTAGCAGCACCTCTGTAGCAGTTCCTCTCCAGAGAGGGGACAGGAGATCCTGAGCACCTTGACCGAAGCATGACCAAACCACCTTTAATGCATACCAACGGAAATACAGTCAGGAAATTGAAAAATTCTGTATATTTATTTTATTCTTGTTTTTTTTTGTCTTCAGGTATATGGATATATTTGTATAATTAATAGAATAGAAGCTGATCCCTCAGATGTGCTGGTGGACCAGTGGCCAGATTTCAGTGTGCTATTTATCAGACCAAAACGGCAGCAGGTATTACAGAAGATGACTTCAATGTGTAACTGATTTTGGGTAATGTATAATATGCTCTGCTCAAAGTAGCTAATCTTTACATTTTTGTTGGTCTGTTTGTCACGTTTACAGAAATCAGACCATTTTAAAGCCATAAGCATTTTTACCATGGATGAAACAACTCTCAGGAACATACTGATCAGGACAGATGTTCTTGACTGGAAGCAGTACCTCAGTCTAAGTATTCATTTCTCGGACTTCCCATTAAAGCATTTTAAAAGCCTCCTAATAATTAATGTCACACAAAACAAACAGTTGTTCTCCCTCCAGTGATGTACTTTCACTTTTTCAAGAATTTAGACTTTCTCCTCCCATTGAATAAGTTAATTTTACTCTGAAACCTATTAAACATCTGTTCAGGTGTTGACCTGTGCCATGAGGAGATGCTAAAGTTCGTAGCTGTGAGCAGAGGGGTGCCAGTGAACAAAGATCATGTGTGCCACCTGATGCAACTGCAGAATCCGTCTAACCTTACAAGTGAAAGGTAACTTTACCATTAGGATGCTTAGTTAACAGATAATACTCAAACCACTCATGCCATATTTTAACCTGCCTTTCCTTTCATGTAATAGACAAACTGTTGATTCTTTTCATACATCCTTTTTATATTGCCAGTAACTGAATATATACTATATATATATATATATATATATATATATATATATATATATATATATATATTATAGATTTTAAAAATATTTTTACTGTTGTATTTCTGTTTCTATTTCAAAAGAAATAGAACCCAATAAACAGTACAAATGTTACCAAATATCAGGGTAAACCCACCTCTTGATCTGCCACAGGTTACCCATACGAGTATCGTCACTTAACGAGTCGCACATTGCTCTGGTCAATAGCACGTGGAAGTTTGGCATTGGTGAATTCAGTGAAGCGTCCATCAGGAACATGATCATGAATTTCCCTTCGTGTTGCGTGCTGGACTCAGAGGGTCGGCCGGTGTCATGGATTTTGACCTATGCTTCCTGCGCGATGGGAATACTGTACACAATGCCAGAGCACAGACGGAAAGGCTACGCCAAAGCCCTGGTCACCATATTGGCAAAGAAACTGCATTCAGAGGGCTTCCCAGTCTACTGCTTCATTGAGGAGGAGAACCAACCATCCTACAGGCTCTTTACCAGTTTAGGTTTCACTGCAGATCCGTCTTACAGGGCTGCTTGGATTAAATTTAATCGAGCATGTTTAATCAAGGCTCCATGAAGACTCCCTGAAATCTCATGAAATTCATACAAATTCAAATCAGTGAGGTCAACATGTTTAGATTTTATTTAATTTTCTACAAAATAACTGAAACAAATGCTTCCTTCACCATTCCATAACCTTAACCTGGTATCACAGCTTGAATCATGTCAATTGTTTTGAATTCACAAGGGACTGTGCTCATCTGAGTAGTTGTTAAAGTATTTGTAAAATCTATAACAAGCCAAATGATATGAAAAACAATATGCTGAAGACAAATCTGTTCATGATTGCATGCTTTCTTGGTGCACCTATAGTAGAGTGTACGATGCCCTGGCTGGAACATCTGTACGGTTTCTGCCATACATTTTTTATAACCTCTCTCTGTTTCATTATTGACTTAGATGTATTTCAATTTTCTTTAGAAGTTTAAAAAAACAAAATCTAAAATTATGAGATCTTTTCATGCTTTATATTTTACAATCGTTGACTTTGAATATAAGCTGATACTAGTACATAAGCCAGTGAGTGCTTCACATTATGTTCTTTCATAATAAATCTATCAAAATGTTTATTATAAATATGCATTAAAAAAACATGTTTATAATGTCTACCAATATTATGAATTTAAGAACAGTAGCCCGTAAGTAGATCGTAAAAACATTTGATGCGAATTCCCCTGACAGTTTTCTTATTCAGGTGGTGTACTGGTAGGTGGACTGGCTAAAATAAATTGCCCCTATGGGTATGGGTTATATACTGTAAATAAGATGCATTTACATACCAGAGGCATCATGAAGCGATGACCTGGGTGACCTTGGACAGATGAACTATATTATTATATGATCTCATATTGACAGTAAATCAGATGCAAATTTGTACATTTCATTTAATAATTTGATTCAGTGTTTTGAAATAAGCAGCTGTTTATTTGTTCAGGATGACTCACCTATATTTATAAATCAAGCTTAAATAATCTAATTTATTATTAATAATATTTGCAATGAACAATTCTCCTGTCATGCAATATAGTCTGTTAAAAGTAAGGTTGCTAAGCAGCATGAGGGACAATAATTAGGGAATATTATGAACAGAACAATGATATACAATGACAGAGCTAATATACAAAACTGATGTTTGATGAGCCTTTGAAAGAGTCTTGAAGCGACTCTTGAAGTTATATTTTCTATTTAGTTTTAAAAGTTAATAGTCATTAGTTTTAAAGTTATTTGAGACATGGGACAACCTCTTGAATTGAAAGGGTCCCATCTAAACAAGTAGGCCTATAAGTAATGTCAACTTGGACCTAATGACAGTGAAAGTTCAGGAATAAAAAGCTCTATAGCTCCAGCAGGCTACAGAGCCAAATTATTTTTGGTACACATTTTTTGTAAAGCACTCCCTGGATGCAAAAAAAGTTTGACAACACTTGCATTATGCTAGTAAGCTATCTGTGGCATGCAATATTGCTGTAAATCTACTGCAAAATAAGCTGAGTAAGTGTAAAAAAATGTGGGCAGGACTTGGGAAACGCCGAATGATCTCAAATAAGCTGCGCCAAAAGTAGCCTGGGATTTCCAACATCTAAAAGCGCCCGTGTGTAGGCTATAATAACATCATGCTCAATCACTGCCCAAGCTTACAAGCGTCTATTCAGAGGAGTGAGTGGATCTTCATTTGAATTTGTTTTATTTGTGACTGGATTTGGTGCAGTGTGTTTTTTTTTAAAGCTATGAAGTTGCTGAGCAAGGAGGAGCTGAAGAAAGCTGAGGAAGCACTCAGACATTACTTTCCCCAGTCAAAACAGGTCTGTAAACCACCCAGATAATGTGTGCTATAAATGACTTCAGGGTATGTTTGTTAGTGGCTGGTGAAAATCAGTGTTTTGGGAAGTGTTTTGGAGTGAAATGTGTGTGTGTGTGTATGTGTGTGTGTGTGTGTGTGTGTGTGTGTGTGTATTTTTGTCATTACAGATGCTTTAGCTTTTGGGTATTTGGGAAAAGGACAGATAAAGTGGAAAGAGGGAACAGGAAAAATACAATTAAATTAATTCTCATAGTGCCACTAGCTATGACATGATGTAATTTATCTGAGACTATATATATGGCAAATGGCTTAAACAATTGCTCACTGGAAAACGTTTGCTGGATAATGTAAAAATCAGTTGTTAAAAGTTCAGTTTAATCAATAACTAATTTATGTTGGCTTTTGTGATTCAGTAACTAGACCTGTACTGTGATATAACTATAAAACAACTGATCTGTGAAGATTACATGACAGCTTTTGGACACAAGAAGCAAAGGAATCATAGGTCATTAACTGTAACTATAAGAAAAATTAACTCCCTGGACATTTATTAACCCCGTAAGATTGTTCAACACGATTTTCTTCTGACTCTGTCAGGTTACACATGGACTTTGAACCTAAAGAGGAGAAAAGAATGAATGCCAGAAACAAAGATGTAGTGATTTCTTTTCCCAGCCAATACAAAGTAATACTAATTCTAGTATTGTGAAGCCTGTCTGAAATGTTTTTGTGAAAACACTATGATACTTCTATTGAGTGTTTACTGACACATCAAGAGAGAATTGGTGTGATGCCACATAAGGCTAATGAAGACTAGACAAGCCTCCCAACCTGGAAGCAACAAATAGTCACAGTACAGTGTTGGTGTGCTGGTGTTGTTCATATCCATAAGAGAAAACTGAACAACAGCTAGACCAGGTCAAGATTGTGAGGCTTTAACCCTGCTAACGTGAACCCTTATGTTTCAATGTTATTAGAAATTTTGAATGGTTCATTCATACCAAAAATTCCCACTTCATGGGAAGTGGTAGCTCAGTGGTTAAGACGTTGGACTTCTGATTGGAAGGTTGAGAGTTCAAATCCCAGCACTGCCAAGCTGTCACTGCTGGGCCCTTGAGCAGGGCCCTTGAGCAAGGCCCTTAACCCTCAACTGCTCAGTTGTATAAATGAGATAATTGTAAGTTGCCCTGGATAAGGGCGTCTGCCAAATGCCGTAAATGTGAATGTAAAACAGAACATAAGCGTTAATGAATCCTTTCTGTTTTGCTGAGGTCACTGTCAATATTACATAACTACAACCTAATATATATAATTTCAAGTATATTTTAAATACATTTATAGATCTTTCATAGATATTTTATAGTGAATAAATTATAAGAGGTTTGGTTTATGTCTCTAGGTATACGGATATTTGTTTATGATTAATCGAGTAGAAGCTGACCCCTTAGATGTGCTGGTGGACCAGTGGCCAGATTTTAATATTCTACTCATCAGACCACAACGGCAGGAGGTATTGAATGAGATAACTTTAGTATAAAGTATCAACAAATAAGAAGCTAGTGTTAAATCTTTTATTTGGACCTGTTTCTCTCACATACAGAAAGCTGACTTTTTCAAAGACATGTGCATTTTTACCAAGGACGAAACATCTCTCAGGAGAATACTGATCAGGACGGACATTTTTGACTGGAACCAGTACCTCTGTCTAAGTATTAATTTGACTTCTTGTTATTGCATTATAAAGGTTTCCTAACCTATTGGGCACCCATAATGCTAGTTATGAATGTAACTGTGGGTCTATAAACCTCAGACAATCATCAGGGGTGGTGTGTAACACTTGGGGAAAAAACTGTTTTTCAGTCTGCATGTGTGATCGAATTGCCCTGTACCGCTTGTGGGTAGTGGGTCAAACTACCCACAAGGTGTGTTATGTCTCTGGTGACACTGCTAGATCTCTCCTTCAGGCAGCTAGCATAGAAACAGTCCAGGTTTGAGAGGTTGGTCCTGATGATTTGCTGAGCCACCCATGCTACATGGTGCAGATTCTTCCCCTTTGTGACTGTGCAGCTGGCGTAACACAGTCATGTAGTGGGAGAGGGTGCTCTCAATCCACGTGTTAATAATGAAAAACAATGCTGATTGTGTATTACTTTTCACAACTGCTGGCAAAAGCAAGTTCTATCCATCTCGAAAACACGTGTGATGCAAGGGAGAGTTGTAGGACTTCAAACTGAAATGCCACTGGAAGGCTAACCTTAAGAAGTATTTGTGATCTGGGGCAATTGGTTGTGCAGGTCCACGGACATGAACCTGTCCTGTTTCTGCATGGCTTGGATAACATCTATCATTGTGTACTATGCAAAAAGTGAGGGAGGCTACCTTATCAATTTCACCTCAATTCAAGAGAGAACAACCTTCTTGTGACAGAGTAACAACTTTGTTGGGGTCTGAAATCAACAAGACATTCCAACCTGAAAAATCTGTGAGCTGCAAGTGGAAGTCTAGTTAGTTTCCCTCGTGACATCATTGTGATTATCAGGACTTACTAATCTTTTGTAGTGACCAAAACCTGCACCCTCCTATCTAGGGCTTGTTGGGTGGCATGCTTAAAGGGCGACCCCAGCAAGCATCAGCCAGATAGGATTGCACCAGCCACACCAGGCTATGAGTATAAAGTTGCTCCATATCCTAACCAAGTTGTACCATCACCAGGAGTGAGGTTTCAATCAACTGAATTATAGTTTCGAGGGAGTGCTTGCCCAAACACATCAGGGCAGAACAGGGCATTACCAGTGACACAACACAGCAAGTATTGATTGATTAAATCACATTATCACAGAGGCAGAAAAGAGTGAGAAAGGAACAAGAGGGGGCTTTGTTCAGCTTTGGAGGACAGAATGGGTAGACATGGGTTGCTAATGGATACCATACAGTGTTAAGTGTAGTCCAACATGTACACAGGTATAAGGTAGAAAAGGGAATTGATTAATTAATGATGGTGGTATTTATCTGCGTCATGAGTTGCTACATGGACTTGCTGGATGATCTCAGGATGTATGCATTCATTCATGTGGCACACACTGCCCCTTTTAATTAGGAGTAATTTTGTTCTCCTTCTAAAAAATACATCCTCTTGAGAATTTATACTGTGCTCCTCCAGTCTAATACATCAATCTAATAAACACTGCAAACAAAAACTCTGTTTAGGTGTTGACCTGTGCCATAAGGAGATGATAAAAAGTGTAGCTGTGAACAGAGGGGTGCCAGATATAAAAAACTATGTGTGCCAACTTATGACACTCCAAGACCCGTCTAACCTTACAACTGACAGGTAACAAATCTACCATTAAGTTTCTCAGTGTACAGTTAACCCTTAAACTTGTCCGTATTTTAACCTGCATAATCTGTTCATTCTGGGTTTCACAAATGCAAAAGACTTATTACATTTTTTTCAGTTAACTGTAATAACTGAATGATAATTTTTATCTTTAAGTCAAAAATGAAGCATTTTAATTTTTATTAATCTTTCCATACATATTATTTATAATTCAACAGTTGAAATAAAATGATACTCTGTATAAATGAACAAATGATTTCTAATTCTTTAATATTAAAAGATGTTAAAATGAACAGTACAACTTTTGCTAGGTATTGAATCAAACTCTCTTTAACTCTCTGTAGGTTACCCTTACAAGTGTCCTCACTCAATGAGTCTCATATTGCTCTGGTCAATAGCACGTGGAAGTTTGGCATGGGTGAATTTAGCGAACGGTTCATCAGGGTCATGATCATGAATTTCCCTTCGTGTTGTGTGCTGGACTCAGAGGGTCGGCCGGTGTCATGGATTTTGACCTATGCTTCCTGCGCGATGGGAATGCTGTACACAATGCCAGAGCACAGACAGAAAGGCTACGCCAAAGCTCTGGTCACCATATTGGCAAAGAAACTGCATTCAGAGGGCTTCCCAGTCTACTGCTTCATTGAGGAGGAGAACCAACCATCCTACAGGCTCTTTACCAGTTTAGGTTTCACTGCAGATCCGTCTTACAGAGTTACTTGGCTTGAATGTGATCAGGCTTGTAACACTCCATGATGATTTTAGGATATGGGCCATTCTTGTCATTATTGCAAAAATGTAAGTAATTAGTGAAATACCTGTCAAACTTGCTGCAATTTGTTTTATAATATGAAATGGCATGAATAGCACAAAAAAAACCACACACATTGGGCCTAATTTTTCAAGATGGATACAAATGTATGAGCATTTACACAAGAAATTTGGTATTCATGAAAATCCCATAAATGTGGAAAATTTATCCTGTATTGTATGCTCCTGAGTCTGTATAAATTTACCCATATGAAGGCTAAACCTCAATTGAACAACTTAAAATTATATAATTTGCAAAGGAGTTACTGCATTTTAATATACTGATTATGCTGTCAAGCTTAAATCAGATAGACACTCACCGTTCACTCTAATAGGAACACTTGTAAACCTGCTCATTTATGCAGTTATCCAATCAGCCAATCCTGTGGCAGCAGCACAATGCAAAAAAATCATTCGGATACAGGTCAAGAGCTTTAGTTAATGTTCACATCAAACATCAGAATGGGGGAAAAAGTGTGATCTCTGTGACTTTAACCATGGCATGTTTGTTGGTACCAGATGGGCTGATTGGAGTACTATAGAAACTGCTGATCTCCTGAGAATTTCACACCCAATCGTCTCTAGAGTTTACACAGAATGTTGTGAAAAACAAACAAAAAAATCATTGAGTGAGTAACAGTTCTGTGGGTGGAATCGCCTTGTTGATAAGAGAGGTCAGAGGAGAATGACCAGATCGAGCTCGAGCTGTTCGAGCTGCCAGGAAGGATATAGTAACTCATAATCACTCTTTACAACCGTGGTGAGCAGAAAAGCATGTCAGCATGCACAAAACATTGCACCTTGAGGTGGATAGCCTCAGATTCCTGGTCTTGGCTGACAGGAGTGTAACCCGATGTGGTCTTCTGCTGTTGTAGCACATCCACCTCAAGGTTTGGTGTGTTGTGTGGATTTACCATTGAATTACAAATGATGACGCAAAGAAGGACTATTTTAAAAGTATCAGAGTTCTGGCAAATATTTTAAAAATATACACAATACATACCCAAAAAATATACACAAAAGTTGTCTTTCCTTTTCCAATAATAATAGGTTTATAATTAATTATAATTGATAATAATCGATTTATGGCTGTTGCCTCAATTAATTTCAATCATTGCTTTTTTTTGAAGCATCAGTCCAAATTGTCCTATTGTTACATCCCTAATACGCACATTTTTGAGGGTCAGATTTAGGATTGTGTGAAATGTTGGCTCAAACTGCAAATAGAAGGGTTTAGAGGGAATTGAACCTGCATTTTAGCACTTCTTTATGACTTTACTATGCAACCATTCACACTTCTCTGATGCCCAAAGTTACAGTCAGCTTACAGAGAAGCTATGAAGCAGTGTAACAAAACACTGAGAATCCAGCTCCTGAGTCATTATGGCTATCAGTTATTGGATTTTGTCTCAGTTAATCTTTAGTCATCATAAAGGCCTATAGTGAATGTTTATTAACACAAATGATATTACCAGGGAAGGTAATGTACTTTCTGAAGGCAAGGAAATGGCATTTAAACATAATGCATTGACAAACATATATTCAGATATTAGTGCATTAGCTTTGTAATGTAACAATCAATTTGCTTATTCTAATGTAGAGTGACCTAACTAAATGTCGTGGGGTGGAAATACACTAAAAAGATGCCCAAGACCTAGAAATGGCTTAAACCAAAACATATATAAGTTTTGCTTATTCATAAGTGAATGGTAAGAAAATATCAAACTCATTCAGCTGACTCATAAAGAATTTGGACATATAGGATACAGAATCATGTATAGTTTGATTAAACAACTTAGTATATCATATATCCAGAAAAAAAAAATCAATGTCAAAACTGACAGAGAATACTGGAAACTTAAGGTCTGACCATCCTATTAGAGAAGGCATATAAAATAGATGTCTAAAAATAAAAATCTTGTTTTACATACATATTCATATCAATGTTGAAAGTGCTACACTAACAGAACTGTAGTTCTGACATCTCTGACACCCATGAAATGATTAGGAACCCCCATGGCCTAAATCCCAATATGAATCACATTCATTGCTAATATAGGGCTTGACAAAGTCACATAATAGTTACATGGCTGCACAGCGGTGATATGGAAGTAGCTACAACAAAAGTGTTTTTTCTTATCTGTGACGCACCGGGGAAAGGAAGTGGTTGAGGTTGTTTTGTTCTCACTGAATTTCCAGGAGTGGTTTACTATATAAACTCTATATGAATAGGAAAACACAGAACTAAGAAAAGCAAGCAGCAAAATTAGGATCTTAGGACAGTCCTGGTATTTTAAATTTTTTTCTGGTTACAAGTGCAGAATCAAAACAATTTTTCTTTTCTTTTTTTTTGCAGAAATACCTCTCTTGGAAATCACCTGCTCATTTACTATTATAACTGACAGGCCCACCACATATAATACCCAGGACCCAGACAGTTGTCAAAGTGTACAAAGGCAACAACTTACAGCCTAATTTGTATTAACTTTGTTATTAAGTTTGTATTAACTGTCAGAGCTTTATATGATGCATTATATGATGTGGAAGACATTTTGCATTGTGCTCATGACTATTTAAATAGAATAGTATTTATAACATGCAACATTTGGAATTTAAACATAACTGCAGCACACATTTTTTGAGACATTTAATATTAAAGCATTCTGTTTCACAAATCTACATTTTTTGCTATTACATTTTAAAGTATCTATAAAAAATGCATATATTTGAAGGTTATTGCTTAAGCTTGTGACAGTCAAAGCATTCCCATAGTAATTTGCTGACAACAAGAAACTAACTGCATGCAAACTAATAACCTGATGGATTTAGTGTATTCATGCAAGTTATATTATTTCTGAAGAAAAAAAAGTTATTGCAGTTGCTGAGAAGGCCAGCTACATCTGGGCTGCGTGATTTGATTTCTACTGGCAGGTATTCTCAACAACTTTGATGGTGTTTGTCCAGGGCTGGCTCAACACCTTCAGTCGGCACTCTCGGCTCTTTAGGGAAGACACAAAGGCATGAAAGTTAGCTTGCATATTATAGTTAGTTAGCAATATAAATAATGATCAGCATGAAGAAAGGACAGGGTGGGTGCACTGTGTGTAGGTGAATTATAATAATATTATATTACCTGTGGCTCTGAATGAACGGTACACTCCTTCTCAACACCACCTTTTCTGCAGGATGTCCTGACCATCTCGACGGTGAAAATATAGTTCAGACCAGAAACAACCTACAGCATGTGACAACATGAAATAAGTGTAATCAGTCATGTGTCAGTGGGTGAGGAAACAAGCATCACCACTCCATTAGGATTACTCATGCAGGAGAAGTCTTTACGTGCGTCATGTTTTAAAGCTGTGTGATGTGTGTATGTTTTTTGTGGCAGTGTTAAAGCCTCCTTGACGTTTACTGACCATTTTCTAGGCATTACACTGAAGCTCGAATTGTGACTTTGGTTGGACCTTCAGTCCGTCTGCTTAAGTAGGATACATTTTAGTTATACACTAAAATAAAAGATATACCTTGGGAGCCTATTATTCATTATAGCCTAGTTTGTTGTAAAGGCTAAAGGACGGCTACATTAGGGGTGACAGGGTTGACCTTATAGTGACAAAAACTTTCCTGGTGAAAAACAAGTGGACTATTATTTCCCAACAAGTGGACCATTATTTCCCAAGGCAGAGCTAAGGAGATTTGAGGCATCCTGTTAATCTCTCTCTCTCTCTCATTTCATTTTCATGGTTTACGGCATGTATACTGGAATATTCTGATGTCAACTAGTATGAATTGCCAAAACCTGATGCATTATACAATGTAGATATCAATTTTACACTAAACTGATGACTATATTAAAAAATATATATATGCAAAACATATATATATATAACACATGAAATCAAACTAGATAGATAGATAGATAGATAGATATACAGGTAGATATACAGGTAGATAGATAGATAGATAGCCATAAAGCATAAAATGATGCAAACCACACACTCTGCAATAGCAGGCCCACTTGTCTCTTGCTCACTACAGAGTGGAGACCTATGAATCATTTAATCACCCCAAATTTCCTGGACCCCAGAAAGATCACTCCATGTTTTGTTGTGATCCTGGTCACTGGTAAAGTGTCCTACCTGCGTCTGTGCCTTGATCACTCTTGAAACCTTACTGACGAACGCGTCGTTGCTCGCTTTGTTATGCTGAGCCACTGCGAAGAGCAGGGCACTCTGCACATCTTCCCTGTTCACATCCACATCTATCGGGCCTCCGAGAAGGCCAGCACTCGCTACGGCCAGGAAGACCACCAAAAGTGGAGCTACAACTTTCAGAAACATGTTTTTCTTTTAGATCTTAGCTCCGCAGAACAGCCGCTATGCTGAGTAACACAGGAAACCAGAGAAAAACACCGTTACATAAACAGCTGATTTGGTGGGCGGGGCGTGTGTCATCCAATCACGCGACACGGAACGAAATGGCGTCAGATTTCCTCAGTCAGGCTGAGAGGTAAAACAAAAAGTCTTTCAAAAACCTCTTCATATATATAAATATATCTTTTATTCAAACAAGAACATAACCATTACAATTACATTATAAGTGTCTTGGATTGAAGTAGTAAAGAATACAGAGTAGACAGACAAATAAATAGTAAACAAACATTAAATAGTAAATAAACATTAAACAAAACCCCAAGATTTCAATTTTATAAGTAGCTTACACTTTTTACCCAGGAACTAAGACATGGTGGGTGATGTGTCTCCACTCAGTATGTAATGTTTATATATGCTGAACAAACACTTCTGTTTTGCAGCACTTTTAATTTTGCTCTCATTTTGTAGCAGTTTGATTGTAGCAATCCAGAATTTTTTTCTATGTCCATATCACACCCTGGGCCACACTGTCGTACTATTCATTCGCCACCATCACCTCACTTTTCAGCATAACAATGCATGACCACATGTCTCAGAAGCCTGTACACACTTCCCAACAGCTCACAATGTCCCGGCTCTTCGATCGCCTGCACACTCAGCAACAGAGCATCTCTGGAATGCTCTTGATCAGCACTTAGAACAGTATCTTCCAGCTGCAGCCAATAACTAACCCCTTGGCATGCACAGCTGCAGAAGAAAGAAGAAGAAAACAACATTCCACAGGCAAAAATCAACAACCGAATCAACCCTGTATGAAGACATCATGTTAGTACAGGCAAATAGTGGTCAGTTTTTCTTGTGTAGGTCCCCTTGGCCTCTAGTCTACTCAGAGTCCTTAAAAATCACCTCCTATCCCCATCTCTCACTCCTTTACTTAAAGTAAACTATGATTTTGCAGAAAAATAAACCTTTTCCATGAAAGTCGTAGTATTATGGTTACCATATAGACATATGGTAGTATAATGGTAGTATGGCTTGATAGTGGCCTAGCTCTGCTCTGAGACTTTTTTTTGCATCGAAGATGAGCTGTGTCAGTGTTTTGGCAGTCCATGGTGAAATGTGAGTCAGATGAAGTGTAAGTGGGCCAGCACTGGGCTATCACTAATTTGCTATCAGGGCCAGGTCATGCTGAATATATTAATTATTATCATAGTCAGTCATGAAGACATTTCACTGCTCATCTAAAAGGTTTTAGCACAGGGGTGTCAAACGTATTTTAAGTAATGGGCCACATTCCTCATACTCCAATGTCAAGTGGGCTGACCCAGAAAAATCTGTTTAGTGACCAACAACACAACATCTCTTAAATGTGTTAATTTATCTGCATTTATCTGAAAGGTACACTCTGAATGCACAAACAGCTTGAACATACAGTACTGTGCAAAAGTCTTCGGCACCCTTTTTTTTAAGTACAAACTTTGTTGTAAATTTTTATTTTATGACTTCTACATTATTGAGTCAGTAAAAAAAAAAACATTTTAGATTTCCAAACATTGGTTTTCCAGCACAAAATTAAATGTTACAGAAAAATGTTTGTATGTCAGTAAAGAAAGCAGCATATTATGCAAGAGACCACTTTCCGGACAAAAAGATAATGAATAATGATGATAATGATAATGAGGGTTTTCCTGCAAAAATAAGAAGTGAGTGCAACTGTCAAAGTCAAAAGAAGAACTGTGGCTGGTTCTGCAAGATGTTCAGTAAAACTTACCAGCTAATTTCTTTATAAAACTGCACACACTGTACTTGAGACTATCATTTTTTTTAAAGCAAAGGGTTGTCACGTCAAATATCGACTTTGTTTCATTTATTACTGTTTACTGCTCTTTATAGTATTATATATATAGTAGAAACATTTAGTTTCATTATTTTTGAAGGCATCTTTGCTCTACAGCATTTCTTTGCATGTGCCTAAGACTTTTGCACAGTCCCGTGTATAAGTACCACCTACAGAACAGATGATCAGACTGCAGTTTATTAGAAAAATAAATCCAAATTATGGTTAAATCATATATAAAGTGGCTTGCATAAGTATTTACCCCAACTCCAGTTGGATCAGGATGCCATAAGTTTTCACCCCTGTGGCCCACCAAAAGAATTTTCACCCCTGTGGCCCACATGAGAGTCCCTGTTCCAAATTAAAATCATCTTGTGTATTGTATTGAATGTAAAGTAAAAAAGAGACTGTCTCTGTTATTCCATTAGGGGGCAAAATAGAACAATAAATGCTGGCACTATAACCAGGTCTCTTTCCAAAAGAACTAATTTAGGGGTTTTATTTATTAGTTCTTTTGGAAAGAAAACTGGTTACAGTGCCAACATTTATTGTTCTATTTTGTAGAGTATATGACTTGGTACCTAGGTTTGTGCTTTTTCTGTGCTATTACCTGTTAAATAATTTTTCTTTTTTTGACATATTTTGAAGGTAAGATGCATTGTGATGAGTGTTTGTAGCAATCCCGACTGGGAGCTCTTACTCCAGGCCTCTTGTTTAGTTATGATTCTCTCATTTTCTTAGAACCATCTTGTACTTGCTCTTGGTAAACTGGTGCAAACAGTCAGTGTGTATCGCTGTCAGCTCCTTTTACAAATCAATGATTGGATCGCAATTCTGTGTACCGTTAAGGCACTTTGGACAAAGGTGTGTAACAAATGACATGTAAGTATACCTCCTGAATTCTATACTGTTAGACCTCTTGCATTAGGCTGATGTGCTTGTCTACAGCACGTGTGCCAAACACAAGGCCTGCGGGCCAAATCCAGCCCGAAGGCTTGTTTCATTTGGCCTGCTTAAACTTGGAAAAAATAATAATAAAACAGGCTGCAGTAGGCTACTTCAGGCTTTCACCTCCAAATCTCTGTGCTTAGTGTAGTTAAATGGTTAGTAGGTTTCAAACAGGAAAATGCAACATCCCAATTGGCTAATCCTGTTTCTCATCACAGCAGCTGGTATCCAATAAAATGTGATTAAACAAAGGAAGGCATTCATAAAGACCTTTTATTATATTCAATATAATAAATGATATAACCTAATAGCACATACACTTTAATATTTTTTTAAGATCTGTTACAATTTTTCCCCCTAGAAACAACCTTTTCTAATCTCAGAGCCTAGGTTATTTGGTGTTAGTTGATAGAATATGTTAAATAAGTAAAATAAGTAAAACATACATATACATATATATCTCCAAATACAGCCTGATGAATAAGGCACATATTAAAATATTTTTGACCTCTTAAAAGAACTCATCAGTTTTGACTGTAAGTGATCTCTCTTAGCAGGTATTCTCGATTAGTTTCAAGCTGTTCTTCCAAGGCTGACTCCACACAGCAAGTTTGCATTCATGGGGCTTGAGGGAAGGGACAAAGAGGCAGAAGAGTTAGCATGCATAGGAAAACAATTCTGTATAAACAGTAGTAAACATATGCATGAATCAGAGTTTTATGTCACTAACTTGTGCAATTGCTGGGTCTGAACTGACGGCACACGTGTTTTCAACTTCTGCTTTTTTACAGGAAGTCTTGGCCATCTCAACGGTGAAGATGTACTTCAAACCAGCAACAACCTAAAGCAAGAAAGAAAAAAACATGAAATCACCACTAACTTTAGACCACACATCATTTAGACTTTTGCTTATATAGGATGAGGCCAAATAATCCCTCATCAGGGTTGTGGTGGACTCGGAGCCTATCCTGGCAACACACAAAGCTAGAATACACAATGGATGGAACTCATTCAAACCTTGGGGCATTTTAGAAGAGCCAATCCACATACTAAGAGGTGGGAGAAACCCACAGTACTTGGAGGAAACCCACATGGACATGGGGCAAACGTCCAAAACGGCACACAGACAGTAAACTGAGCTCAGGATTAAACTGGAGATCTTGATGCTACCTGCTGTCAGACTACAACCTCAACTCACCTTTAATGAGGCTGTGTATTCAGAATTACATTAACTAATAATTGGACCAAAGTTAAAAGCCCAAAATCAAACAGCAATAATGCACAGTTGGTATAAAAATATGTAGTTGGGTATTTCTGGCCCACAGTACAATGGTATGTTCCCAGATATGTGCACTGGGTGAGTCTGGATTATCACACACCCAATGTACGTAAAAATAATTTATTGAGTAAGCGCATGTGTATGAAGGTGTGTGTGTGTGTGTGTGTGTGTGTGGGCATGTTTTTATAGCTTGGTGGGGACTAAATGTCCTAGGGACAGGAGTATCTGTCAGGCTTGTTGGGATGTTTGGCTGGTTCCTTAGGAAACATTTTGTTGTTCAGAAAGTTGTTGTGAACATTTGTACTTTGATTTTAACAGTTTGACCTCCCTCCTACAGCCATATTAATTCCCATTAGAAATATTAAGACGTGCGTCAGCCGTGTTGTGAAGGCGACAGACACACACACCCTATAAAATATCTTACCTGCGTCTGGGTCTTGATCACCTTAACAACCTGGCTGGTGTATATGCAGTCACTCTCTGCATTATACTGAGCGACTGCAAACCGCAGGGCATCCTGGACTTCCGGGCTGTTCATGTCTGCATCCACCGGGGCTCCGACAAGGTCAGCGCTCGCCACGGCCAAGAAGACTGCCAAGAGTGGAGCTACAACCTTTACAAACATGATTATCGAGCTTCTAGCTAAACCCTGTGGTATGAAAATGCAGTTCACTCGGGAAACTGCGACTATATGTAGGCTAAACGTCGCCTAAATTTCGATAGTAGGAGGGGCGAGTCTGGAAAACAGAGAGAAATGGGCGTGTCTGTTTGCATCAGGACTTCCGCGTTTTAGCCAAACGCGATCAACGACAAAGGCTGTGTTTGGATATGATAACGCTAATAATTTTTGGCTGATCAAAGGGTACATCAAAGATAAAATTCTGCACGTATACAATATTATTATATTGTTAAATCCTCATTTCTCAAATGTCAACTGTACTTCATCAGTGTACTTTTCCAAAAGGCCATGGATTTGAAGGGAATATTGGAAGATTATGTTGAACATTTAAATAAGAGTTCATTTAAGCCTTTTTTTAATTATATGTAGAAAACTTTCTGGGTTTAACAACAGTACTGCAAATGGATGCTGGTTATTTAGCACATTTAATTGCTCAATGTAATTTTAAGTCATTTTTACATGAAAGTAGGATGAATTCATATATATTGGGACAGTTTTTTGAATTTCCACTTTTTGTAAACTTTCTTGCCATTAATAAAACAAAATATCCCAACACATGATACATTGGATGACATCAAATAATTAATGTTAAGGACTAAACCTTCTCCAAATTCATCAAATGTTGTATATAGAGTAAGTAAAATTAACATAAAATTGACTACAGAATAAGAATAGAATAAGACATAACATTCTGGAATTAATTTCTTACAGCAGTAACAATAATAACAGGGTTTAGAAAATCATCAATATTTTCCAAATCCATAACTACATCTGCAAAGTCAGTAGTAGGCCTAAGTAACTTTGTAGATGTCCCAGTCTGCTTTATTCCCATGCTTCTTAAAATGTTTCATAAAAACACCCTTAAATGCACATAAAATCCATCACGTCCTCATTTAACCATCGTTGTGTAAGTTTCACATTTCCTCTTTCTACATGTTCTATTTTAAGGCTGTCCCAATTAACCTGAACCATGTTGTCATTTTAAAAATAGTTAAACGTACGTGATTTGAAGTAACTTCGTTGATGTTTTACAGTAGTGCATATTATACATATATGCATCATAAATATGTGGAATATATTAGTTATGACAAGTTTATAACTCTATGAACAAAGATTTTTGGAGTCATCTTCCTGGTTAAGGCTGACCACACCCTCTTATAAAGATGTGTGTGTGTATATATACATCAAAGTCTTTAACTGTGCATATTTCTCAACAACATTTTATTAGGTTGTGTTACCCAGTCTTCTGGAATATAAGCGCAAAAACCAGCAAAAAGAGTCAGTGACTGAATTACAAGAGTTCAAAAGGTGGTTCTTCCTAAAAATGCTATCAGTCACCTTAGAAATGTCAAAGTTAATTGCAAAGTTAAGATCATCTTAACTGGGAGAGAGTGTGTTCAATGTGATGCTCGCTCTACCATTTAACGATGATCTTTGTGCTGCAGTGCTTCTGGGAAACTCGACCCAGGTTTTAGTTAAAATTCCAAAGTATTTTTCACTAACCAGTATAGTTTTATAAATTCAATGAAATAAATTATTAGCTACTGACACAATAAAAATAGCCACAGTTCAGCCATGGTAACCATTTGCAAGTAAACTGGAGTTTAAGATTTTATGGTAGTTTTTATTAATAGTTAGTGTAAACCAGTACTACATCAAGTCATGGAATTATGTGAGATATACAAGTGAGAATTACAAATTATATTCTTTTTACAAAAAATCCCAAGCTGTAGTACATTTTGCAGCAGTTATGACAAATTTGCAGCATATAAGACTTCTGTTTTAGTCCACAGTAAATAACTTATTACAACGCCATGTATTCACATCATTCTGCACTGTGGCCCTATTTCAACAGAACTTTAACACCTTAAGCAGCTTTTTTGTGATGCAACACTCACAGAAACCAGACTACAGCAGGATTATCATATTTACTGAAACATGCAGTCTTTTCTCCACTCCGACATAAATAGATATTAACTGTAATAATTGTTTAATCATATTCATGAGAAGTGTGTTGAAACCTGCCCTGTAATGTTTCATAGTCTATCTATCGTGTTAAGAAACACAAGAACAGAAACTTCTCATGTTTGTTCGTCATGATAAAAAAGTATTTTTTCTTTTTTTGACATTTTATCAGAAGTGAAGTCTTTATCAAATAGCAACCATTACACTGATTGACCTCAATTTGAATGCACAGAGATACTGTACTGAGATCCTGAGGCCCACTGTCATACCTTTCATCCACCGCCATCATCTCACCTTTCAGCATGACAGTGCACATCCCCATGTCTCAGTGATCTGTACACACTTCCCAACAGCTGACAATATCTACTGACGATATTACCTTCTTAAATATTTTTGCTTCTTTGAATAAATTTTTTCTTCTTTTCACGTATATTTTGAATGTATGATGCACTGTGATGAGTGTTTGTAGCAATCCTGCCTGGTAGCACTTACTCCAGGCCTCTTGCTTAGTTATGATTCTCTCTGATCTACTCACAACCATATAGTACTTGTACTTGGCACATTGGTGCAGTCAGTGTGTCGCTGTCAGCTCTTTTTACAGATAAATGATTGGATTGTAATTCTGTGTACCTTTGAGTCACTTTGGACATAGATGTGTAGCAAATGAAGTGTAAATGAACTTGCTGCGTTCTGTACTGTTAGGCCTCTTGTATTAGGCAGACGAGTTTGTCTACAGTTTAAAAAAAAGGGTATGAATACCAACTCAACAAATAAATTGCCAACACATATTTTGAGCAACCGTTTAATAGCATCTCCAAATACAGCCTGATGAATAAGGCACATTTTTAAAGGTATTTCTTGAAAGATTCTGGGTTTCAGGATAGTATGTGATCTCTCTTAGCAGGTATTCTCAATTAGCATCATGCTGTGCAGCCAAGGCTGACTCCACACTGCAAGTTTGCATTCATGAGGCTTGAGGGAAGGGACAAAGAGGCAGAAGAGTTAGCATGCATAGGAAACAATTCTGTATAAACAGTAGTAAATATATGCACGAATCAGAGAGCTTTGTGTAACTAACCTGTGCAATTGCTGGGTCCGAATTGATGGCACACGTGTTTTCAGGTTCCGCTTTTTTGCAGGAAGTCTTGGCCATCTCAACAGTGAAGATGTACTTCAAACCAGAAACAACCTAAACGAAAGAAAAAAAAATGAAATCCTTCCGACTTCTGCTCATATAGGATAATGTCAAAATAACACATTCATTCATTTATCTTCTGTTAGTACTTTATCCTCATCAGGGTTGTGGTGGACTCAGAGCCTATCCTGGGAACAATCAAAACAGGAATACACCATGGATGGAACGGCAGTCCACTCCAGTGCATCATGCTCACTTAATCATCCACATCTGGGGGAAATTTTAGAGTAGCCAAAGCACATACTAGTATGTATGTATTAGGGAGATGGAAAGAAACTAGATTATATGAAGGAAACCCACATGGACACAGTGAGCATGTAAAACTCCATACAGTCAGTAACCTGAGCTCAGGCTTGAACCATAAAGAAAACCTTTTTTTTTATAACAAAAACTTAAGCTTTTATTAAACAAAAAACACTTAAAAGAGACAAAAGGTTTCCTTTTGGTTACTCAGTTAAGGTTAGATTTAAGCTAGTTGTAGGCATAGCATTAATTGGCTGCAAATGGTAAAGTACTCTCTGTAAAGTTAAAAAAAAACAGTAAGATATCTTACCTGCACCTGGGTCTTGATCACCTTAACAACCTGGCTGGTGTATATGCAGTCACTCTCTGCATTATACTGAGCGACTGCAAACCGCAGGGCATCCTGGACTTCTGGGCTGTTTATGTCTGCATCCACCGGGGCTCCGACAAGGTCAGCGCTCGCCACGGCCAAGAAGACCGCCAGGAGTGGAGCTACAACCTTTACAAACATGATTACTAAGCTTTGAGCTTAACCCTGTGGTATGAAAGTGCAGTTCTCTTGGGAAACTGTGAATATTTATAGGATAATACTGATAGTACTGGGAGGAGTGTGAAAGTGAGGGGGCGTGTGTGTTTGCATAAGAATTTTCACATTTAGGCAAAAATGATTAACAGGCTCTGTTTGTGTATGATAAACATTAATCATTTTGGCTGATTAAACAACGCGTCTAAGGGATAAATTCTGCATGTAGTCCATATGATATATTACAAAATCCTCATATGACAAATCTCAAAGGCATACATGCAATTCTTTAGTAAACTTAGTGCTTTAACAGTGTGCTTCTCCATATCCAGCCAGGGCCATGCGTAAGAGCAACACTGGGTATTCAATACATTTAGTTAGTTACTAATTACTTTAAGTTTAATTTTATTTGTGGCTTCCTCTTGTGACTAATGGACAAGTAGGTAAAGACAAATGTAAAGGATGTCCAGCTATTAGATTTAGATGAATCTGAAGTGTATGGAAATTGGTTTGTCTGCTTAATGATTTGTTACTAAAAACAAAGAAAAGCTCCAGGTTCTCTGGTTTCCTCTTGCCTCTCAGAATAATGCCAATAGGTTGATTGGTTATGCTAAATTGTCACTAGGTATGAATGAGTGTGTTAATTAATGTGTGCATGGCACCCTGTGATGGACTGGCATCCAATTCAGTGTGTATTCCCACCTTGCACCAAGTTTTCCCAGGACAGGCTTTGGATCCACAGCATCCCTGATCAGCAAAAGAAGTTCCTGAAGATGAATGATTGAATGAAACAGTGACATGTCATGAATTTCTGGCCTTATGTTCTACCTGTCAGGGTGAGGTGTAGTACATGATATAGATCGTATAAGATCTCTGTTTTAGCAGTAAATAACTTACATAATTACAGTGCCATGTAGTCTGCACTGTGACCCACATTCAACCTTGAGCAGGTTTTTGTGATGCAACACTCTCAGAAACCAGACTTAAGCAGGATTTTCATGTTTACTGAAACATACTTTCTCCACCTCAATGTAATATTTGATTAGATATTAGCTATAAAACAAAAGCTTTTTAAGTGTGTTGAAACCTGTTTCACAGTCTTATCACATTAAGAAACACAAGAACAGAACGTTTGTTTTTCACGATAAAAAAAACTTAATGACACTTTGACGTACTTTACTCTTTTTTATGACATTGCCATTTCATCATAAGTGAAGTCTTTATCAGACAGCAACCGTTACACTGATTGGCATTAAATTAATGTCAAGAAATAGTATCAAAAGTGGCACAATAGAAAGGAGTCTACAGTGTATTGCATAAAGTGGGTAGATATTTCCAATGGTAGACATAGTCAGGTGTGTCCTTTAAACATTATTCAATAGAATAAGGTGCAACACCCTATGATAGGGCCAACAAATGTGGACTTGGGATCCTAGAATAAGAAATCTTGTTTGGGCCAGAAATCTCCAAAATTGCTTTGGCAGATTTTTTTTTTCATACCTCTTTCAACAAAAACAGTTTTTAATGCTTAAAGTTAAGTAAATATAAAAAAGAAAATTATAATTGTTGAATCAAAAGTTAGAAAGTCAAAAATCAGCATCTTCAAATCAGGTTTAAAACGTAGAGATTGTAGTCGGTCTGAGCAAAACTTTCCCCTCTGCTCATAGAGTCTGTCTGTGCCACCCACTCAACCCCACTTACCATTTTAGGCCCTAGATTATCCATGTTTGGTCGGCGGAAAATACATTGGTTTCAGAAAGTATTCAGACCACTTCAGTTTTTGCACAATTCTGTGTTACAAATTTTAATTAAAATTTATTAAATTTACTTTTTTTGATCTACACACAATAATCCATCATGACAAAGAGAAAACAAAAAAAATCAAAGGCTGAAATCTCTCATTTAGATAAGTATTCTGGCCTTTAATTCAGTATTTTATAGAAGCACCTTTGGCAGTAATTACAGCTTTGAGTCTTCTTGCTTAGTCTCTACAAGCTTTGCTCACCTGGATTTGGGCATTTTATCCCACTTTTCCTGGCAGATCATTTCAGATTGGATTGGATTGCCACCTTCAGGTCTCTCCACAGATGGCCTGTGGGGTTCAAGTCTGGACTTTGGCTGGACCACTCAAGGACATTCAGAGACTTGTCCTAAAGGCACCCCGGCTTTGTCCTGGCAGTATTATTTGGGGGGTTGTTGTGCTGAAAGGTGAACCTTCACTATCTGGTTTTGCCAGATGTAGCACTTGGAGTTTAGCCAAAAAGTTCAATTTTTGTCTCATCTGACCAGAGAAACTTTTGCCTCTTTCTCTCCTTTAATTGCCTGCCATATGCCTTTGACTCAAGAGTGTCTTCTGTCTAGCCACTCCATAAAGGCCTGACTGATGAAGTATTTCTGAGATGGTTTTCTTTCCAGCAGGTTCTTCTGTCTCTGTAGAGGACTTCTGACACTCTGTTATAATGGCCACTGGGTACTTGGTCACCTCTGTGAATAAGGCTCTTCTAGCCTGGTTACTGAAATTGGCCAGACGGTCAGCTCTAGGAAGAGTCTAAGTTGTTCAAAAAACTTCTTCCAATCCACCATGCTACTGGGAACATTCAAATCTTTAGAAATGGTTTTGTACCAGATCTATGTCTTGATACAATTTGATCTTGGAGGTCTATGCAGAGTTCCTTGGACTTCAAGGCTTGAATTTTGGTCTGAACAATATTAGAACAGGTTTAATACCACACTTTCCCATGTTCTTCTATCGGTGTGTGAACTAGTTCATGTATAAATCTCATAATGAATGAAGTCTGCACACATTTGGCTCTGTTCAGTCATTTACTCCAGCAGGAATAAGGATTTTGGTCTGACATACACTGTGAATTGTGGGATCTTATACACGCAGGTGTGCACCTGTACAAATCATGTCCTATCAATTGAATTTGCGACAGGTGGACTTCAGTCACGTTCTTTAGACATCTCAAAATAATCAAAGCACACAGGATGCACCTGAGCTTAATTTGGATTGCCTTTAGCAGGGGGACTGAATACCTATCTAATTGAGAAATTCCAGTTTTGGATTTTTAATAAATCATGTTTTTACTTTGTCATTATGGATTATTGTGTGTAGATTAGTGACAAAAAATCCATTTAATCAACTTTAAATTAACAATAAAATGCAAAAACTGAAGGAGTCTAAATACTTTCTGAACTCACTGTATGCCAGACATCATGTACAAGCTATAGATAAGTACTACAATTACGTGAAATGCTACCTAATCAGAACTTTGGCCTTGGTAAGTACACTGGATCAGTAAATAATATGATATATCAGCAGATATGAACTGGAGCCTCTCTGGCCAGACATCATATCATCCCTGGAACAAACATTTCTTTCTAACCTCATCCTTTATAAATATGTATACACTATTGAGTAAAACATGATTACATAATAGAATAACATAATTTACTAACATAATTGATTAACATGATTAAAATACTAATGTAACTTTTTTTTTTTATTATTTTGGAACAATTCTAATTACTAGAATTACTAGATAGGTTATCAATCTAATTTAAACATTGTTTAGCAGGAGTGAAAATCACACACACACACACACACACACACACACTTTTCTCTAGATTTAATTAATTAGTTTTGTCTGCAAAAATTGCTAACTTGTTGAAAACAACGCTTGCTGTTGTTATTATCCTACATATCCCATAATGCAGTGCATTAGCTAGCCTGTAAAAAATGGCAGCGGAAAACACTGGCAAGAGAGGACTTTATGAAGAAAGGACAAGAATAAAAAGTTTTTTTGTAATTATTTTTGACTGAAGATTTTATTTCTAGCTAGAAATGACTGGTGTAGTCACCCACTATTCGCTCTGTTTGTAGTTTTTCACCTTGGCTAAGGGAGGTACTAGCCGCTAGCATATACCAGTAACCTGGCAACGCACGCAGACGTATGTGAAGCCCTTACAAGATTTATGAGGCAACGTATAGGCAGCAGAGGGCTCCCTGTTTGGGACACAGCCTATAGGTCTACGATTACGCCACTCCAAAAAGCACTTCCGGCTTCTCGTTCCCATGATGCATCAGCGGGGGAAATTCAATTCAAACACTTGGAGACATGGGTGAGGAGGGACTCGGAAAAGAAGGGGAAGTAAGTAAAATTATGACTGTTATCACAAAGCCCGAGTGTTTAGTGGATAGTGGCGGTGAAGTTGAGGTGGAGCAGTGTGATGGACAGAGCAGAGACACGGCGAGTCAACAGCACACACAGGGAGAGACGGAGAACTCGAGCGGGCTGTGTCCGGTTCTCTCGGTCAGCACTGCTGCTTTTAGTGAAGCTCAGCGCCATACAACAATAACAACAACAACAACAACAACAACAGCTGCTGGGAATAAAGACGTGTCTGAAAAGGCACCAAATGTTAGAGCAGAATCACTAAACGGAGAGGAAGCGAAGGAAAATAGAGATAGCACCGCAGCACCAGAGAGCCAGCAGGACAACAGTAAGTGTAAAAGTGAGTAAGTGTTGATTTAGCTAGAACTTATCTAGCTAGCTATTTAGCTCAGGGGTGTCAAACTTGTTTATTTAGTCCAGTGTCACGTGGGCCAGACAACAAAACAATTTAGTAGACTTGTAACATATCAACATCTCCTTTTATTTAAAACATACAAACAGATGAACACACTGCAATTCATTACCAAGAAAACACATTATCATAAATGTGGTTTTACCCCATAGTGTCTTGAACCTTTGTGTGAACTTTTGTTTAGAGTTACAACCTGGAACTGAAATGGACTTAACTGAGATTATGTGTCAGTTTTCTAGTTTGCTAATGAATTATTTATGATTAACACATTTTGCCAGTACCTGAGTTTATGACCCTGAGTTTGCCCCCAAACACACAGTGACTAGTATTTTTTCCCCCTATATTTTTCAATTCAGTTACAGTCCACAAGACTATTTTAAATTAGATTACTGATTTTAATTTCATTGGTGGACCTGTAGACCCTTTATCGGGCTCGTCCTGGCCAGCGGGTCCTATGCTTGACACCCTAATGTAGATGCTAAATGTGAACTACTGATATAACTAGACTGTGTCTCACAGTGATGTCTGAAATGTGCTGAAACATGGTTTCTAAGCACAGAGGCTCAGGAGCCCCTTTAACCCCTTTAACCCATTTTACTCCACTTTTTACTTCAAGTTGAACCGTACTAAAAAGTTCTTTTTTTCAACATGAAACATTCATGTTCAACATTCAAGAGTGCTTGGCTCCTTTTCTCTCTTCTATCTAAATAAATGAAACTTTTGGCTTGTCTGCTATATACCCCAACAATAAAACAGATGACCAAAGTGAAATATGAATTGACACAGTCTGCTTTTTACAAAAATAAAACCAATAGGTGAATTCACTCTGTGTTACATTACTTATTTGCACTCGTACCTAATCATGCACCCAGGCATGAGAAGTGTATCTGTGTGCTTGTATCTAATGTTGAACGTTTTCAAATAGTCTCTGCCTCAGCTGCCCAAAATAAATATGACCTGTGAATAGTACACAAGGATTAACTTTAAAAATGATTTCTGCAGACACACGTTTATTCTCATAAACATACACCCAACTACTTAAATAGTGGGCTCATTATTTAAAAGTGTACAAATATTTATTGGAGCCATAGAAATTTCAGTTCATGAAATTTCCACTCACAGAACACATTTTTATTCAAACTGAAATTATTTGCAGGTCTGCTTGTTTTTGTTGTTAATTTAAAACAAGTGACCAGTCAAACAGACTAATAACTAGGAACTTAAATAGAAATGATAACATTGATAATAGTAGGTTGTGATTTCCACCACTGTAACACCACCACTCACCATTTTGAGAGCCACTGGCTGAACAAACCATTGCCATACTGCTAATATGCCATTTGCTTTATATGTCACCTCTCTGTTAACACTGGGAGGGAATTTATTTATTTTTTTAAATAATATCCGATCATGAAGTAAACTAGCCCCAGTTCTAACCTTCAGAAGATATAAAGGATCTCTCACATCTGGAATAAACTTTAGGACACACTTGAAATGAACTGGACTGTTTTTAATTGGGCTACTTGAAACATTTAATCAGGAAACTAGATTTATATGTGTAGAAGTGCTGAGTCAAAATGACTAGAGACTTTTTCAGTTTTACAGTAAAAGCCTGAGCTTGACCAATATGAAAATTTCATGACTGATATTAATTAGCTACGAATTGCAATAACCAATAATATCTAATATAATTTTCTATTAGGCACCAAACAGACTAGGTGGCACCAACAAAGAATAATCTTGCTTAAGCACTGGATTATATAAAACTTGATCTGTTAATCCAGTTTCATTAAACTTTAGTTTTTGCTTTAGTTTTTCAGAAATGTTAGGTCAACTCAAATGCTGATGATCAAGTGTCTAAAATTTTCGATTTAGATTTCAGGTTAAGGTTAATCATCCATCTGAAGTGGTTTTAATTTTTTAAATGGCATCATATATTACATAAGTGTTCCTCAAATGAATAGTGGTGTGAAAGTTTTCTCTCAAAAGGAAATAATTAGTCTCAACATTGACATTGTTGCTCTTATCTAGTTTAGACAGCACAATCCATCGTGTCAAACAGACATTTGTGAACTACCCATAATTCATGGGTTGTGATTCAGTTCGATCTCGTACTTCTGAGTAGTGAACAAAAGGACTGCAAAGTTAACTGGCTTTTCTTAAAAAGCACCAGCACTTAATATTGAAACTTGCTTTTTCTCCACAAAATATAAATATTACACAGATGCAGCCCAGGCTTGACATTAGGCCTTTTCTGTGAGTTGTCCTTTGATTGTACCAAAATCACTTTGTCCACAGAAAATAGTCTAGTTTTTGAAAAGCTCATCATTCTACAGTGAGTAACATTTCTCATAGAAAACATTTAACGTCTTTTTCCACTTCCCTAATACCATGGCAGTAAGCCAACTCGATTTAAATGGTTACTTTCTAAATTCTTTACAACCTTTAAAGTCTTTATTAAGACTCAGTCAGTATTCTCTCTCTCCTCTCTGTCCCACACTCATACATACACACACACACACACACTCTCTCTCTCTCTCTCTCTCTCTCTCTCTCTCTGTCTTACTTGTGACCAAATGACTAAAATTCATTAAATGAAAGTTTTCTACTGTATAGCTGAATGTTTTATACTGACAGCTATATAGTTAAAAAAAACCTTAATGACTTTACCACACCCGGGCTTTGTGGTGAGAGCTTTGCTAACATGACTAATTTTCCTGGCCACATGCCTGCCAGTGACATTCTAGAGAGAACGGATGACATTGTTACAGGGGTACAACCTCCAGTTCTGCTGTTGGCTCCCAACCTTCTCAGTGCATTTCCTCTTCTTTTCAGAGCACTGTATTATTTGGATACATTCGTCTCACATTTCATCAGCTTTAATAAAATACCTAAAGGACTAACAGTTTCTGTATAAATAAATGAAGACAAAAAAGTCATGATTTTAAGTTCCAACCATTCAGGATAAGGAGGAATCTCTTCTTTTCTTCCCATTCAAAAAGCAATAGCTGCTTTAAGCAACAGCAAACAGGCTGTGTATATCTTTAACTAAATTAAATAAAATTGTGACTTGAAGGTTTCCTACCTGAACACGTGACCGGACAGCAGGAGTCTGACTATAGCCAAGTGTCTGTGCAACAGCCTGTGTGCGATGAGGATGATGAGGAGATCGCGAGGAGAGCCCGAGAGGAAGGCCGCGTGGACGTGGTATTTCAAGGGAGCGTGACACAGGACGGCTGTTGCAGATTCGTCTGTGAGCTCCTCAAGTGTGTCCTGTACCAGAGACAACAGCTGCCCATGACCTATGACCAGATGGTCTTCTTCCAAAAGCAGCAGCTCGCCACCACACAGGTGAGAGAGACAGGCACACCAAAAACGCAAAGGCTCAAACACACAATAAATGAAAGCGTGCTGTAATACAGGTTTATTCAATCATGAGAATGGTTACATGGACATTCAATGGATATCATTACAAGCGCATGATGTTCACAATAAAAGATGTTTATAGAGTAAAATCCATTTAGCAGGACCAACTGCAATCAAGCCTGGCTTGCCTACACAGTATTTATATATAGATGTATTCATCTAAAAACAGAAATTGTCCAGCTTTGTGCTGTTTTTCATTCATTCATCTTCAGTAACCACTTTTGTACTGGTCGTGGTCGTGAGCATGTTCCAGTAATATTGTTATATCGTGAGGGTTTAGCAGTTATTGCAACGGCAAGATATGACAGAAACTATATGATACTGGGTAATAAATAGTAATAGTAGTTCTATCTATCTTGGAGTTTTAGCTAGTCAGAGGATATTGGGCAGAATTGGTTTGTCTGCCTTTAAATGAAATATTTATATTAAATATATATTTATGTACAAGTTTAGAATTATATACAGTATGCATACTCTCAGATCTATGTGTAAAGCACATGACTACTACTCTCTGCCCACAGCTGGACGAAGGAGCAGTTAGGAAATCCATCAAGCCATCAGGAGACTCAACTTGGCAGCGGTGCCAGCGGACACTGCGAGAGCTGGATGAGGTGCTGGGCCACATGGAGGTGCTGTTCTCCCTCAGTTACGTCCCCCGTGTGCTCTTCATGCTGGGAAGCTCTGGGATTCTTCCCACAGAGTTATACGAGATCAACATGGAGGCTTTGGTGCAGGGAGGCAGCGACAGAAGTTTGAGAACTTCCCTGTGTTTGAGGCGGCTGTTTCGCACCCTTTTCGTGGCGGATTTGCTTTCTGACGTTAAGCCAGTGCGCCTCATGGGCACCACAGTCATGGCGCTCGCCCATCGGGACTGTGGTGTAGAATGGTTCAAGCCGAAAGTCAACTTCAGAGTTCCCACAAGGGTAAAGAGACAGGTGATATCATTAGCCAGTGGCACTTCTGGAAGTGGCCAAAGAAAGGCGGACACTAGCGATTGGGATGATTATATATGGTTTCAGACACCTGTGACTATTAAGGGTTTCTGTAAATGACACAGTCCTAAAGGCAGGTAAAAGCATGGTGCTGAAATTTCAGGGATTGATAAATTACACCTGTTGAAAACCTCAAAACTGAGTCATTTTTAGTTTCATTCATGAATTGATTTTTAATGAAATGCCATTAATTCACATATGATGATTGTTAAGCAGTTAATATCAACATAACTGACATGCTTCCCTTTCAGAATTCAAACTCGATTTTATTATGGAGAAACAACTAACTTTTATGACAGAGAATACATTTTCAACATGTCTGTTATCTCATTGAGAACACAGTCAGATTGTGTGATCAACATAAGAGCAAGTCTAAATTATATGAATACCTGAAGTTTTACTTTTATACCATGTAGTTATATTTTATACAAGGTGACAAGATTTGCAACTATTCTATTAAAATGTTTCATGACAAACTATAAACTGTCTGAATATAATTCTTTTTCAGCTTGCGAACATGAATTTAGTAGTAATTTTCCACTTAAATTAACAACAAAAAAAAAAAACAGACTAAATCATTGCCAGATAATTTTTGGGTAAAGTTGTTCAAATACTTTGTATAAAGGTGAGGTTTTTTATTCATATATTCTCCCCTATACTTAGCAGTGCAAGTTGCATTCATTCAATTATTTAGCCTTCTTGCTCTCTACTTTCTTCACAAATTGCAAGAAGTCTTGAGCGAGCAGTTCTGGTTCCTCAAAGGCTGCGAAGTGCCCCCCTCTGGGCATGTAGGAGTAAGAGCGAATATCTCTGAACCTGGAGCTGGCCCAGACCCAGGGACAATGAATCAACTCATGGGGAAATGCTGCCAGTCCAGTCGGTACGTAAACTTTTGTTCTGGGGACAAAACGCAGACATCAGACAGGTTTTTAAAGATTTGCTGAGGAGGTCAAACCAAGCAAAAGAAGGCACAACAAGCATACATATCCACTTCATAATTTTTACCAATTTATACTGAGGCTAAATATTATTTTGCCATTGTGTTGTGGAAAGTTTTGAACTTACACATTGTCCACTCTTTGAAGAAAGTTTTTGCCCATATTCTCTTTGTAGAAGCGCATTGATGGAATGATGGAGCCTGTAGTCCAGTAGATCATGATGTTGGTGAGGAGCTCATCCAGACTGAACTTCCTATGGCATAGCAAAGGTTTAGCACTAACACAATAAAACTGTACTATTTTGTTTATGGCTGGACATAAATGCAATTTGTTAGAATATCAGATTAAAAAAAGTTTTTCTTTAAATAATGAATAGGGCTTTGAGATTGAATATGCTTGTATGTGGTCAGAGTATAGACTAATCGAAACACTCAGCCAAAACCTGACCCATTCTCAAAGCAAGTATAAATCGTGAGAGGTGTTCACAGGTAAAGCAATTTCTGTGGTGCTATTATTACCAATTTTAAAGCTGTTTTGTTATTGCAGTCCTTCTCAGTGTGTTCATTGTGGAAACTCACATTTTTTAAAAATAATTCTTTACCTCTCTAATCCTCCATCCTGAAGGTCCCTGTTCTTATTATCGGTCCAGGTGCTGAACTTCTCCAAGATATAGGCAGCCAAACCAACTGGAGAATCATTCAACGCACAGCCTGTCAGAGGAGACAAACTCCACCAAATTAGAGTTAAGAAGCATAGTGTGGGACATTAGCCAACTCTAATTTGCCACATCCTCAGCTTTAACCTTTAGACAATGTTCAAACATTCCAACGCTGCAAATTTTAAGTGACACACGTGCAAGCTTCATGATACTGGAATATTTGTTTAAACCAGCTCTTTTTGTGTGCAGTTAGGCTTTGCAGAACTAACTGTAAAAAAAGATCACAGTAGGATACCTGCAGTATCAGGTTTGGTAGCTTGGATGTGCATGTAACCAGATTCTTTCAGTATTTCATACACGTTCTTTTGCATGTAAGGATAGAGGCGGCGGACATCTTCTCTGGTGAAGCCTACCAGGAAGGGCAGGTAACGGCCAATGATGAGAGACAGGATGGTCACAGTGCTTCCTGCTCTGGCATTGATCATGTTAAGATGCAAGCCCTTAACGCACCTTTTGTTAAATAGATAAGGGGCAAAAAGAGCATAGAAAAATTCCAGTAATGTCATGAACAGCAGTTGTAATAGAGGCAAATGTAATAAAAATCTCTATTTATATAGCATTATTAATTAACAATGTACCAAAGTGATTTATGCAAGACACCTAAGTAAAAGCAATAGTAAAATGAATAAAAAAAATTAAATTAAATTTTTTTAAAATATAATCCTTTGGAAGGCTAATCTCCAAATTCCCACCTGTCCTTTGCTTTATATTTTAGGTACAGATACAAAAAAAATGTCTTATGACTGCAGAAGGTGGGCTGTAAGACAAGCTACGACGTGAAATAACAAGTATGTGTGTGCACGTCAACACAGTGTATCACTATATCTTACTCAGGTTTCATCTGGGCCATGTTGATGGTGATTAGTGCTCCCCAGTCTCCTCCTTGAAGGTAATACTCACTGAACTCCAGTCTCTCCATCAGCTTGTGGAAAACACGGGCAGCATCCATGGTATTAAATCCTGTAGTATTGAAAATGGTGAAAATGCAGACCACAGGAAAGGGGTTTATACAAATGAGCTTGGGGCTGTTCCCAATTTGTATGTTCATAGATTCTGGATTTACTTTTATGAAGATAAATATGTAGGTGCTCCTGTTCCTTTTTGTGCTTATTTTCTTGCTTGACACATCAAGCAATTTATTATTTAATATGGAAGAATATTGCCTTGTTTAATGTTTTTTACAAGTTCAAATCATGGCAAAGTGTAAAAATATGTTTTATACAGGTTCCTCAGTGGGTTCTTTTAAAATACAGGGTTCTTACTTTCCAAAAAACAGTTACTGGTTTGGATCCCTTTCTGATAAGAAAACATTATTACTACATAGAACCTTTAAGGTTCCCTAGATTTACAATCCTAAAGGGCTCTGGAGTTTACCATTTTTTTAAAAACACTTTGCAGTGGTTGAGGAAGAAATTATTGAGAGAAAAGAACTGTTTTCATTTGGGACTTGTAATGAGTGCTTGTGTAAAATTTTTCTAGTCTTACCCTGTACATGTGGGGCTTCAGAGTACCCATAGCCTGGGATGGAGGGGCAGATGACCTCAAAGACAACATCTTCCTCAGTCCTAGTGAGCATGGGCAAGATCCTGTAGAACTCAAAGAAGGAACCAGGCCAGCCGTGCACCATCATGAGAGGAAGAACTTTCTGGCCAACATGCTGGACGGGCTTCACGTGAATGAAATGCACATCTATACCTAAAGTGATAAATTTGGAGTCCACTATCAAGAATCAAAAAATATTATTTATCTAAAAACAAACACCCACTTGTTGTTACTCATAGTACAAGAATATACTGTATCACTTCGCTTTTGATTGACAGTTTGTTTCCTTGCAAGAACTTAGTCAGTGACGGTGTATATATGAACTTACCCTCAATGTTAGTTTTGAAGTGGGGGTACTTGTTGAGCACCTTCACCTGTTTCTCCCAGTTAAATTCATGCCTCCAGTATGAAGCGACTTTTTGGAGATAGGTGGAGTTAAAGCCATACTGAAATCCACAGTCTTGCAAACAGTCTGTGTACCGAGTCTGGTCAATGCGCTGGTAAAGATCCTGAAGTCAAGGACGAGAAATTAACATGATTAATCTGAAGCTGAATTTTATATATATTTATTTTTTTTACTTGGAAATGTCTGCAAAGCTGTCTGCATCAGGGGTGTTTAGAAATCAAACAGTGTTAAAGTTCTTTAAATTCATAATTAACCCATATTTTCTTCTACCTCTATCATTTCTTCTGATGTCTCCACAACAAATGGCCTTATAGTTCTGTCCTCTGTTAGGGGCTTTTCTCCAACCCTCCACCATCCATCTCCAACTGGGATCTTCTTTGGCTTTTCCCTCCATGCTAGGTAGAATAAAAGACCTCCAATTCCAGCAGAAGTGATGGCCAAGATATAACGTTGCTGATAGTCAAGGCTAGAGATGGCCTGTCTACAAAAGACCATGGGATAATTCCAAGGACGGACGCGCACACACACACACACACACACAAACACACAAATGAGAATAAGAGTGGAAGAAGCTTACATTTCTTAAATATCTTAAATATCTAGTAGTGGTGTAAGCTGTATTATTATCTTTATGTATGATTGTACATTATAAAGAGTCCCTAGTTTTATATAAGGACCATCCTATTATCTCTAGTTCTGTTTTGGTTACTTGTGGACTTTTAAGTGGGGAAAGAGGCAAACGGACATGGAATTTACAAAAATATCTAGGTGCTTATATATTACAGGAATTACTGTCTATAGCACAAAACCCTAAAATGGTGATAAACCAAGCTACTTAAGCTAAGCTACGAAGCTACTTGGCGCATATAACAATTTATGTAGCAAGCTGCAAATACTATGAAACATAAAGGAGGAGTGGAAACGTACTATGAATTGAAAATCAGCAGGACGAGAGGAATCATAGATGTAAACATTTCACACCAAGAAGGAAATGCAATGATCATGGGTAGTTTATGGGAGTGTAAAGCGCGCGTATATATGGGGTTTTACGGTAACCACGAGGCGGAAAATTTGCAGACCTGTTAATAGTTTTGTCGTTATTTTTACATAAAAAAGATTGTTTTTGTTTAACGAACATGCAAAACGAGAAAAAAAAGATTTTACGCACAGTAATTAGTAAGAAAGTGTGCATGTGAACATTTCTATTGCCTACTTCTCCAACAAACGAACGGCTGCGTTTCCACCCAGCGCCTAACTGTTACCGTAAAACCCCGTATATACTCGCACTTCAGCGCGTTAGCAAACCTCAATCTAATTAAACTTGACTAAGTTGTCTTTTACTCACTGAATATTTTCGATAGCCTGCATCATTTTCCTCTCAGCCACCGTTGCTGTTGGAATACGCGTGTATTAGAGAGAACTCTTCCTTATCTTGTCGGTTGGGAATGTAGTAATGAGGGAGGAGTTGCAATAGGATTTGAAAAAGGTCGAAAGTCCTTAACGTTGAGTGTTATATAACAGGCCTTGATTTCTTAAAATTTTGTTGCATCACTAAATAAATGTTTTAGAGCCAGAAATATCAATCTGCAATGCAGTGTCGGTGTCGGTCGGGTCAGTCAAAGTTGAAGTATATACACTGAAGTATATGTACATGACCGCAATTTATCTTCTAATGTTGGGCATTATGATTCACTTTAGTGATTCAATTCCTTACTCTTTATCAATACGTGAATCGAACTTGGAAAGAGTCAATTCATTCGATTCACTTCTCCCAGAATCCGGAATCTCCCTCTTTCTTTTGTTTTTCCCACTCGGTCCAAGACAAGCCACAGGAGGGGGAGAAAAGAAAATGAATGAATGCAAAGATTTGAGTTTTACTTTAAGCTTAAATTCAGCTTAATACTTAGACAAAAGTAATCTATAAAAGTTAGATAGATAAACTTAAGATGGTTGCTGAGCAGTGGTCAGTATAGACTAATGAGTCTTTAAAGAGGAAAAGGCAACTCTTTTTCATGTTAAAAGGCAGGTTGACTAAAACATTGGAGCATCATATTCTAAGTTACCTGGATTTAATTCATAAATATTTCAGAGGGACTTTTTATTAGCGGTAATGAATTTGATCGAGATTTAAACTTGTGAGCTTTCATTTAAGACCACTGAGGTTTGTGAAGCTCGTTACAGTGGCGAGGATCCTGCTATGAAGGGTGTTAGGCTTTCTGTAGCTATTATTAACGATAAACAGTAACTACACATATCAGCAACAACAGCAATTCAATAATACTGATTTCAACATCTATTATTATTATTATTATTATTATTATTATTATTATTGTTGTTGTTGTTGTTGTTGTCGTCATCATCATCATTATTATTATTACTATTATTATTATTGTTGTTGATATCATTATTATTATTATTATTATTATTATTATTATTATTATTATTATTGTTGTTGTTGTTGTTGTTGATGATGTTGTCGTCATCATCATCATGTCATTGTTTTGAACAACGAAAGACTGTTTAGCAGCTCACAAGGTTTTGGCATGATAGACAAATACAAATAAAAAAATAAAATAGACAAGAAGAGAGGTATTCCAAGAGGTAATATATACAATGGTTAGTGCAAAATATTGTAGTGTACACTGGAGCAAATTAAACAAGAACAACAGTGCAGAATACAGTATACATAGTGTTGTTGTATACTCTATGAATTGAACTATATGAATTATTATTATTATTATTATTATTGTTGTTGTTGTTGTTGTTGTTGTTGATGTTGTTGTCCTCATCATCATCATCATTATTATTATTGTTGTTGTTGTTTATTTTACTCTTGAAAGGGTCAGTAGCTGCAAAAAGCAAAACAAAACAAAACAACAACAAAACACCAGAAACCCATTGGTTTTGCACTTAAAATTATGAATCTCACTGCGCATCCTAATTGAGCATATAGTGCACTAGCTAGGGTTTAGCAGCACGTAGTTCCTACCCTATGTAGTGCATAGTGTACGCGGTTGCTACCCTACCACATCACGACGCTCTCGGGGCTGCAACCTAACCCCTGTGCACAACTGTGAGCGGAGGCACACGGCAAACTGTCCAATCAGAATATCACTTCCTGGTCTGACGCGTCCAATCAGAGCAGGCACGCGACGCACGCTACACACAGCACAATCAAGGCAGGTTGCGCGCGCGCGCACAGGCTTCACTATATTTTGACAGCTTCTCCAGTGAGGAGGCATCTCGCTCAGGAGCGCTTTCACTTTCTCTTGCCTTTCCGAGCACACTCGCTGTGAGCCTGGGGTTGACTCACTCCAAACCTTTTAACCAGAAGCCCCTGCAGCACGGCACCATGAGCAAAAAGAAAAAGGAGTGGAGAGCGGAGAAAGGTGAGCGTCTTCTGGGTTCCGCACACTTCAAGCTAGCTAACGCGTTGCTGCACCTGAGAGCACGAGCACGGCTGGCTAGCAGTTTCATTTCCAAGCTGACATACCTGTCTCAGGAAGTCACACTTAGGGCTGTTAAGGTGCATGCAGGTACTGACGCTGTGTTAGGAGAAGGCTTGACAGCTGCTAGCTCATTATGTGGACAGGTGGACGCTGTCATACACTCCATTTCACGTCTGTCTGTTTACTTATAATACTTGTATACTTCATTAATTACACTGACAACATGCTTCTCCTGGTGAGAAATGTTTTGGTCGATGAAATAAAGCAAATTTATGTTTCAGAGAAGCGTTTGTTTGTATACTGCTCATGCTTACAACTTTATTTTGCTCTAAACTGAGCTACAAATAGGTTAAGTGACTGATCACTGATAACCAGAAAAGATGAATGTGCACAGTGATGGAAAGACAATGAACACTTGATCATTGTTTCCATGTTGCACATTCCCAATATTTTCCTGTTTTCCCTGCTCCCAACAAACCTGATCCAACTAATCAGCTAATAAATCCCCCTTTCTGAATGTAAGAGAGTGTGTAAAAACACTCCCATGTGCCCCAGGACCAGGGCTGGGAACCTGTGCAGTACTTAATTCTCAATGAGCAGGTATACACTCCATGTACGAATATAGAAGACCAACACCAGCATGATGGTGTTAATATTGTATTGGCATAAACGTTAGAACTTTCTCTTTGAGCGGAGTGTATAGAGCTAGACAGAGAAAAACACTAAAGTGCTGCTGCATCAGTCGTACATCAACCTGCTGTAAGGTTTATATTAATGCACTCTTTCTAATATGTTATCATTTCTATATTGACAACTTGCGAAGGGACTTGAATTGAAGCTTGACGTGAATGGATATAAAAAATGCGTCTAAGTATTTTCTGTGAGGAGATGTTTGTTTAACATTTATGGAAGGAGTCTCCAGTGTCAGTGCTTTGAGACATTCAAAGGTAAAGCTGTAACTTTAAGTTTTCCGACATAGGAAAGTCTTTAGGACAGAGAAGTTGTGGTTTCTCGGTAATATGACAAGCTGCATTTTGTTTGTCTTATTTACTTCGAGAGAGAAAACAGAGATCCTGTTTATAGCTGCTATAGCATAAGTGATAGCAGGAACTAACTTGTTTTGCTGTTATTTAACAACATTATGCGTAACTAAATTAGTTTTCTCCCAAATGTTGTCTTGGCTAATTCCTACTCAGCAGTTAGGCCTCTCCTGTCATACAACATCTACCAAGTTTATCACGTCCGAGACATGTGAAGCCAGCCAACCGCATCTTTTCAAACTGATGTTCATGCTGCATCACAGGGCAGCGTAACACACTCGGAGGAAAGTGCTTTCCTTCCCCTTCTGCGTAGATGAGCTTACAGACTCCCATGATTGGCTGGTGTTGCTGTGATTGACAGGAGAGAGAGAGCGTGGCCAATTTTGCTGTCTTTTTGCTGTCAAACTTGCGATCTGTTGCGCTACTCAGGACATGTTGTTCACTGGCAATTTGCTGAAGGTGAAGACACTTCAGGAGGTGCTGTTATAGGAAAATAATTGACTGGTAACGGTTGTTATTCCATCACACCATTCCGTGTTTCCTATAACAGCCCGTCTCGTCGTATTTTGTTCTTTACTTGACATAAAAATAGAAATTTGGGAAGCCTGTAAAATATGGTGGACTTAGGAATGCTGATACTTTATATTTAATTGATACTTTATATACATTTTATATATAATATATATAATATTTATAAATCAAATTTAAATATTTACATTTAAGTTTCTCTGACAGACACAAAAAAGGAATACCCTGATTGGACGTGCATATTCTGTAAGACGCATGACAAAATTGAGCGATAATTGGTGTGTGGGTGATGTCCTAATCTATTTACTGTTCTCAGCTGTAAATTTAAAGGAACGCAGTCATTCTCCATAAAAGTTTGACTTTTTTTTCTTTTCAGAGGCATAGGAACTGTGTTGCTCTTATTGGTGGCTCATGGTTTTGGCTTTAAAAGAAATCATTTCCAAAATTTTACAGTTAATGATTGTCCACATATCAACAAGTAGTTCTAACCTATGGATTTTATTTAGTGAAATATTGCATGAATTATGAGGAGTTGTTATGCTGTCACTGTGGTAATATTTAATATCCAACTAGACATGTTAATAGCTCTGTCATTCTGCAGCTGCAACTGTTTTAAATGCATTTAGGCCAGTTCTTTCCTGTTTATACAACACTTCTCAATGCAGGGATGATGAAGCCAAAATTGCTGTTTGTTCTGTGTAGTCATTTTCTCATCTCACTGCTGGTCTCTTGTGTTTTTTTTTTTTTTTTTTAATATATCTACAGTCCTGAATAATTGGCACCCTGGAGTAAAAAAGATGTTTATGTTTAATGTAATGATGTAATGTTTAAAGTAAATACATTCTCTTATTAAAAATTTGTCAGTTATTTATTATTTTATTTAGTACTCTGTGTAGCCTTGCCATTGCCAGCACAACTGCACGGAATCTTCTCCTATAACGCTTGATGAGATTGGAGAATACAGAGTGAAGAATCTAAGACCACTCCTCAATACACAATCTCTCCAGATCATCCAGGCTCCTCTCTTGTGGACTCTCGTCTTCAGCTTATCTCACAGGTTTTCAGTAAGGTTAAGTCAGGGGACTGGGATGTCAAAACTTGATTTTGTCATCATTTGTGTGCAATTGGATGTGTTTTGGATCGTTGTCCTGCTGAAAGATCCAACCATGACCCAGTTGTAACTTCTTGGCAGAGGTAGCCAGATTTTCATTTAAACTGTCCTTGTCCTTCATGGAGTCCATGATGTCTTGTATATTAACGGATTCCTGGAGCCTTTGAAGGAAAAACATCTCCACAACATGCTGAATAACTATCTTTTTTTCACTGACTTTTAACTGAGTTTCGAATGCCATTAAATATAACGGGGCATGTGCACTTGAAAAAGTAAACAAGGCTATCATGAATTGACATAATCTACATTGACATCTTATTCTGATATCCAGCGTTCTGATGTCAGGGCCTTGATTTGAGTGAAATCCTGGTCATGTGCTTTATTTAGTGTCATTGTCAGAACCTGTTAAACAGTAGAACTCACATACTTGAGATACCTTTGCTGACAGACACAGATATTGCAGATGTGTTTTTTTTTTTCTCTATGAGCTTGCCCTTGAGTTAGCTATTTATATGGCATTAGCTCATACCATATGTGTGTGTGAGTACAATGTTAGATTTATAAACAGACCGTGAGTGGGAAGGACATATATTTTTGGCACTCCTTAAGAGAGCAGTGCTCTTATATTATTGGTACTCTAAGATAACAGTACTTATTTACTTTTGGCACTTTTTCAGTACACTATTCTTGCACAGTACGGTTGATTATTGCTTTGTGTCAAAATCAAAGTTTAAAATCAACCATCAGACACCAACTTCATTATAACACACTTTTAAACAAGGCAGTGACCCCAAATAAATAGGTGGCGGAAACCCAAACACAGTATCTTGCAATAGCCATAGTAGTCTTCAGATAGAAACCATATCAAAAACCTATGATCTGAATTGGAGAGAGGAAAAATTTAAGCAGTGATGTTCCTGAACACCCTCCTTTCACATGCTATACAGATGGTAGGGCAAACCGTGTACCTACATGACTGGTTCAGCTACATGCCATGCTGAACACTTTCACTTTCCTCTCTCACATTGCAGTGCTTGTATTCACGGTGAACTCGGAGAACAACAAAACAGGACACTCAGTCCAGTTACTGTGATTGCTAGCCATGCCATTGACCCAACATGATGTTCTTATCATATGCTTGCCAGATTCATCTAGGCCATTTCTCTTAAGTGTGCTCAGACTGATAAAAGCAGCGACATCAGTGATGCCCTTTGGCCTCTAATACTTCACTTAAGTACTACTTTATTTACTTGCTCATGAAATATGAGTATGTTCTTGGTTTGTAAAAGAGCTTTACATTTAAAAAAGTGTTATGAACATTTTGCCCGTAATTTTGCAGACCGCTTGCTAGGCCTTGGACAGGAGGAAAGACGTAAAGAGTATGGAGACAACTACATGGCTCTGGACAAGATTCCCACCTGGAGGCATCACCACAGTAGAGGTAAAGCAGCATCCTAAAGCTCAGGATTAAGGTCTCAGTAAGCATAAGCTAACAATGATTTCCAGACAGCTGGAAAAGCGAATAAATGAAGTGGAAATACAAACTGATTACCCTCAATATGGTCTGATATACTACAAAGCTTAACCCACCTAGTCACCATTCACTGAGGCTTTAACAATGAAATGATTGATTACGATTATACCATTGTATTTTAAAAATTGTTTAAAAAATGGCTTTATATTGTTGCATAAATGTTTGATATTGAATTATCTGTGCACCCTATTCCACCTTCATACCTCAAACCCATTATAAACTCAATAATGTCTTCAAAAAAATCACAAACGTATTGGGACCAGTGTAGTACTGTTGTTGGTAGAAAACATCATTTCTACTTGGATAACCACTGGGACCATATAATCTACACCCGTTGCTCCAGACTCACTCCTTTATGCCCCTTATGCAAAAGTCCAATATCTCTGAGGCACATTTTAATGGACTGTGATGGTTTCAACTCCTCTTAACACTTCATTTTCTGATTTTCTGTTGGCAAGAACCTACACTGCTCTCATGCGGCTCAATTTGGTGAACTATAAATCCTGTTATGGAAAACTGGAATAAAAAAAAAAAAAACATGAAAAGAAATATGGAAATTTTACTTCATTGACAGTAAATTACCCTGACAAAATATTATTCTGCATTCTCACACTGGTTGGGGTGTTTCGGTTTCAGGAGTCACCTGACACTCAGATTGTGGATGGTTTAGAATAGTGGGTGAGATGTGCAGGGAAAAAAGTCTGTAATTGAGAAGGTCTGTAATCATCAGTATCAGTAATCACAAAATATAAAAACAACAAAAAAATGACTAACAATAAACTGCATCAAATATTGCCTCTGGCAGCATTCTCTGGAAACCTCAAATCCAAATGCTAATTCAAACACATATTTGTGCGCATGATTTGATTTATAATCCACATTCAGTTGCAAAATGTGTGTTTGTGTTTTTGGGCACAACAATATACAATATCTTCCAAAATTAAAATGCAAATGAACGCTCCATTTGACATTTTTTAAATGCCTAAACTGGTATGACTTTTCATTTTAGCTGGATTATATATGTTTTAATGTTCTAATTAAATGTTGTCATAATTTCGATCAGCATAAAAAAGTATACAGTTTAATCAAAAAATGTGTACAGTTTACTTTGACCAGTTCATAGCTCACTCTGATCATTCTGATAGATCACTCTGATTGACAGGGGGCAGAGAGTATGCCATCCAGGCCGGCGAGTACAGTCAGTTTTGCTCTCTTGACTCTTGGCCATAGATGGACTTTGCAACCTGCCCTGATTTTTCAAATTGCCATGTTTTCATCCATGCCAATAATTTGGCATGCTTTGTTTCCTCTCTTATCTAGTCCCATATGTTTTACTGTAGCTACATCATGAAGTCTGGAAATAAATCTCTGATTTGTTTAATGCACAGATGAGCAGATGAAACACTTAAAAAGCTCTTTGAGTAAATTATACTAGAAGAGTGTGCTGTTTAGTGTTTTAGAACCAGCTGGTGGTTGAACAAATGCCATGTAGAGCAGAGGATGGAGCTTCAGGGAGATGTCAGTAGGAGGCCATTGCAGTGAGGTTGCTGCTGTCAGGTTGCTAATGATGGTGTTGTCTGCTTTTCTCCTCAGCAAAGGGCGGTCAGTTTCAGTTGGTAATTTGTTACAAAACAGGTTTAGAAACCAAAAGTTTCTAAAAGAAACCGAAACTGCTAAAATAAGGGTTTTAAATGTACTGTCTGGGGACACAAATATTTCCATTTACTAGGCAATCTGGAATCCACTTAAAATATATTAAAAACTAAACAAAAACAGGTCAACTCTCTGTATTGACTCAGTACAAATGATATAACATGACGATTAGGTTTTTAGACATTTGTAGGATTCTGTAAATTTGTGTAGAGTCAAACAGAGGTGACTCACTCCTTCAATAACTGATTATATAAAAGTACATCGTTTAACACTAGTCTCATTTCTGTAATAGATCTGTAATTATAGATCTATAATTATGTATTCTTATCTAGAATAGAGTGTGATCTGTGAGTGCACTGTATGGTAGCTGAATGCACATTAATGGGGTTAATCAATACTAATTCCTGCTTTACCTAAAGTTATCTTAATGTTGTAAGAGTGAGAATTAAGGGAAAGTTGAGTCACTTGGACGGGGATCTTGTGTAGATGTTAAGCCAGCTGAGTCCATGAAATGTTTCGGCCACGTTTGATTTCAATTCAGAATATTAAATAAAATATTCAAGGTCACTTTAATGAGTTTGTCTTCCATGATGCCTGCATAAACTGTTGGGTAAATTAAATTAAAATGATTGTGCTTTAAAGTATGTTTTTGCTCTCTTATACTCTTATTCTCTCTTATTTGTTCACTTGTTGAGCTGAAGTTAAATCAATATGGTTTATTGATTTTGCATAATATTTTAGAACCAGAGCATGGTTTGGGTTCAATTTTTCACAAGCATTTATTGACAAAATAATGAAAAATATTATATTGCCAGAAATCCAATAGCTTTTAACATAAAGCATTGCATTTCCATAGTCGTTTTCTTATTTGCCTTATTACTGTGTAATAATAAGATACAGGAATTGCCACAGTCTTTTTATTGATGTTTAGTGTAGACTGAATAACTTGGTAGAGAAAACAGAATTACAAATGTTCCTTTGCTTTTCAGAGCCAGAGGTAGAGGAGGAAAACCCTGTCTCATTGTGTGACAAAGTCTCTCTGTACAAGGGTGACATTACCATCCTGGAAGTGGATGCCATCGTGAATGCTGGTAAGCTCTTTGGACCTGTGCTTAATGTTTAATTTCAATCAAAGCTTCCAGCATATGAACTTGCTTTACTCAGTGTTGCTGTTTGGGCCTAGTGAAGCACCAGTTTGTTGTGTTTGGCTGCCCCCTAGTGCTCATATGTCTTTTCTCTTTACATACACACATGTCCGCGCGCGCACACACACACACTCAAAGCACTAGGGATCAATTTGTGTGAAGCTGATGCTGATTAATTAAATGGTGTGTTAATGTCTTGGAAAGGATTATGGCAGGAAGTATGGACGCGGTGCCAAAATATCACTATATGTGGGGAACTCGGGATGAAAGTTGAAAATATCGAGCCTGTAGAACATTTCCCAGATCAGTTTTATACAATAGTACAGAGGATTATAGTGCAGAGTACTGTGTGACAGGTATATGGGCCTTCTTAATTACTTCACATAAGATATAGCAGTGGCTGTCAGAGAGTTTAAGCGATACACAATCCACCATTTAATGCTAATGGAGTTAATTATCATTAGCTAGCTTGCTGAAATAACTGGCTGCTATTTCAGTAGTTAAAAAATTAGACATATTAAATGTCTTACGTGTTCAGCTAAGACTAACTCTGCATTACTCCTGAATCCTTTTCCATCTGTCCTTTGAATAATTTTCTGAGACTCATTTCAGATCTCACTCCCCGTCTTATCCTCTATGTTCAGCTTCATCTGATGATGACTCTGTGAAAGTAGTTGGACGGTTTTTTGTGTCTAAGCCTGGAGTGTGATGATATATGAGGTTTCTGTGCAAGGTTTTTGTGATGAGGCTATTACCGACTTTCCAGGGTGACTCTCAGCAGCTTAGGAGCAAAGTATTTTTTCTCCTTTAACTCAATAATTCTCATTAATGCATTTCATTTTTAACAAAAAAATCTTTAAGTATTGGGAAATGCATAGGAAGTGCATGCTAAGTGCAAACCATTTCTGTTTTTTTCCAATTTGCTCTGTGAAAAATCGACTTTTTTTATTTTTTTGATGTTCGTTCCTTGAACTTGTTCATGCCCTCACTGTTGACTGGACGAGTCATCACAGAGTGACGATTACTGTCCGTTGAGCTGTGACTGATTTCCTGGGTTGTACACTGTAATTGGCAGATCTCGCGAGTCAAAGCTAGCGATCATATCTGTTGTTAGTATTTAGAAGCAGATTCTATTTACAAGGTATCAGGGCAAGTGCTGGAGACATCTTTGCATAATAGATACCAGCTTGTCAAGCATTCATAGTGTTTTCTCTCATTCAAGAAGGTTGATGACTTGTTTTGGGTATGGATGAGCTTGTTATTTGCATATGCTGACTACGGAATATGTTCAGTTTCAGACATGGGTTATTGTCTCCCGTGAGGCTTCACATTATGCAGAGAATAACGACACCTCATTATTTACTCAGTACACATCAACGAAATATTGAAAAATGAATAGTGCAGACAGGTGAAGGAAATGATGATGTTTTTCAGATTTTGCATTTGGATGCAACACTTAGTAGGTAGTACTTTCTGTGAAGCTTTTTATAATCTTTAATAATGCCTCATGAAGCTCTAATCATGTGCTATTGCTAGGTAACGTGAAAGAGACCGTTACTTTTTTTATGCAAATGAAATGTGAAACAGATTCTTTATTTAAAAAAAAAAAACACGTACAGGCACATTTTTGAATTTGGCACCTACTTAAATATATAGTATTAATGTAACTGAGAAAAAGTCATTGACAGGTTTAAAGGTTCTTTCTGATCTTTATGACTGGCTCTGACAAAAGCTTTATGGAGAATCATTAAATATCTCAAATGTTGTTAAGTGCACTTAACATTTGTTAATGGGCTTGTTATCTTGGCTTAAGTTGGGAGTCGCCCTATATTTGATTGTGATTGGCAGAAGCACACTTTATATTGCAGTGGGCATGGTTTCTTAGGAAATAATTGTAATGACTCCAATAAATGCCAATGCCAGTGCCTCACCTGGAAAAAAGTGCCTGATCCAAAAGGGTCACAATCTTTCCATTATGGCATTCCTTTGTTGTGTGTTTATTACAATGTAATTCAATGTAATTCAGATTAAAAATGTGTCGTTATTTAATGAAGAAAAATGTCTCATCACTCGTATGGTGAAGCTTTCTATATGAAGATGTTTATTTAGCATTTTTGGAAGGAGTCTCCAGTGTCAGGGTTGCCATGGAAGAGTTTTCAGGACAGAGGGCTTTGTCTTTTCTGGTTTCTTGATAAAATGACACATGTTTTTGTCTTATCAACTTCACAAAAGAGAAAGAGAGAGGTTGGTGAGGGAATTCTGTAGTATTTGAGGAGCAGAAAACTTCAGAATGTGCTGTTAGAGGAAAATGATCAACTTTGGGGTGATAATGGCTATACGCTTGGCATCATTGATTTATTTTCCTTAAACAGCACACCTCATCGTGTTTTATTCCTTACATAATTATTCCTTACACGACTCCATGCCTTAGTGTACAAAGGTGTGAAATTCTGCGTTCATGATTTTTATACATAATTTTGTAGATTTGTTTAGTGAAGAAACTAGAATGTCCTTTTAAGCCAAAGTTGTGTTGGTGAAAGCCTGTACCCCACGAAGGCTGAGCTCAATAAGGAACAGATGGCAGAGAAAAATACTAAGCATTTTCTCCTTCAGCCCTTTTGAGGTTTGCAGATCATTCTGGCTGTTTACTTGCTTACTAATCCATAGCTCATCTGATGGATTTAAGTGCTCTTTGCCTAATTTTCTTTTCTTTTCTTTTCTTTTTTTTTTTTTTGAAAAACACTTTTCAATGAAGGCATGAAAAAAGTGAGCTTTTTATGCATTCATTTTATTTATCTTTTGCTCTCTCCTCTTTTTATTTCTGTCTCTCTGTCATTTCCTCTTTATGGCTGCGGAGATTTCTGTGCAATCCTAGTGTGTAACCCTGATGCACCTTGTTTTAGTTATTGCTGTTGGATCTAGCTTCGGTCAGGAGAGTAATTGGCTTATAGGCCCGAAAGTGCGAGGGATGTCACTGCACACGCAGATGGCCGGACGTTTTATCTATTGAAATCCAGGGGAGATCAGAGCAGTAATCACACTAAAGCAGCAAGACAATGGGGTAATATGATTAAGTGTTGAAACTGATTAGAGTTGTTAGAATGGGTTTAGAGTTGTTAGTCTGGCGCTTTTGAAGCCCCTTATATTCATAATCAGCTTCTTAGTTTAAGCTATAGTTTCTAGAGTAAATCAGATGCAAAGGAAACAAACTCTTAGAAAGCAAACATGGTTCCATCTTGCACAATAAAGTGTTCTTTGGTCCATCTGGGAGAGCCCTTATCCTGCATTCACACCAGCAGTGACAAAGCGGCCAGAATCCAATCATTTTTAGTGGCTCAGCTGTTAGATATGTGATAACGTTGAGCTTCATGCAAATGAGAAGATACATGGTGTGATGACTAACATTGGGAGTGAGGGATTTTCTCCTCTAATCTAAAACATTATATAGATTTTTTTACTTGTTCCTAGTCACAGCTCCTGAACCAGCTGGTAAAGCTTGACGTGCTTCTACAGACTTGTTTCTACAGAAGTGTTTTATTTCCCCAAATTAGAACGACACCATTTTTTTTTTACACAAAGTTTGCTCTTTGCAGCTTTTTGCAAACATGTTCAGTTCTTTCTGACACTGTAGACAGTGATCATATACAATATGGATTTCTGTATTTCTCTCCAGAATTGAAATTTCAGCAGAAATACACACAATTAGCAGCCAACACGTCATCCGCTTGGTCGACAGAAATAGTGCAGTTGTGAACCAGACTCTTTTCTGTTTCTTACAACCGTCATGAAATTGCAAATAAACCTTATTTTCCATCAGCTAACAGGTTGTCAGTCCTCAGCAGAGAGAAGACTGAATGACTGTATCTAACAAGTAACCTACTTGATCAGAGAACTTTTTTGATCAGTATGTAGAATAAGAACACAGGCTATACATGTGAACACATGAACATGTGGTTCTGTACAAAGCATTTACAGCATCCTTAGTAACTGCCTGGTCAGGGTCACCGTGGTTTAAATTAGGTTACTGCTCCAGGCATACTGGGAAATAGAACAAAGTAAATTTATTGGAAAATATCAGAAGCAGATGCATCCAACTCGAGTGATGTAGCTGAGGTTGAGGTTGAACTCTGAGAGCAAAAATTCACACACCATGTTGACTGTGCTGCCATTTCTACTTCTGTGTTTATTTCCTGTGTTTCTAGGGCAGTAGTGTTAGGGTTCATATTTAACTAAAACAATTTCCATTTAGGTCACGCCCACTTTGGGCTTAAATCCGAATACAGATATGGGTATTTGGAGCAGGTAAACAGATACAGATAATGTCATTGCATTATACTTGTAAATTCATAACGGTACAAAATATGTTGCCAGAATTTTCAAAAAATTTTTTATTTATTGCTCTTTTTTTCATAAGTGAAGATAAGTTTATTGCTTTGACTGACTTTGATTGTTCATTACACTAGTTTTGTTGTAATAAACACTGGTACCAGCAACTGCTATTCAGTTTCTTTGTGTGGGAAAAACATAAGTTTGTAATGATGCTTGGCAAATGTTTAACTCCATGTAAACCTCCAGTAAGGGCCTGGAGCAATCATCACAATGCAAATCACAGTCTCAAACAATATTGTTTTTCCCCCAAAATTCTTAGTAATCTCCAAATCTGGAATTTATTCAGAATGCTCACAGCACTCATTAAAACCCTGAGTGATTGTTGTAGGGAGATATTGCAGTAATGATTTATAAACTCTATATTATGCAGTCCTAAAGGGACGGAATTCATTTATTAATTCGAAACACATAGCACTAAGTCGGATGGCACATTACAGTCTGTGTATAGTCAAGTCTCAGGATCTTGTTTTCTCACATTTCCATTATTTTGACAACAATTAATTAGTTAGATTCCATTCTTGAAAAAAAACTTTTTATTAGACTGAAACTTTGAGTGCAAAGTTTGCATGTAGATTTTGTCATATTTTAAGATAATTATTTATTCATTTTTTTCCTTTTTGTAAGGATTGCCCTTAAAGGAATAGTTGTAAATATAAAAATGTAATGTTTTAATGTGGCCCTTGAGTGAGCAGGAAAGACGTAACTTTAGTACGTCCATTAATGTAATAAAACTGAAAGGACTCATGTAGTTCTTTTATTGGCAGTTGATAGTAAATTAACTCCGAAAAGCTATAGATAATAGTGAAGCTTATCAAGAAAGTAAGTTTAGTTTTACAGGTAGTACGAGACATAATGGCCATTATTGTCTACTCATTGTTAGGTATAATAATGTGAAAGTTTCTTATCTTTCCAATGTTTCCGTTATTTTAAAATGTAAAAAGACTTGTAAAGTTATCCAAGATATATTTGGCGCTTATTTTTACGTTTCCAAAGAAGCAATGAGGCTAACATAGGTAACAAGTAACAGTAGGCGTTTTCAAAAAGTTTTGTGTAAACAAAAAGCCCAAATCTCTATATATTTAATGAATACTTCAAATGTCTAGATATGTCATTTTTAAATTTTGACTTTGTAAAGCCATACCTCCAGTGTTCCCAGGATAATCTCTGGTTCCACTACGACCCTAATCAGGACAACGTGACTACTAAAGATGAATGAATAAATGGTCCACATAACTTTCAGCTTACTGATACAATTTCACCTTTCAGTTTTGTGAGTGGGGGCCTAAAGTGTCTAATATAATGTTACTATAATGTTACTGCTTGTAACTATACAGTGAAGTTTTGTTTTGTCATAGATTACAGGAAGTGTCCTAAACCACATCCGCCAGTCTGAAGAACTGGATGTGGTTTGAGGCAGATATTTACAGGAAAAAAGATGTAGGGGCTTTCAGTAGGGGCTTCCAGTTAGCCTTGTAGCTCTAGGCTAAAACTATATAAGCAGACACCAAACATGATCAGACATTTAGGGTGAAAATTATGCACATTTAAGGTTTTAAATGACAGAAACCAACATCCAGTGCATTGCACTTTCATTTTTGCCTTGCATTTTGTTTACTGAAAGAGTGGCATGTGTAAGGGAATTGTTCGTGAGTTTTCAGCAGCATTGATTCAGCAACTTGTATTTTAACATAGCTGTAGCCTTTGGTAATCCTTCAGACCCACAACATCTGTAGGGTGACTATTTTTAATCCTACACATAGAGGCTATGTGGGCTGGTGTTTGTACTCCACTGCTGTAGCTTTCATGCATGAGAAATGCTAGGCAGCATGAAATTAAATGGCAATGGCAAATTAATTCTGGGCAACTTCCCTGCACATGCTGAGAGAGGTTAGGATGCAGGCACGAAGAACTGGCTTTTAAATCACTCTATGGATGGCCAATTATTTTTGCATGGAAATAAATTTCTTGTCAGTCTCACTAATTGAAATAGCAAGTGATGTTGAAGCCATTCTAGGTGTGGAAATTTTTAATTGCACTCCCTTGCATGTTTTCACACAAGGCTGGCACTGTGTAAAGTAAACAGAAAAGGTGGAAAATATTTCACATGGTCTTACGTGGTAGGTACGCCAGGTAAGCAAGTTTTTTTTTTTAAACAGCTTTTCAAAAGAATCTGTCAGAAAAAAACATGAAAAAAATTACATGCTCCTACAAATCCTTTTTTGCTATTATAAACTTGTGTTATGTAATACACTCAATTTAGCAGCAGACGATTTGATAACTTCTAAATGGAGAGTTTTTTTCCCCTTGCCTCTCAGTGACAGAACAGAGGCCATATGCTGTAATGGTGACTAATGCACAGTCCACAAAGCTTAATGGAAAGCACTTAGCATCCATCTTTAAGCGATGATCGATGGATTCACTTTTCTAATTATCAGTGGAGAGAAAAAGAAATCTGAGGCCACGCCCCTTCCGCAAGACATATGTTGCTATTGGTTTAAAAAAGCACTGTATCTTCATCAGGCATTGAGCAACAAAAAGATAATTTCACACCAATTGTCACTTTAATTGCCATTAAACTATATATTTATATATATTTAATACTATTTAATACTAAATAAATAAAGTATATACTTATTTTATGCAATTACACATTTGATTTTATGTTTTGGCTTAGTTTACAGTAGCGATCACAGACTTAAAGAAAAAAATATAAAATAAATAAAATAAAGGAACATATGTCTGTACATTCTACTGAAAATTTTGCAAAAAGAAATTAAATGGCAATGGCAAATTGATTTTACAAAAAATAAACAGGCATGGAAAATTAATTTCATAATTAATCAGCAATGGAAATTTTATTTTTATCAAAATTAAAAAAGCAAAGACAAATTAATTTTATAAAATAATTTTACAATTACTTGGCAATGGCAAATTAACTTTACAAAATTGCATTTTGTAAATGTAGTAGTGCAGTACAATTTAGAAAATAAATCCTGTTAAGTGTTATCCTTGAAAATAAGTAAGAACAAAATGTAAAGACTAAACTTGATCTGAAAGTTGCATATTATTGTAGTAAATGAACACAATGTATTACGGTATTAATGTAGACTGACTGTTAAAGCCTTTGTAAATACTTTTTGAATAGTTGCTCTGAAATGTGCCTTATGTTCTGTGATGCAGATTTAATTTCTTAAAGGTATACACGGTACATTTTAGGGAAAACAATACCTTGGGACCAGGGGTTAAATGTATTGCTGCATCTGTTATGCACGTACATAGGAAATGTATAACAGAGATCGTGATGATAATGCTAGACCACACGTGTAGTACAACGTGTTTTCTCTTCCGTCCGCCATCATTGCTTAAAATCACTATTGAGTGTTGCATTTAGGACAACGTCAGACTTGCAGTGTGGTCTGGAGTTAGGGGTTAAGTAATTCGGCTTGTACAACTAAAAAGAAATGATCTGCTTGCGTTAATTGTATGAAAATCAATCTAACAATGTTGGCATAGAAAACTATGAGCATGCTTGATCCAAATGTGATTACCAGCTTTGAATAAGTCAATAAGCACTGTCGTGCTAGCCAAAAAGTATTAGCTAATTTGCTAATTTGGCAGTCATCCTTGGTGTTTTGAGTGAGAACACCAAGTTGGAATTAATCGACTTGATAAAAGTCATTCGTTGCTTTAATATTCTGTTAATTTAATAAACTGTTATTAATTGTTTGTTCGTAAATGTTCACATCTCTGTATGAGCGAGAAACATTGCCCAGGCTTTTTGGGCCGTGGCACTTGCTAAGCATTGCTTGCTAGCTTGGTAGCAATTAATGAGTCTAATAAGCTAGTAAACATTGCTAATTGAAACAATTAAAAGTACAAGCTTTATGGTAGGTAGCCATAATTAGATGTTTCCATTGAACACTTAATTTCCTGGATGATGGGTACAGCACATTCATTGCTACGCTCTGGCAGTTTTTTTTTTCTACTACGTCTGAAAATTTAAGGCTACTGCACCTTTCAGTGTGTATTTCTTATATTGCATCAGCTTCATTTTCCTAGCGAATGTTTGTGAATGACAGCTTGTCTGCACATTTATACTGTACCGTATACAGTATGCTAGTGAAAATGACTTGCTGTTATAGGAAAATAATAAATAATGGGGTGGTGGTGTTCTTTACCAGCAGATTATTTTCCTGTAACAGCCTGTCCTGAAGGTTTTTTTGAATTCCTCTTCTACGACAGTAATCTGCCAAAGCTAAAAAAATTTTTTATTTATTAAAGAACAAGCACAGTGTGTCCCTTTAAAGTTGAAAGGAAAAAGCAAGCATGTTGTACTAATGCCTGGTTCAATAAATAGCCATAACATGTTTCTGTTCTCCAGTCGATAGCGATTTATAAGCCACTTGTGGGGGAAACTCAGTCTTGATAAACACAATTTATGTGTAGTGTGCTACAGGCGAGTTCAGAGTTCATTCAGCATCCATTTCAGTCATGTAGTCATTATTCGTTTACTAATAGAGAATGTTATATTCAGTAGATGCATCGGACAAATATGTTTGTCTCTTTTTACTGAAAGCAGCTATTTAGGTCAATTTAAATTTCACTCACGCTGTAGTTTTCTGACGTTGGTTCTCCCTTTTTATTTCTGTAGACTCCTAATGCACCCGAGGTCATGTGGTAGAACCTTTATGATCACAAAGAGGAATAATGCAAAGGCTGCAGAATTAACACAGAAACACACATTGAGATTGTGATTCTAATAAGATTTTTTTGTGCAGCTCGGCTTGCTTTTTTTTTTTTTTTTTGAACTGTGAGACATTTAAAAAAAAAAAAAAAAAGAAGAGATGTAGAGGAAAGCATAATGTGCCTGTGCTGTCTCAAATGGATGTGTGGGCGAAAAGAACAATGAGTCACATTTAGGTCCTGAAAGCGGCGTGTGTGCGTGTGTGTCTGTACGTGTGTGTCCATCTCCTCCACAATTATCTGTTTATGCCACCCACTGATGGATGAAAGTCAAATGAATCTTTTTTTGGACCCCAAACTTGAGACACATACGCTTTTGCTGTAAATATTCAGGACTAGCTTGTGGCCTCAAGGAGGCAGTGTGCATCCACGGCAAACTTTACACTGAGCCACAAACTCAGGTTTTTACTTTCAAGCTGTCGGGGGCATCGAAGCCAACCGTCATGCTGCTATCGTTGTTAATTTTTGTTGATGAATTAATGATTTTTTATTTTTTTTGCTTAAGATGATAATTGAAGAGCTGTTTAAAATTCACAGGTTGTACTGGTTGTATTGCATGTCCCTTGTCTGGTTCTAATAGGAAGCTGTATGTCCTGTTTAGCTGTAATGTAGTAAGAGTAATTTTGTAGATGGGATGATGAGTTTTAAAGAGAAAATGCTAGTGGAGCGAAATTTTCAGGGGGATAAAAAACAGTAGAAGAAAAATGAAGAATTGTGAAAAAAGAAAAAATGATGTCCCTGTCTGTACTGTGAAATTAGCCATGAGTACTGTACCTGATCTGGTTATGTGATAGTTGAGAACTATCTGGTTTTTAAACTGATTTTGAAAAAGATCTTTTTGAATTCTTTCATTTTAGTTCAGGGTGTGCAATTGAATAGTGAAAATGTCAGAGGAAACCATTTCCTCACATTAAGGTCATTTTTTTCTGACCTTGTTTACCCACAGAGTTCAGTGCATTTGGTGTTTGGAGTGTGAAACCTGTTTTCAAATGATGGATCCCTGGTCCTCTTGAAAATGGTGGTCTGGGGCTGGCTATCTGTGATCTCTGCCGTATGCTGAGTAACGTGTTTCCGTCAACTTGTCATGTAACCTCCTATTATAAGTTTCAGAAGAGTTTCGGGAAAGAGTTGTCATGATGGTATGAGGAAAACAGAACACCTCATTGAAGTATGAAACCACACTTTCATAGGACTGGAGCACTGTAATTAGCTCACCTTTGTGGTACGAGTGCTTGCACTGAGATCATCATGAAAAACACACTCTTTGTTTGCAGGTATTCCTGCACGATGACATGTTTTGCATCCAAAAAGCACTGTACTTCACAGCTTGAGTGTTGGTACCAAAGGAAAGTAATAAAAAACAGCAAATGGGCGAACCTTGCGCCTAACGTGCAAACCTGCACGCACAAAAGTGATGTATGGAATTGCGCAATCGGTCCATGGATCGGAAGGAATATCTATGTTGAAAGCAAACCTGTGAGCCCTGCACCCAAGTGAGTCAGAAATCGTTCTGGATGTGGATGCAAGTGTGGAAAAAGTAGCGTCAAGCAAACTCCCTGCCCTTCTTTCTTCCTTGAATTTTGGTAGCTGCTTTTTCAAAATGGAAGCTTTCACTAAAGCCTGCTCCTAAACCACATCCATCCAGAGATAAAGTAAAGTAAAAGAGACCTAGAAAAAATGCTTACGAGCTGCTAGTTTGCAAGTGTATAGTGGCACTGTTTTTCATATCAGCTCTTCTGAGCATTCTGATTGCAGGCAATAACTATTCCAGATACAAAAGATATAAAAAGTCTACACACTCCTGTTAAAATGGCAGGTTTTTGTGATGTAAAAAAATTGAACCAAGATAAATCATATAAGTCAGAACTTTTCCCACCTTCAATGTGAAATTGCAAATAAAGTAAAAACAATCAGAAACTTTTTAGGGAAAAAAGGAAACATTTTTTTGAATAACCTAGTTGCATAAATATGTACACCCCTAAACTCATACTTTGTTGAAGCACCTTTTGACTTAATTGCATCACTCTGTCTTTTTGGGTAAGAGTCTATCAGCGTGGCACCTCTTGACTTGGCAATATTTTCTCACTCTTTCTGGCAAATATATTCTACATCAATCAAAATTGTGAGGGCATCTCCTGTGCACAGCCCGCGTCAGGTCACCCCACAGTTTTTTAGCTGGATTCAGATCTGGGCTTTGGCTAGGCCATTAAAAATCATTGATGATCTTTTGGTTAAGCCATTCCTTTGTTGATTTGGATGTATGCTTTGGGTCATTGTCGTGCTGAAAGGAAAAATTCCTTTTCATCTTCACCTTACTAGCAGACACCTGAATGTTTTGCACTAAAATCGAATGGTATTTGTAACTATTCATGATTCCCTCCACCTTGATAAAAGCCCCAGTTCTGGCTGAAGAAAAGCAGCCCTAAAGTATGATGCTGCCACCACCATGCTTCACCTTCGGTATAGTATCCTTTTGGTGATGTGCTTTTTTTGTGCCAACCTAATTCCAGGTTTTGGAATTGTGGAATTATTATACGTCTTGGAATTGGTTTCATCATACCATAACACATCTTGCCACCTGGTTTGGGGTGATTTAGTTGGGCTTGGATGTTTTTTGTGAGAAAGGGCTTCTGTCTAGCTACTCTACTCCACAGCCCAGTCATGTGAAGAATACGAGAGATTATTGTCACATGCAGAGAGGAATCAGTACTTGTCAGATATTCCTGCAGCTCCTTTAATGTTACTGTAGGTCTCTTGGCAGTCTCCCTGGTAAGTTTTTGTCTTGTCCTTTTATAAATTTTGGAGGGAAGTCATGTTTTTGTAATGTCACTTTGGAAATTCTTTTATACCACTCTCCTGATCGATACACTTCGACACGTGAGATACCATACATGTTTCGTAAGTTCTTTGCGGACCATGGATTCAGCAGTCAGATGAAACCAAGAAGATGTGAAGAAAATTCTACAGAAACAGCTGGTCTTTATTTGGGGTTAATCAGAGTAATTTCATTGATAACAGCTGTATGATAATTACTTTTGAACACAGCCACATTCCCAATTATGAAAGAGTGTGCACACTTATGCAACCAGATTATTGCAACTTTTTTAATTTTTCCTATTTCTCCCTAAAATGTTTCTGATTGTTTTTCACTTAATTTTTATACATTGTAATTTCACATTGAGGATGGAAAAAGTTCTGACATGATTTATGTTTAATTAAATTTTTTTTCATCACAAAAAACCTGCCATTTGAGCAGGGGTGTGTAGACTTTTTATATCCACTGTAGATGGAATCTGAAAGCCATGCACTTTTACTGCAGAAGGTCATATTCTTGGTAGAGGACAGTTTACTTTCTCAGAAAATCTCTTAATGCACTCCAATTGGAAATGTCGGGTATGCCTTCCGGTGATGCTTACGAGTATGGGACAAAATTGAATTTTCTTTCTCCCCAAAGTGAACGTTTTTCTGAAATTAGCACATTGTGCCACAGAGAAGCGTACACATATGTACGCATGTACAGAATTCGTCCATGTCTAACCTTGCAGTTCTTGCCTTTGTAATGGTTTAGTTGAGATCTTTTAAAAAGGCTGCCTTTCTGTAGTGTTTTTGAAGTTTTTTTTTTCCTTCCTACAAAAGAGCCCTTTAAAGTCGAAGCCCTGTAGGCAATAAATAAAAGCACAGTGTTTTTTGAAGTGAACTTTAATTAGCAGTCCATAATTATAAAACTTTCGCTTGTTTAAGCAGCTCATTATTGAAATGTAGAAGTGTTATTTAAATTGAAATGTAGAATAGATTGTGTGTGCTCGTTTACAACCTAATCTCAGAATCTAATGTGTAATTACTCGCAAGATGGTTGCCTAAGCAAATTGCTGTTTCTTTTATTCCAGCACTGTCTTTGATTATACATGGAAACTGATGTCTAAGAAGTGTAAGTATATAATAGACCCGATTTACCAGAATGAACTTTTAATTGTAATTGCATGTTGATGTCATTTGGCTGAAGATCCATTGCATTGGCCACCAGACTAACTCAATCTCCAGGTCAGCACATTTTACTGTAAATTTAAAAAAAAAATTCATTTATTTATTTATTTATTAAAAGCTCTCACTCATGTGCTTGAGGTTCACATTATGCAATGAGGCCTAAGCACAGCTGTATAAAAACATATTTGAGAACACACATTGCTCTCTACTAAACAGTAACATGTGTCCTTGGCGCTCCATTGGCTTTGCAGATGAAACTGCTGACGTTGGTAGTTTTGAGATAGCAAAGAAGCATATAGAGCTTTTTGATATAGTAGTGTTCATAAGAGGCACATGGTGGCCTGGCATATTGACAGGATCACAGTATATGAATGTGAACTTTCACTTCAGCATGCCGATGTTCCTCAGAGAGCACTGGAGCTGGGTAGAGGTCTACACTTATGCTAAATTTCTCCTCAGTTTCATCATTGGCATTTAAAAAGACTGTGCTTGAGAGAGCAGAAAGGGTGTACCAATTTCCACCAGTTTGGATATGCTAAACATGAAGGATTTTTTATTTTGATAAGGCTGTTGAAGGTTTATTACGAGTAACACAAGGTAGTTTCTGTGAAGGCTTAAGCATACATGGCCGTTAGATCTGTACTTGGTCTGTGCCAGTCATGAAAATTATTGTTTGCAGTTGCAGTTATAGCTTAATGGTCTCTTGAAACTCCTATAATATTTGTGCTGTTAAAGTTTATTTCACCTGGTAGCACAGAGGCACAACACTGCATTTTAACCCGGCATTGGAGCCATTCAGAGAAGTATTTTCAGCGTTGTGTTACCTGATTTGTTAACTCCTTTGTGAAGCGTTCCAGAAATCAAAATTGCATAATTCCCCACATCATTACACCACCACCAGCCTAAACTGTTGACACAAGGCAGATTGGGTCCATGAATTCATGCAGGATGAGATGATTTGGCTGAGAGTAGAACAATTTTAATACACTATGCTCTACAATAGAACATCTGCTATGTTGCTAGATTGGTAGCCAGATTGCCTTCTATATATGGAAGTAGTTTAAGAGTTAAACCATAGAATACTTTGAAAGCTGCAGCCTCAGGCAAACTGGATTTGAGACCTTCAGGCTTTTGTGGTAGAATTGCATGGCCCATGCCAAGATGAAATGGTTGAATAAGTAACTTAAAAAAGCTCCTACAAATGAGGACTGTGAAAACCAGTGAATGTATTTAATAGAATTAAACACAAGTTCCTTATGTTGAAGCAGAATGAATCTAATTCCCTCTCCACTGCAAGGAAAAGAAGACACACTCGTCTATGCCTGCCAATTTGGATTTATATTACATATCATTTATATTAAGCATTATGACTATTGGGAGATAGCAAATTAGAAAACAGATTCTAAACCTCAAGCTATACATGACATATATAAACAGTGTGAAATGTGATAGCAATAGTATTTATCTGAAATATGACATTAAGCAATGAGTCATTTGCTATGGATGAGTAATAATAAAAAGAAGCATCATTATTTCATTAATAACTAGGACTTGTTCTGAACCTCATCAGACAAAATAAATCCCACTAATAGCCTCTGCTGTTGCAGTCATGCTCATTTTGTCTTTGTTTACTGTGCAAATCAGGTGGAAAATTTAAAAGTCTAATGAAAGTCTGCGCTTGATTAGAGTAAAGTCGCCTCAAGCCCGGGGTAGCATAAAACAAACTCAGAGTTATGTCATATGTTGTTATTTAAAACAGATTTTTTCCCCCCTATAGTTTATCTTCAACTGATTTTAATCAACACTGTATGTTATGAATACTTATAGTTAAATTTAAAACCGCTTCTTTTAGTGGTCCTTACCTGTTATTATGAATTATTTTTGGATCATTGCCCCTGCCATTCTCTCGGCTGTGTTCTGAATAACCGAATGTGATCTTTTCTTAGTTCTCTCCCTCTCTCTCTCTCTCTCTCTCCCTGCTTTATTCCAGCAAGCAGCCAAGCTCTCCATTTCTTCTTTTTCAGTTTTTCACGAGTCCAGCAAACAGGTGTTGAATTGAATTGAAAGATTGCCATTTGCCATTTAACCTGTGCGAGAGAGAAGAAAGGCAGAAATTGGCGTAGATCCTGCTACTCCTGCAAACAGGAACACTAAGAGGTCCCTGTGCCTTGTAGGAGTGTTTTTATAAAGTGTATTTATAGCACCGTTTTCAGAACTGCGCCAAGACTAGCAAAAAGTAGGAGGCACAGTAATGACAGCGAAGGGAGCCGGGCTCAATTTCAGTCTCCTTTAAGGACACGTTAATTGCACTGCTTGTACAGTCAACTGAGAATGGAATGTTGGTAGGGGAAGGCAATTATGGCACCTGCATGCCGCAAATAAAAAAATCACAGGAGATCAAATGAGTTAATTTAGATTCATATAATGTTATTTCAAGGAGAAATGTTGCCTACAAAGGCACTAAAATTAAATCTTCTTCTGACGATGCGAAACCCTGAACAATTACCAAAGGACGAAACAACATACACTAATATACAATACAGATTGAAAGTTTTTCAGCAACACTTGATTAAAAAAAAATCCAGAAATGATCTTTTTAAAGAGCTTGTTAACAGAGAACAAAATGCAGCATTAGTTTATAAATAAGTGATCATTTGTTTTTGCATTTTGATTTATTGTGTTATTACTAATCATATAGACCTGGGTTTCACACTCAGAAGCTTAGTAAACATGTGCCACTTTTAAGGAATTGGTTTCCCTGACATTTTAAAAAATGAGTGAGTAGTTGAACACATGCTCTACAAGCAGATGTTTTCATAATTGTGTCCCAAATGCTGCTGATTGCAGTTGGACCTTATGAAAGTGATGGAGCATCGATGTGTTGTGCCCTGATTTTGAAACAAGCTGCATGGAAACCAGATGTGTAGATATATTTTATCTATAATTAATTCATCATTTAATCCAAATGTATTATTGACAAGTCCCAAGGCCAAGACTGAAAAGAAACAGTTTTTTCAGTGCTAGAAACATGCCTACTGTATGCTTCACATACTTACTGAATTTACTAAGTATTTTATAAGATCGATGTATGTGCTTTATGTGTGCTAAAAGATCTGCCAAAAAATTTGCCAACTTCTGCTAATGGACGTTTAGTCAACGCGTTAGTGTGCCACATTTTTCTGTAAGTCATTATAATTCCCAAATTCTTTTGTACACGACTACCTAGGAATTTTTAAATCTATTTTTTCATACCAAATGTTGTTGTTGTTGTTGTTCTTTCGGCTGCTCCCATTAGGGGTCGCCACAGCGGATCATTGATCCGTATGTTTGATTTAGCATAGGGTTTATGCCGGATGCCATTCCTGTCAGTACAGTCCCATTTTATCCGGGTTGGGACCGGCACTGAGAGCATACTCCCTGTGGCTGGGGTGGTTCCCTGCCCCGGCGGTGAGAACGCGGCATCTGTTTTTTCATACGAGTAATATATATTTTTAAATATCAATATAGGTGCTTTCTTGTTAACTCACTGGTGTTAAATCTTTATTGTTGGTCTCCAATCAAATTATACTAAATGAAAGACCCTGTCTTGATTCGACTCATCATTCTTTGATGAAATCATTTTGTTTGGCTTAAATTTGACTTTTTAAAAAAGTTTTTCTTTGCCTAATGTTTTGGCATGTTGTACACATCTCTGTTAGCTTTGGAGTTTATGCTGCGTTCTTTCCTCCTAGACGATTTTGCAGTGTTATGACATTGGATAGGATTAAAATAAGTACTCAAGGTCGAGTCCACTAAGGGATATCTGTTTACCTATTTTAAAGGAAGAACACTACATAGCTGATGTGGCAATGATCTCTGGATCATGTGTTATTGTGCTATTGAAAGACATGCGTCCTCCCTCACACTGAGGTTTCTGGCAGGTTTTATCAAGGACAGGTTGGTATTGCGTACCACTTATTTTCCAATCAATTCGGACAAGATTGCCAGTCCCTGCTGCTGAAATGCATTCTCACAGCTACAACCTGCACACTTTTTGCAGATGGTGTGATCTCATTAGTGTACAGTGTTTGATTTGCCCTAATGTGGTGTGCTCTATAGTTATAAAGCTAAATACTTTAATGCCATTGGTCCATCCTGTCTGTCTGTCAGTCTGTCTGTCTGTCTGTCTGTCTATCATAATCATGCCTATCAATTTTCAATTTGGTGATCTGTTTATTGATCTGTTTGGTAGAGAATTTAGCGTTTTTTCCACATCTAATCCTAAAGAAAGCCTGAATTTCAACACCAAACTGACTAAACTGTGAATCAAATAACGCAGAAAGTTTCTGATTGTAGTTACTTACAGTCTTTGACCTGTTGTGATTTGAGTAGGGTGAAGGAGAGTTCCAACAGTGAGAGTGTAGAGAGGTATTACTGCCTCTCTTCTCCTTCTGCTTCCTTTCCTTGTCGTGTCTTTGGGCATTTTCAGTGCAATTCGTAGTTCCAGTTTTTTTTTTTAAGCCAACTTGAGACATGACTGTAACAGTAATAGTGATGACAGTAAAAGTATCTGCATCATTTATGTGTGCAGCAAAGCCATTGTTCAAGTCCAACGGGGAAGAAATGCTTGGATTACAGGCTCATCCATAAAAACGAGATTAAAAATCTCCATGATGACTGAATTAAGATGATTTTAATTTCAGCTTGTTGTTGACAGTTTGACAGTAAAATGAAAAAAAAAATTTATTTTAGCACGTAAGGGCATTATCAATGTACATAAAGCCTCCATGAAGTCCACAATCTTTTATTATTATTATTATTATTATTATTATTATTATTGTTGTTATTATACATACTAATACTGTATTTGTGTAAAAATTGTGTTGGTGTGTATCTGGAGACATGCTGGTGGACATTGGTGGGGGAAAAAAACAGCACAATACTTCTTTTGACTATTATGAAGCACTAATAAACTAGACTTTTTTATTTTTGTTTGTTTGGAGTTATATGTGTGTGAGACAGTACAGGTAACCAATCAGAAGCAAAGAGTGCTGCTAATACTGTGTCTAAAAACAGTTCATTCTTGTTGGTACCAAACATTGTGCATTTTGGGCAGTGGGGGAAAAAAACATTCCAGACCCTCTTATCAAGAGCACTCTACTCTGATACTGACAGCAAGATCATTACGTAGAAAAGACAGAGGTAGCTTTGAATGTGTGTGAGGGTCTCAGTGTTGCCAGTGGCTAGTGGGATGTAGGTTTGGCTACGTAACTGCAGCTGGCGCTGAGATGCATTAGTTCGAAATAGGAAGCAACTTAAAATCAAAGGGAAAGGAGCTCAAATAAATGTACCTTGACAGTAAGCAGGCACAGCCAGATGGTTGTCACATCAGTCTTTCTCCAAATTCATAGAATGCTGGCTTGCAGTAGGTTCTTTCCTCTTTTTTAATACTTTGGCATGTACTACATGGGTTCTGGGTTTTGGCAGCAGCACCATGCAGCGCTTTAGATATTTTAAATCAAGAAACCACTTAGAAGTTCAAGGAGACATCGCACTTGAATACCTGCGTGTGGTAAGTGCGTTTTATTCTCTAATGTTCACCATCAAAGCATTATGGAACTTGTCTGGGCTTAAATTCATTAACACTGGGAATTTAAAGGTTATTTTTATGTCTTCATTGGCGTGTAACACAATTCTGCTATCTCTATGTGTATCTGATTAGTGCTCCAAATATCTGTACATCTATTCCCCTAATCTAATACATCTAATATCAAATACAACTAGTCCCCCTAACACTGGAAAAAAACTATTTGCAAAACATAACTTTATTAAACCTGTGAACTTCCTCAGTTCCTCGCCCTCAGCTACATCACTTGAGTTTATAATTGGTTTGTTATTGGTCTTTCTGGTGAGCTTTCTATCTAATGTGACTCAGTAAGCTGGTTAAGTATCTTTGACAATAACAGTGCCTGCCCCAATTCAGGGAACTATTGATTATAGTTGACAGAAATAGTCACCTAATAATATTTTACAAGATCTACTTTTGTTTCTGGGTTTGGTACATTCCAGAAAGATCAGAAAAATTCACTGGACACACTATCAAAATCTAATACGATCGTGGGATGCGGTGCTGTCGCTAGTGAAAATGGAATCCTTTAAGGAGCAATAGTCTTTTTTTTTTTCAAACAGTCTTTTTTTTTTCTTACTTGTACAGTTAACCTGGGAGATATATAAAATATAAGCACAAGTGTATTAAGTAGCTGATAAACCCTGTTGGGAATACTGACTTACAGTCCGGAATGACTGTTTGTATTTGGATGTGCACCCTGTCCGTCATTTTATAGAGACTCTACTCTACAGGCCAATGTAGATCCAGGGGGCGGAGCTTTGTGAAGATGGGCATGAATTGGGGATGGGGGAGAGGGTGTTTGTTCAAGGAGGAAAAAGAAACCCAATGTCAAATCCACCTACTTAACTGTTAGAGACCTAATCATGGAAAAAAAAGACTAATCTTAGTGAATGCAACTTTAAGCGGAATTTTATTATAATGCCCCTAATATTTTAAAAAATGTATTCGATTATTAGTTTTTTTGGAGACCCCAGTAGAGACATGCCGTCCCTGCTCACAGCCTGTGGTCTGCGTGGGCTATATGGAGCGGTGGCTCTATAAATAAAACCATATTTCTTTTGGGGCAAGTTTATATAGAGATATGTTTGGTTAGAAATATGGTTTTATCTGTTACCCATTTTTCACTACCGACCTATAAACGATCTGTTGCTTCTGTTGAACATTGCTTATCCTTCTGAAGAGGGACAGTTTAGAGTATTTTCAATAGTGCCTGTTAAAAAAACCACTCTCATCACTCTCTCTCCTGAGGCTCATCAGTGTTGAGGTGAGAGCTGCAGAGTGAGACCTGCTGTCTTTGTCAATATGGTGGCTGTCACGGCTGTAGATCGCAGTGTGTCACTTGACCTGCTGTTCAGTCATGTTGACTGGTTAAAAAAAAGCAAAGGCAGAAAAGTGAGAGGAGAACAACATGTCAGATCCTAAAACATTAATCACAGATTGCTTTAATGTGTCCTGTACGGTTAGCCAATGCCAAGACAGGCAAAAGATCCTCTTTTATAGTCTCTCTGTTTTCTCATTATTTGTTGCAGAGCTACAGCACAGTCTTGAGCTGGGTGTTTTGACTACCGCTTACTGTTTCAGACAGGAGCCAGAAAACACTCTGGCTGAATTGAACAGAAAAGCAAGGAATCATGACGGAAAAGTGGTGGAAATGGTGTGTGGTCCCTGTCAAATAGTAGTGAAAAGCATACTTGTAGGCATGATGTAGTGAAATCAAATTATAGCCCGTTTACTATGATATTGATAGATTAAACTATTTTTGCTCTGACTTTAGGCACCTCTTGTTAAAAGTGATAAATTTTGTAAATTTTGTAAGCGTTCTGAATTTTTTAAGCATTTTATTTAATAGTTATTTAGTAGTCATCTTTAGATGCCATGATTTTTATCACTACAGTTTGGAAAATACCCCTCTTCACATGCAATATTTACACTGTGTATTGACAAAGCTAACACATTTTTTAAAACAAGTATACAAAATTGTTAAAGTTTTTTTTTTTTTTTTTAAATAAATGACCCTGGGTATAATGTGCATACAATGTTTGCCTTGAAATGCTGTCCACATTTGATCACCTAGATCGCACAGTATGCAACCTGAAGGTCAAATCTAAATAATCAAATTCAGCTGAATAGATTCTAATATATTATTCCATTATATTTTGTATTAGAAAGTACTTGTATAATATGTAATGGCTGATTGATTATTCTAGAGATTGCAGTGTATAAATTGCACGGAGATCAGCTGATTTGCACAGCCTCTGCATTCGTCATTGTCGTGTTTGTGGAATAGCCTTGGCTTTGTGGTAGAACTTATCTTGCCTAAAAGATTTCTTAAATGCTTTGCTCTCATTGAAACTGCATGAAAAATTTTGGAAGACATTTTGCTAAAAAGTGTTAATTTCCCCTATGTATGGAGATTTTGGGACACCCTGTAGGTGCTTAGATATTCTGTAGCTCAAACTTTGCTGCTGGATGTGCATCATAGTGTCATAGGTTTTGTTCAAACTTTTTAGCGTTTCTACAAATGGAGATTCAGCAAACTATATTCTAGAAACTTTGCGTCTTTTGATATACTTAAGGAAGTACATTTAGTAACTCAATTAGGTGTTGTACTGTTTCTGCTGATTCACCTGATTCTCAGGATTTGCAGGATCTGTGAATATTTCAGTTAGTGGTACAGTGGTACTTTGGATCTTTGGGTAGAACTACCACCAGTAACAGAGGGGAATGTAATGTAAATCTTAGAAATAGATACATTTAACATTCTTTTGCTAGTTTACTGCTCAAACAATGAAAACGTAAAAAAAACAAAAAAAAAAACAAAAACAAAACAAGCAGAAGTTGCATACCTCATCCTTGGTGCACTTTGACATGTTTCAGATAAAGTCAATTGTTACGACTACGTCAAGGCTGATGCAACTGTGTGACACAGTCTTTTAGGAAGTCAACTTCACAGACTTTCTAAAATCCGTGTTATGTAATCAATACTTTTGTCTGAGCCTGATTTCAGGCATAGGAATTAAATAGATTAAATAGTTAAATAGATATGGCACGACTGCAAAATTTGCATATATGTTTTTTCAATATCTTCCATATGACAGGCCATCAATCATGATTTTCATAATTGTTCCTAACATATGTTTGGTTCAGCACTAAGCCATTTATGAATTTCCATTGAATGAAACTCCAGCTCGCATCAGTGCTGTCTCTTTTTACACAAGGACATTACAAGATGACGTGACAGATGAGAAATACTAGAGCGATATAGAAGCAAAATCAACTTGACCCGCTTTCAGCCAGATTTCAGGCCAGCTTCCACTTACCTATTCATGTATTCTTTGTCAGAGCTTTAATAAAGGTTGCCTCTTTTTCGCTGTCTCTCTCTCAGGCTTTATTTTTTATATAACATAGAACTTTGCTTGTCTGGTGCATATGACTCACATTTGGGGAAGAGATGATTAGGTGGGGTGAGAGAAAGTCTGTTGGCACACCATGTGCTTTTAGCCTTGTTCTTCAGTAACTGGGTTCCAGAAACGCGATAGAGGGTCCTTGAAAAAAACAGACACATGGGTATTAATCTTCATGAAAAGACAACAGACCCGTGTCCTGCCTCATTCTAAAAATGGTAGATGAGGGAACATTGTGAGGTGAAATACACTTAGGGCAATATACGTAACATACCATATGTTTGTTCTCAGACTAAAACCAGAGTAAACTTATCTGCATGGTGTATGTGTAAGGAGTGACATTTTAACACCTTAGAAGAGAAGATTGTACTAGAAAATCTAGTCAATCATTATTGATTTTTAGCAGTAGAATAAAAGAGGGTCTGTGCTATCACAATCGCTATTTACAAAGAAACATTGTTTCAAATATTTGTTTAATTTCAGCCATTTCTTCCATTTCACCACAAGTGGCTTGTTGCTATGCAACAAAGTAACTATATTGTTTTTTGATGAAAAACACATTTTAACAAGCATGTAAACTAGCGGCTAGAAGTTTCATTAGCTAGCTCCTCAGAATAATGACTAATACAGTTGCCATGCTTGTTGGAAAAGGCCAACTGCTTTATATGTATTCTTTGAACGCTGTATTAACTTATTCAAATTAAACATATAGACGTTGTGAACAGCTCAATCTTTGCACTCAGCTTTTGTATAAACTTGCTGCAGGTTCCCTCACAATATCATTTTTCCTATACATTAAATAAATGTATTAAAAATAGTACCACAGAAGATGGTAAATGACAAATTTTGTTATTTGTGTAATTTGTAAATTGTGTAATTGGGTAAATTGTGGCCGTAAAGGGATGAATGTGATTAGCAACAATACTCAGGATAGGTTGTGGCATTTAAATGATGTTCAGTTGGTATTATGTAGCCTCAGATTCTGTTCTTGGCTGACAAGAGTGGAACCCAGTGTGGTTTTCTGCTGTTGTAGCCCAAGGTTTGGCATGTTATGCTTTCTGAGATGCTTTTTTAGTTCACAGTGGTTGTAAAGAGTGGTTATTTGAGTTGCCGTAACCTAGCTGTCAGCTTAAACCAGCCTGGCCATTTTTTAATTTGTCCAAATATGGTTAACAATGTGAAACAGCTTGGAGTGAAGCCACCATTACTGTTACGTAGTTCCCTGTTGTCAGTGAAAATATAAATTAGGTGAATGTCTGTATCACAAAGAACATGTTTCAACCTACCAGACTGTTTGATTGAAACTAATTATTGTTATTATCTATTATTATCTATTATCCATCTATTGTTACTATGTTATTGCTAGTGGTGAATATGTAAGTGCTCACCCTGTAATTTTGCACCAAAAAAGAAGGCTCGATGAGCAGCATACACAATTTGGGTACCTTATACAGGAACTTTTAACATGGCCTCGGGCTTCCGAACTTTCAAGCTGATGCCTCAGGCTTAGACAAAAGGAAATTCTTAAAGGTTGAGTTTCTTCTTTGTCCCTCTTGACCTTTCATATCAGTAAACTTAACCTTTAAAGAGGGCAAGTTAAATCAGCACTTATAAAGACAGACAAGCACTATTTTGTCTCATGTCACACTAGTAGTAGTTTTAACCTCATGCACACACACACACCCACACACTTACTCCTTTGTTTAATCTATTGAATGAATGTCGAAAAAGACATTTTTATGATGCTAGAGGTCGTCCTGAAGTATGGAGTTATATTTGACTACTGGATATGAAGCAGGCATGGCTGTTATTGAGAGATTTTGAGTTGTAATAGATGATTCTGATGTATAAGAAGCCACTGACATGCTCACCTCATTATTTCATGATGACAAACATGCTCAAGGATTTGGACAGATTGCTCTTTAGATTTGTAGAAGATGACCTGTGCTTATATTTCTGTCTGGAATATCATTAATGGTTCACATATGGGCTCAAAGGAAGCTGTGTATTTACTGTTCAATGTATTTATGTAATTGTAGCCCTTGTTCTCCTCTTGCACGCTCCTTTTTTCAAGCACCCAGAAGGTTGCTCCAGAAGGTTTCACTTTTAGGCATGAGAGCTTAGATCTGGCTTTAATTATGAACGCGCTCTGATTGTAATTAGCGGTTAACAGCAAACGTTACCCCATGATTGCATTGTTTTCTTTTAAACAAAGGAAAGACTGATGGAATTTCATTTAATAGCATGCAGTTTTTCAATTAGGCTTGTGAGCTCTGGTTCAATGGAGCAAGCCGTTGAGACCATTTAGGAGGTGGAACTGTGATACTGTGTAACCTTCCATAAAACAAAAAAACCACAGACTCTAATGAGGTGCCGGGGAAAAATGTACAGCAATGTGTTCTGTTCATTTGGAGCATTTTTGTGATTCTAGGTACTTATTTTGGTGAAAGTCTGGTGATTTTTATCAGTTGCAATTTAAAACGTTTTAGAACCAAGAAAGAAAAAAATAGAAAATTTTCTTATGTTTGTATTTTTTGTTCATGTGTTTTTTTTTCAGCACACTAAATGTGCATTCACTTGGAATGAATAAAAATAAACGTTGGAACAAAACCACTTGAGGACGCGTTCACCCCGCTGCACAATTGCTATGCAGTGCGTATCAGTATGACGGTTGCAATTTCTTTTCTAAGATAAAAAGCCATTTGTTGCGAGCGCTGTAGACTGATTTGATGTCTTCATCTATTTATTTATTCATTTATGACTCCAAGGCTTTTCTTCTCAGGGTCTCGGCGAAACTGTCAGACAGAAGATTGATACCTGATAGGTTTGCTCCCCAGATATTGAGAAGCAAGCAAATAGGGCGTTTTCAGGATTGCTACAACCTACCCGGGTGTTTTTTTATTTATTTATTTTTCTTTTCCTTAAAGGCCCAGACACTTAAAGAATGTGTCTTCTTTGCACTCTGGCAATGCCTGTGTGGCTGTTACTCTGACTTTGACAAATTTTGTTATATGCCTTTAAAATGCAAACGCCTATCTAATTAAAAAGCCTAAAAATAGTTTTAAATGTTTCACCCGATGACATGGCTTTCTTTCCCCCATTGGTTTCCACTGGTAATTTTTGTTGAGGTGGAGAGTGAAAATGAATGTTTCGACTACTCTAGCACTTTTAAATGGCAGGAAAATGAGAGCAATTTTTCAGTAGGAAAAATGTCTTCTTTCTTGGCACTGCGTTCGTGCTATTTCACTTGAAGCTCCTTTATGGGTCCATTTCAGGCAGCGTATACAAGTGTGTTTTATGTGTGCGTACATCTGAAATAGTGTATTTTTTTTTTTATCATGTATCAGCATCTAAAGTAGTGTATTCTGTTCATTTATTTGACTGATGACTCGTGTACTTTCCATTATTTTACACATTTCTCTGCTGACTCTATAAGTGGACCTCTGAGAGCTTATTTTTTTCCCCCACAGGCTGCTGGAGAACTATGTCCTCAGATAAAACCTGTTAAGTCATAGGTCAGAGTGGCTGTTGGTTGTGTTCAGAGATCTGAGGTCTTGATTAGTACAGTCTCTCAAGCAGGTGTGAAGAGAGCAGGTCGCCCATATGTCACTCATGCTGGGTGAACATGGAGTAAAGGCCAAGCCTCCAAAGGAGCTCCGAGTATCAAATCAGCGGCTCTCAGTGCTTTACCACTGGTTTGAACCTCATAACCTCAAAGTCTCAACACCTTTTCTGTGTGAGAATTCTCATATATCAGTATTTCCCCAGGAAGCTAACCTAGGAGCCCAGGTCGTCAATCTTAGGAAAAAAAGATTTTATCTGGCCAGACTCTCCTTGCTTTCCTTCTCCGGTTTGTCTCATTGCTAACTGAGCCATGGCTCCATTTGAAATGTGATATCATCGATATCATCTACGACAGAGTTCTGCAACTTAAGCTCCAGCTCTGGAGGCATACAGCCGTCCATAACTTTTGGCGTTTTTTTTTTTTTCTCTCATCCAATGCACCTGATTCAATAACTAATCGGTTAGTTATTGATTGTCTTGGAGCATGAAAATTATAAAATCATGCAACTATTCCACATTTTTAAATAGAGAAGAAGAAAAAAGGTATCTGAGGTTTTAGAGTTTCTTTTGGCTTCTTGATGATGTTATATTACGGTTATCAATAGTTTGTTCCTTGAATTCAAGATTTCAAGAAGTGAAACAGGACAGGTTTTGTGTTTCAAATGTTTTCTTCTAGATATTTGTATGCAATGTCAAAAATGTAGATCTGAACCTATTTCATAGCTGCTCAATTTATAATAGCTATTAAAGCTGTTTATAAAGTAACACTGCTGAATTCTCAATTCTGATTGGTCAGAAGCTGTTTCTTGATTATTTTCTATAACAGCAGCTCTGAATTAACTTATTTCATGGACATTCTACAATATTAAATGTAACTTTAAATGGATAAATGGTTCTTTAATAATAATGAAAAAGAATCATTGGCAAATGCTGTGTTATAAGAAGAATAAAGCACACACACATGTGCTGTTATTGGTTACTGTTAAAGGGGCCTTTTTTGGAATGAAGGCAGGAGTGATCCTGCATGTGTCCTCATTGCAAGCATTATTGCATAATAATTGTTTTCTCTTTAAACATCACAGGCTGAAGTTTTTAATCTACTTGCGGAAATTTGCTTTGAAATTTGCTGAATTTTTATTTTTTTTGCATCTGCTTAAATCTAACATTCTTTTTACAAGGACAAAATGACTTCAATGTTAATCAGACCAAATGTGCAAGGCCATTAAATTCAAATTCAGAAACCATTTAGGACCTACATATCCAAAATAAAGGTTCATTGGCTTTACTGTGATATATTAAGGTCTTCAGGCCAGCCTGGCCAAAAATGTCAATGTCATTTTATTTCCTTTTTTCTTTACTATATTTAGTGATGTTAAAGGGTACAAATACTAACCCTGGTTCACATTTGGCAAAAACACATTGTGTAAGACCTTAACTGAGCAAACTGACTTGTTAAACCAATCAAATGTAATCCAGACACCTTAAACTCCATATATACGATAATTTTCATATACTGAGGATTATTATTTGACACAAAGAAACCAGAGCTCATTTTTAAATTCATATTTCTTAAAATGTTAGGTTTGATAGCTTTATTCTTGACAGTTCGTGTTTTTTAAAAAAAAAAAAAAAAAGCAAAAAAACCTCTACATACCTAAAAGTTTGTGGACACCTGACCATCCCACTCCTAGAGTGGAATATCTTTGTATCTTGTATTACTGTTTCCCTTCCCTGGAGCTAACCGGCTTATACATGTTGCAGCATGACAGTGCACATGTGCACAAAGTGAGATCCATAGTGACATGATTTACCAAGGTTAGAGTAGAAGAGGGTTAGAGTGGCCTGCACAGAGCCCTGACCTCAACCCCACTGAACACCATTGGGGTGAACTAGAATGCTGACTGCACCCCAGGCCTCCTCGTCCAACACCAGTGCCTGACCTCACTAATACTCCTGTAGCTGTATGTGCACAAATCCCCACAGCCATGCTCCAAAATCTAGTGGAAAGCCTTCTCACAGGAGTGGAGGTTATTATAACAACAAAAGAGGACTAAATCTGGAATGGGCTCTTCGAGATGGGTAGATCAGATAGATAGGTAGAAATAAGATGAGTAGATCAGGTGGATAGGTCTCACCTGCCAGAAAGGTCTTTTTGTGATTAATCAGGATTCATGCTAAATGTCATGTGTAGATGAAAATTGTTGTTCCTTTTTTTTTTTTTTTTAAAGCCCCCAGGATATTATTTAATGAATGTTGATTGGACTTTGCTTGGATGTCTTTGGGTCTTGTTTTGTAACAGAAACACCATTAAATATTTATTGAGAACTCAATCAGCCCCTATTCCTTGTTGTTATTGATCAGTCCAGGCAAAGACAGCTCTACCAGCTGATTAGGGACTGACGTGGAACTCCTCAGTGACTGACCAGTCAATAATGCCATTGTATCATGAGTATCTAATCAGTGATCTATATCTTAGCAACCTCTTCAAAGCTGTACTGAGCAAGCAATTCAGCTTAAACAACATGATCATTCATCTGTGTACCACAGTGCCGGAGTCATTCTGAAACCTGCAACAGGTTTGATGTTCATGTGCGGCCAATAAGGTAAGGTTGATCATCTCCCAGCTGTCGCCATCCCACCCTCCTCTCCCTTATCTCTGAAGCTTTTGATACATCTGAGAGAAGGAGGAGGAGAGCGGACAGCTGTGACTCTGTGGCTAAAATGGTGCAGTGTGGCACCCTGACGGTTGCGGGTAGAGGGATAATGGAGTGAAATTGCACGCAGAGCCGTTTCTCAGCAAGGAAGCCTGCCTCCCTTTGCCATTGTGTCTGCAGCGTGGCAGGCTTTGTGGGGGCCGCCTGTCTTTCTCACTCTCTTGCAGGGAATCCTATGAAGGAGGGAGCAAGGGGTGGCAAGAGCTGGTTTCATTAGCAAGAGAAAATGGACAAATTTCAGGCCTCTGACCAAGCGTGACACACAGGGCTAACTTTTTCATCTCACTTTCTTTTTTTATCGGTTACTCAGCCTGAAGCTGTCGACTATCCAGATGGGGTCTGGTAGTCACTGTTCAGCTGCCTCCCCCTTCAACACTCTTTCTCCTCCTCCTCTTCCTCTTTCTTAACTTTTTCTCTTTCACTTGTCTCACTTCCCTGGACTGTGTCCACATCCTTACAACGGTTGAGATAGTAATGTGGCATAATCCTCCCTGTCGCCATGCAGTCTATGCTGCTTGTTGAGCTGATGGCACAGTGGTTAGAGTGCGAGGTGGCAGGCTAGCGCTCCAACGGAAGCTTATGTACAACTGGAATGGACCAATGGCTGCATTTAAGAGAACCCATGTTCTTATGTCGCCTGCGATAGAAACATAATTTGTTCTGATGAAGATAAAGGGAAGCCTTGAGTGAAATGACTTTGGTTAGAAATAGGGCTGGGTGATATGGGCTAAAACAGTGCCTTGATTTTTTTTTTCTGACATTTGGGTGATACAGACTGTAACACTTACCAATGGCAAGCAAGATGTCCAATGCAAGCAAGACATAGCCAGTTGTTTAATGTCAGTGCTTTGACCATGTTGTTACCGTTATAATTAGCCTGTCTTCGTGCAAATTCCATGCTAACTGTGCATCTCGAAGAGCTTGAGCTACAACTTGTTCCATATGGTCTTCAAGAACAGACAAGGTTTGGAGGTAGGAACCTTGCAAGTTCTAGTCTTTGTCAACGTAGCGGATTGTCAAACTGAGGTATGGATCAGACGGCTGCTTGACCATATATCAGTTATTGTGGAAAAGTGAGCAACATGGCCTAACGTTTCACTCAGTTTTTCCCAATTGTGAATGTACAACTCAGGCAGAGCTTCTTGACAAAAGTACTTGTGGCTTGGCAGCTCATACTTTGTGTCATTCGATTTCAGGTTTTTTCGAAAGCCCTAGTTTTTTTTTTCTAAAGCCCTCCTTTTCTACTGTATAGTGAGGAACCATGTCTTTCACTAAAAAAAAAAAAATGTCACTGCTTCAGTTCCACTGGGAAATTTTCTTGTCATACAGTGTGCGTTTTGAAAACAATGTGGCTATCTTGAGTGGTATAGCTGATTGCAGCAGCCCGCCTTAACTTAACTGGCTCTTCATACTGAACCAGATACTTTTGTCATAAATGGAGAGTATGAGTTTTTACAGTTTGCAATTAAATGCTTTGCTGAACATCACTTCTATATCCAAACCATTTCCAAACAACCTACAAAAGATTGCAAACAATTTTGGGACTATTTCTTCCTATTGACCAGTGGAAGTCTCATTTCTGTCTATGTCCATGTTGTTTTAATGTTATGGACATGGCTATGGGACGTATGGATGCCAAAGGGCCAATGACTGCGCAAAAGTTTTTCGCTAGAACAACGTATTTTCTAAGTTGTTTGTAATTACACATACTAATCTCCAAATACTGCCAATATTGCTTTACGGATAATCTTGCAAAAAAAAATTATAGAATATATCTCAAATATTCAATATATTGCCCAACCATAGTTAGAAGTTATTGATTTCATTGCCATATTCCATAGTGGAGAGCTGAATGGCACGGTCCATTCAGTTCTTCTCTTTAAAGCAAGTCAAGAGTTCGGATGTAGGCCACATCACAGTCAGACACAGTGGAATGGCTTGGAGGACTATTTTGTTTTATCTCCTGCATGCTTTCTTTTTTCACCTCTGTTTTGCTCTGGGTTTTGTCTGTTTGGCTTCATCTTGACGCTGAATTCCCGTCTCTACAAATTGTCCATTGTTATATCCCTTGGAATGGTGTGTGCAGCAGATGGTACAAATCTCCTCTTTAGCCGTGGGGCTTAAGGATCTTACTTTCGCAGGTATGACCTCAGTTTTCGTGTCCTGTTTTGTTAGCAGAGACACTGACGGCCTTGTCCAGAGTGTTCCAACTTTTTGTTGTCCTAATTTAGTTATTTCTAACTCTAGGGATTTTGGCCATATGTTTGACAGAGAGTCTGTCTTTCTCTTTTACTCTTCCTCTGGTACACACACAAGAAGAGACAAATGACAAAGGCAGTTAAAATAGGATGAGTGAGTATTGTTCTCCCTGTGCAAATACCAAGCCACCTCCAGTCTTTAGGACAAGGAGTTGTTCACTGGCTGATTTTCCAGAGCAGATCAGCGAGAAAGAGAGCTGATCAGTGAGTGGGTGTTGAGGAACAAGGCCTCAAGAGTTGTTTGTGTAGGCATGGTTGAGCATTTTTTAAACACACTGTTCTCATTCAAAGACCTGGAGGCTTAGGAAAGGGCTTCGTCTGCATGGGCTAGTGCACTCTCGGTTTTTTCCCCCCTTCTTTTCTCCAGTCACTCCTTTTCTTATGGCCAAGCCTTTGTCAGTCATGCTGCGGATCAGCTGCGAAAACAGCTGCGCCCTGGAGGAACGAGAGGGATTGGGTGAGAGAGGCATTTGTGGAATTGAGAAGACGTGAATAAGGAGCTTCAGAGGCTGTGAACATAGTAGCCTAATTTACGATCAATATCCATGATTACTCATGTGACCCCCTCAGTCAAAAGGTGAGGACAATGGCTTACCTTTAAGACAGTTTCAAAGGCATGTGCCTTTTATCTTTTGTTAAAGGTGCACCAAAGGTCTAAGAGTTTGAGAAGCGTCTCACCATGCCCTTAGTCTTGGATTGTTATTTCTTGTGAACGAGTGGCTGATGGAGAATCCTGTCACACAAGTAATTTCAACTAGCTGGTGCTGGTGAATGATGACACAAAGCCAACATGACCTACAGAGTAATCTTCTATGAAAAGAGCATCAAATCCTTATACGGGTGACACTTTTCATGCAACGTTCAGTGAAGTGAAAGGTTGGAAATTCTGTGCCTAACTGGTGAAATAAATGCTTTATGAATTTCAAACAGCATGCTGTTGTCTGTCTACAGTATTAGGCAAAGGTTTTTAAAAAAAGAAGGACTAGGTGGAGAAAATCTGCATACATTTGCATACATTTTTAAATAAACGTTAATTTGCATCAATTTTTCAGGTGTGTGTGTGTATCTGTGTGTGTGCGCAGTGTTTGTGTACGTGTTTCTTCTTCCCTCTTTTTTCTATCTGTGAACAAAATGCTCTTGCAGGCATGCTAAATTCAGTTGCGTCTGTATAAGTGCTTTTGATGTGCTCCCAAAAAGAAGCGAACGCTATGTTTTATGGTTTGTTTTGCTTCCTGGGCTCATAGCGCTGCCGAACGAAAGCCCCTTTTCCTGCACCCACTCACTTTCTCCTCAACTGTACCACACACTTGTTATTGCAGAATGTCAATCAATATTAGTGTTGGTTATTAAGGTCTAGTCGGGACCTGGTTCCAAATGATCTGGCTTTTTTTCTTCTTGTGTCCCAGCCAATTTCATATTCATTTATGCTCATACAGATACCTCAGGCTTGCTATTAGCAGCTCATTAATATTACTGACTTTGATTTTGGTATAGCTTTGTAGGAACCAAGACATATGTTTATAAAGTCGCATTTTATTCTAATTATTCTGATCTGAGGACATTTAATTAAACACACAATATTTTCTGTATAGTTTGCCTTGCATTGTAGGGCATACTGGTCGTATTGTAGGAGTGGTTTGGCATTCATGTAATCTTCAGATAATGTGGTATAAATTCAAATCAATTTAAATGTTATAAAAATTAAAAATGCCCAAGTCCCCAACACAGTCTGTGTAGCAGATGCTTGGATGTATTTGGACAGCAGCATCTGCAAATGAATAAATATGAATGTAAATACTGATGTACCATACTGCTCATAGAATTTTGAGCATGACTTGGTACAGACGGGGTTTTAGTAAATACGATTTTCCCGTTTCTGGATCTTATTAAGTGTGTTTGTAGGAGATGTCGCTGTGCAGCATGCATGCAAGAAAACAACATTGTCTTCGCACAGTGTTAGAGGTCCTAAGTGAACGATTCAGTAAAGTAACTCCTGTGCATCATTTAAACCCAACCTCTCTTGGTCTCTTCTTCCGTAGTTCTAAATTAAAAAGGGAGGGAGCAGTAGGGATCTTCTCTCACTGGGCCCTGCAAATGAAGTCTCCCATTTATCCTGCTTTTCTCAGCGAAGCGTATCCTCAGGGCCACTGATAAGCGTTCCATCCCTCTTGAAATGGCATGGCACATCTAAGCCTGATTGGGTAATGGTCTGAGACAGAGCATATTGACCCGCCTGACTGATGCATCTCTACTGTTTCTCATTACCGGGTCAGCTTCCTTTTAAAAGATCTTTTGTATCAGCTATGACTGGCTCAATTGGAGAGGCATGCAGGTAATAGCTCATTTGACTGGAAACGATTAAGCCTTCGGATTGATTACGCCCCGTATTGTTGACAGGACGCGAGGTTCTGAAACCTCAGGGCGCAAGGAAGCAACATAAATCTTAAATTTGTCCTGAGAAGATCCACGAGTTTGCTCTCATGCCATGACTACTAATAGTGGAAAAGTCCACTTTAAACTAAGCGAGTTGGTTATATAATCCATCTATGTGGCTAAGTTAGGCCTGTCCAGACATAACATGGAAACGTCGAGGAGAACGTACTGTGTTATATTGCTGGCTTGTAGCCTGTCACCTGAAGTGACGTGAGTAATTTCTGAACGTCTTCTGATGGTATTGTATGTCCTAAGAGATTGTAATCTTTCAAACCAGAGTATTAAACCAGAGATTTTTTCAAAGCACTAAGGCATTTTGACATTAAATGTAAAAAGCAGAAGGAAAGTCTCCTCGACTATTCATCCGAGATGTAATAGCTATTTAAAAAAGTAGATAAAGTTACTGACTTCTCATTCCAACAAGGAACTTTGTTACAAATGATCTCCAAGCATTGATGTGCCCTTTCACAAGAAGACCCGAAGCTATTTCTGCAATTTCAAAAGACTCCTTACTCCGTTTAGAAAATTATTGCTATTATTCAGTCTGGGAAAGACTTGTAATTTTAGGGAAGGGTTTTTTTTTTTTTTTTTTCCTGGAAAATTATATTTTCTTTCTTTCCCCAGGAAAGAGTGACCTTGGGTAATAAAAGGAGAAGAGGATAGTGGAGGTGTTAATGAATGAAATTGCTCTTTTTTCTTCATCAGAGGCTGTTAAAAGTAATTGTAGGGAGCTTCCGTATATGGAAGAAGATTACCACCACCCAGAACGCCTCTGCAATCTGATCCTATTATTTGTCGAGGCTCTAATCAGCCTCAGTCAGTGGATAACACAGTGAGTGCTGTCTTTCTTCTGATTCTGTGTAGATTCGTTTCCATCCTAGCCTGCAATAGTATATTACATCTTTATGTGAACAAGTGTTGTCCTAAAGGACAACAAAAACGTCTCATGAGTGCATGACAGTGTAGCGCCACCGTCTTGACTGTTTTTTTTTTTTTTTTTATATAGCATTTTTAAATGGACATAATCACAAAGTTGGACAAACTTCCTGGTATGAGGAAAAGACCATTTGAGAAAACTCAGCCTTATAGTCAGAGATGAAACAGAAAGATGACATCAGTGGGATTAAAACATAGGTTCTCAACCTTGGGGTCACGTGGGGTCACCTGAGATGCAGATAGGGTTGCAACCGTTGTTTGTAGTTCCATGCATGTAATCTTGATTTATGGAATATTTTAAAAGTAATTATATAAACTGACATTATTATTATTATTATTATCATCATCATCATTTTTATTGTTAAAATTCTATTAGCTTTTATTCCAGTTTGTAGCTCCACTTAAGCCAATTTTAAACCAGACAGCAGCAGTGTCGCATCCAACACAATGTCATGTTAATCAAAGTGGCCTTTACACCAGACACTAGCAGCACAGAGAGGCGGTTTAATATATAAAAAAAAGCTTCTTCTTTTTTTTGCGCATATTTACAGTAATTCACTGTGAATTTTTACCCAGGATACCTAGGAAAAATCTGTCAGATGGGCCAGGACCAATGTTACAAGTCTGAGATGTCTGATCGTGTTGGACGTATACGTGATCTCAGAGATATGAGAACATAGGGGATAGAAGTTAAGATAGAATACAAGGCACATACCAAAGACTAACATACAGGTTTGGAGTTCTCAGCCAATAAGGCTAATTGGTTGCAATAAGGATTAGGTGATGTTGAGCAATGTGAGACTATTGATTAAAAACTGCAGGAGAGATTATGGGTGGCTGTAGCATTAGACAGTATTATTGGAGACTGCTAATCACTGCAACAGGATGGGAAATGGCATATGTAAATGGTTACGAAGCAGGTCCAGTCCAGAACAGCAAGGCCTGCTTAGATGGATTTCACTTCAGTGGCATATCAGTTTACATATGGATTTACACAACAAGGAAATTAAATGTATTTAAAATATATATTGTGATCATACTGCAATAGCAAACTCAAACAGATCTAGCTTTAACACATTAAGTCAAAAGAAAGAAGGCACTGGTTTTGGGAACCCTGAGACATCAGTGTCCCGTCGCTCCAGTGTCCTCACCAGAGAGGAACCACCAGCATGATGGCACCAGCATGTTTGCTTATCACTAAGTGTGCACTAGGTTCTCAACTTATACCTAACAGCTGTAATTTTTTCTTTATCCTGAAATCTGATACGGACCTTATCACTTTTTTCCACAGGAAAAAAAAAAAACGGGCCACCACCATTTGAGCCTTCGCACCTGTCTAGCTTCTGATTAGATTAGACAATGTGGCACAATTTGTTACACCACAGCACTGTTAAATCAGGTGTTAATTAATTTTCTGTTACAGTGCGCCTCTGACAGTAGTTCCGGCTGTAACATAAATGACAGGTTTATATTAACGTGCTTGATGTAATAGGTTATTGTTTCTCACCATACTTGTATGGTTGATGCTTCACGGAATCATAAAAATGTTTATGTAACATTTATTGAAGGCATGTCCAGTGCGCTTTGTAACGGTTAATAAGTTTTCTCTTACGGGAAAGTATTCATGAGGATTTTGCACTTTCTGATTTCTCTGTAACATAACAAGCTGTGTTTTTTTTGTTTGTTTGTTTGCTTTATTATATTCAGCTATAAACAGAGGCTGGTGAGCAAATGACTCTTTATAGCTGCTATAACAGTGATAACAGGAACTAGCTTGTCTTGTGGACATTCCCCAGCATTAAATGTAACTATAAATGGTTAAAAAGCATGATGTTTTACTTGTTAATAACTGAAAATTGTAATCGTTAGCAAATCGCTGTTGTATAGGCGGAATAAAACACTTCAGGATATGCCATTAAAGGAAAATAATCCACTTCAGGGTGGTAACACATCCCACCACTACAACGTGAATTATTTTCCCATAACAGCATGGACCCGTTGCATTTTATTCTGTACTTACTTTTATAGGGTTGGAGGTATATACAGATGGAGCTGTACTAAGTGATCTCCTGCAGTCAATAATGTTTCTCTTCCATGCAGTTTGGAATACTTCCAATTTAGCTTGAAGCCATTTACATCACAGCTTTCGGACTGTTTGAGTGTTCTCCATGTTCAGGATTCTTCTCGCTCCACTTGTTGCATGCATAGTCATTATTCCAGCATAAAGCGCATACACTGCTATTTATTTTCCAGGCAGTTATTGTAATGTTTTATGGAGGTGGTTTAGAAAGCAAAGGAACGGTTTGCTAAAGACCATGCACATTCATAAAGGAGCTGAAATTCCAATTTTGAAGTTTACATTTCTAATCTAGTATGCGACAATTGGCGTCCTCAGTTTTATCTGGAGGTGCTTACTAAGCACAAGTGCAGCAGCTGAGACAAAGGGACCTGGTGTAAATCTAAGTGATCGATCAGCGACCAGCTCTGTTTTGAAAGAGTGGGCAGTAATTGCATTTGACTCTATGGGAGGCTTATGAGAGGCTTAGACCAAGGTTAGGCTGAGCAGTGAAAGGACAAACCTCTTCCACCTTCTTCTGCCAGTTTGGCCTTAAATAATCATTTCAAATCAGGGATCTTCTATATGTGTTTCTTTTCTGTGTTAGACGGCAAGATCGGTTTGCTGCAAAAGTTTCTGAGATATCATCTGAAATTATTAGATTAATTCTGTAAAGTAGTCATAAAGCATAGTAACATAATATGGGTTTGTAGGTACCACTGGACATTGGTAATGGATTTTCTCTCAGATAGAACAGACAAACAACATTTAGTACATTTAGCTGAATTTGTTGCATTTGATTCCTCTCTCTTCTTCAATCTGGCCCATTTTTATTCCACTTCACATCATAATTCTGTTGAGTCTACAAGGAGAAATGCCTAAGTTGCTTAACTCTGACAGAAGTTTTAATCTCTGCTACAAAAGAAGGTAGTTTTTCAGGTAGGTTGCCATGGAAATCATTTTCTTTATGTGAGAGGTGTCTGGTTGCATGCTGGGGAAGCTCTGTCAGTTCAGTAATTAAGTTATTTTTCCACAGAGTGAGAATTTGGAGTGCCTGAGAGAAATCAATAGTGATATTGTGGGTTATATGTCTGCCATATAATACTCCATGGTACTGGAAGTGCTTAATTTGACTTTACCTTTTCTTTTTTTTTTTGTAAACATGTGGTATGTTTTCAGGATATAGAAAAGACATTTATCAGTAAAAATGAGCAAGACTCTTTTCACAGCATTTTGTTTGATAAGTGTTAAACCGGTAAGACATGTTCCATCTGCGTATTACTCATTGCTGTTGAAACATTGGCTACGTGTTCCATACATGTCTTCACATTTAAAACTTAAGTTACACCTCCTGTTGATTTAGGACTGTGGCCTAAATGGTGGTTTATGGATAGAGGTGTATAAAAAGTACCTGCATACACGACCGAGTGCTTTGTAACACCTGATCCAAGAATGTGATGGTTTGGCATGAATCATACATCTTCGGGCCAAAGGTCTTCTAGCTTTTGTGTAAGATCTTTGCTTTGCAGGATAGGGCATGCTTGTTATGATGAAACAGCTTTACACACTACACTAAGCATGGAAGTAAAGATTACTTTCAAAGACACTGTAATGAGTAGCTATATGGGGGAGCACATCTTGGATATAACACCATACAAAAACACGCATCCCTTTTTTGTTCATACAGATGGGGGTTGATGGAGGTCACTGCCACCAATTCTGAAATGCATCAAATGATTCTTAAGTGCCTCAGTGTTGGGAAAAGTAACAGTGATAAATCAGTTTTTTTTCTCCCAATTTGGTCACCGGCCAATTTCCACCCACTGTCCAGCTGGCTCCTTTTGCAGAACATCTAAAGGCTAATGCGTGCTTCCTTCTAGAGACATGAAGCCAACCGACTTTTTGAACTGCTGCTCATGCTGCATCACAGGAGGAAAGCGTTATCAGCTCTCTTCCGCATACATAAGATCATAGATGCCCGTGATTGACTCGTTTCGCTGTGATTGACAGGGAAGAGAGAGTCCCTCCCATCCAGACAGCACGGTCAATTTTGCTCTCTTGTATCCCAGCCATGGATGGCTGTGGCACCTTTGGGATTCGAACTTGCGAACTCCTAACGATATGGTGTGGGGAAAAAAACTTGTCACATTTTAAAAAAAAATTTCAAACAGACTTTCTTGATATTTCTTTAAAAAACACAGGAAGTGTTACATACTAGCTTAGCAAATAGGTTCAATCTTTTGTGCCTATTGCAGCTAATATGCAAATTATTTGAGGATGACAAAATAGTTTTGATTGTTATAGCATATTTTCAGAGACTTTGCTAAGACTATGACTTCCGATACTGTAAATGAGAGTGTGTACATATCCGGTAGAGGAAAAACTTATCCACACCCCTGTCCACTGTCAGCAGTATACTATGTTAGCCATTCACCAGTTTCCCCACACCTACCAATCACACTGTGCATGAGGGAAGCCGGCAAACTGCCCTTTGATGACAGCAAGTGGGCAACAGCTCACTCAGTCACCACGTGCGGTGGAAAAGGGGCAGGGAGAAGGTTTTGGCACAGAGAATTTTGTCCAAGTTGGGTATCTGGCAAGGAGTGACAGACGTTACACCCAACAACAAATAACAAGGCTGAAAAACAGAAGCAGGTGATGAGATGAAAAGTCTAAGGCACAAATCCAAAGATCATGATAGTCAAAACAAATATTCAGCAGTAAGTAAAAGGAACAGAAGGACTTTGAAAGCTTCATTTAGCTCTGAATTTGCAGGCAGCATTTTTGTCCAGACCTCCAGGCAATAAACTTAACATGATTGTCCACTCATTGCCAGTAAAGATTAATCAATCTGGACTCCAGCATATGGGATGTGCGCTTTGACAGGCAGGCTGAATTTGGAAAATAGGATCTTGGCCTTTTTGTTTTGATAACTTCAGCCGAGTAACATTTCCATTTCCCATATTTGCTTTTCTCTAAAAAGCAGTTCTTTTTCTTTCTCTGTAGACCTTTTCAGGTCAGAGGAATTTGGAGAGGTGGGCAGGATTTTATAATATAGTAGGTGTGAAGGGTTGCCGTCTGTGGAGCTAATGAATGTACGTTCCAGTGCAGTATCAATGCAAACTGGAATAACTCCATATTAATGTGTGTGTGTGTGTGTGTGTGTTTCTGCCAGGCTTCCTGTAAAGAGAAGGCCTTTTCTTGCCATGGTCCAGGTCTGTTTTAATCCAAGCTGAGCCCTTGCCAGTGCCTCAAGGTGGTGCCTAATGAATCAAATGTAAGGAAATGAAAGGATCCAGGGCTGAATACGGTCTATTTTAGCTTGCAGGTCCTCAGCAAAACTCACTGCCCAAGGGGAAGGTTCAGCTGTCTGCTGTAAATGATAGTCAGTTGCTTTCTTCCCCTGCCTTTGTTTCTGTCTCAGTGTATACTTCCCCATTCCCTCTCACTTGGTGAGTGAATTAAGGTCTGGAGAACCTGACAGCCTGATCTTAACAGCTATTAAATGGCCTTTCACAGATGAAGGTCTTACTGGAGGAGCTTCCATCTCCAAAGTTGGAGGGTGAGAAAAGCTGTTCAGTTGCATGTGTTCATTAAGTAAGGGTAAGGAAAAAGAGAGCAGGAACTGCAGAAGGTGTGAGCAATAGATGATTGTGTTTAGTTCTGCTTTTTCTCTCTATCCTTGTTTCTCTCTGTACCTGTCTCTCTGACTGAAAATCCAATACCTTTCCACAATTAAACATCAAGTCCCTCCAGAGTAGACCTGAGCAGTGATCATGTCTTCATCATGCGTCCTGATGTAGGCTCGGCTGAATGGTTACAGTTTGTATTTCCGGTTGCTATGCTGAAAGAGGATTTAATTAGATGGGTACAAGACTAGTACAAGTGCATGTGTTTTGAATAAATAATGGCTTTGTATCTACTTTTTCATATTCTGCAATACCAGTGAAGGTTATAGGGCCAGTTTGACTTAATGTATTTAACATTCTTTTTTTTTTTAGCACTTATATGGCCATTTTGACTTAATGTATTTAACTTTCTTTTTTTTTTTAGCCCTTATTTTATTTATTTATTTTTTTTTGTGGTCTTTTCATGCCCACGGCCTATTGATCACCAGCTCCATACTAAGGCATGGGTTCTTTATTCAATGTTAGTTTAATCATGCCTCTCAAGGTCTTGCAGTTCCATTTAAAAAGCAAAAGTCAGGAAAATGGCTCAGAAATTGCCAGTGTCTTCATTCATTAATTAATTGGACATGTTGTTTGTCTTTTTGTTTGTGGATTGCAATTTAAAAAAAGAAAACATTCTGCATTCGTATTCATAACTCAACTGGTATTCCTGTGGTATTTTATATACGTAAATTTCTATACATATCAAAATATTCTTATTTCACTCTTATTACATTTATTTCTAATTTTGTATATTCTGCTCATTTTTGAACGATGACCTATGTATAAATTGTTCTAAACAATAAATTGTGAACATAATATTATTTATGCACACAATCTAAGATAAAGTTAAGTATGATGGCAGTTTTTGCAAATTAAGACTGAAAAATAGTTTAAACGGTTCATTTTAGTTGATTTTAGTGTCCTTGTGAGTCTGTTTTGAGTAAAAACATCCACATACTAGAGGTGGTATTTAAGTAGATTTCACATATGATCAGTATTAACATGAATTATTCATAAATTCAGCCAGATGACATGCCATCTTGGGCCTTACCGTAATATTTTGCGTGGTCCAGACAACACTCATTCACTCACTCATATGTTTACACCCACACAAACTTATCCATACACCAGATTGGCCTTCATTCCGTGTGTCTCCTCCGTCTCCTCCAAGTCCTCCTGCATTGAGTGGATTCTGGTGGTGCTCTAATCAATTATTAGACCTTTCCCCTCACCGTGCCACCGTGCCCAGCACTCCAGAGAGGCCTCGGTGTGCACTCAGGGGATTGGCACTGAATCCACTTCTCCAAGCCAGCTATTAACCGTGCCTCTGTGTGTCTCTCTTCCTCTTCTGCTAAAACCTCAATTTCTCCCTATGCTGCCTACTCTGCTTTATTATCAGCACACACAGTGGCCTCGTCCCTCTAACCAGATTTACATACAAGACTCTTTATGAAATCCACTCAAGCACAGTGGATAACTTCATGGGTCTCGCCTACACCCACCACTGATTTACTTTTTTCCCCCCATCCCATTTTTCAGGCTACCATTTTCCCATGCTGCTTGGGCTTACCGCAGGAGCAGTTTGTGTCTGTAGTTTAAGCCTACGATTGGTTAAAGGGAATCCTTTTTTTTTTTTTGTTCTTCCAAGGCAGGAAGGAGATTAGTTAGACAACATGTAAAGACAGGATGCAGTCTGATGTGGGGAAGGAGTGTGTGCAGGTGACAGGTTTGAGACCAGATGAGATGTGAGCAGCTTAATTTAAAAAAAAAAAAAAAAAAGGGCTGTAATTATAAAGACAGAGTTTATTTTTAAGTCTACCATGTTGAACAAAGGATTGTCAGTAAACAACGCAATCTGACATGGCTTCCTGAATAAACAGGTGGGGACGGATGATTAAACCATCTGTGGAGGAGATGACATTGTTATCAGAAAAGCACTACACATATAACCAAAAATTACGTCTCACTGTCCGTCCATATATACATATATATATGTGCGTGTGTGTAAGACACGCTACCGTGCCAGTTATTGTCAGTGACCCACAAATATGGAGGTCCTGACCAGAAACCAATTGGACACAGTCAGTAATTGCATACGTACTAGGTGTACCTCTGTGTGTAAGTATATAGACCATTTAAGATTTGCAGCCGGGTTGCTAGCTAATATGATGTAAAATAAAGAGGTTAATTTTTTTCAATAAAGTGCCAGAAATTATGAAAATTATATTTTGATTTCATAAAAACACTCTGCGCTCTGTTTAAGGTTATTATAAAGACTAACAACAGATTTGTATCCAATTTTAGCCTCTAAAATGACCTGCTATGAGGTGAAGAAAAGGTTCTTTCATGCGGGTTGTGTTTATTGGAGCAATTCAAATCTATTTCAGCTTCTTATTTGAATTTAAATTAGCTGCCAAAACTAATATGCTTAGCCAAAGCTAATACGAGGTTAAAAAAAAAGGTTTATTTGTCCCCCCCCCCAAAAAAAGTGCCAATATTTATGCTAATTGAGTTGAACAGAACACCTCAGGATTTGTCACTAATTCTTTGTTAAATGTTCTCTTCTAGATTAGGACCTTACCTGTAATTAGTGGCTAATATTGACTGTCTGCACCCAAAGTTAGCAGCTATTATTAACAGAGATCCTGTGAAAAGGAGGTTTATTTTCTCTCAAAGTCTCAAAATGACTGTAAATTGTGTTAACAGAGTGATTTAGCTCTGTTTCAGCATCTTATTTGAATGATCTTCCCTACAAATGAACTATAAAGCTTACTAGCAGGTTGAAAAGGCTATTTTTTTTTCAGCAGCGTCCCCAAAATAATGTGAATATTGTTTATTTGAAAAAAAGAAAGACCCGTTTAAATTTCGACTCTGTGAAGTAGATGAAGTAGTTGGAATAGTAGTTGGGTTAAAGTGAGAAGAATTTCCATTGCACCACAGACGTTTAATGTGCATCATAATTGCTAGTGTGTAAAGTGAAAGTAGATCAAAACTTGAGGCTATAAGTAACATGATCTGGCTTTAACAGGAAATACTTCATCCATGATTGAGATACAGGGAAGCAGTTAGCTCCCATCTTTCTCACTGTAAAGGTCTGTCTGTAGAGTCGTACTTCACCCATAAATAAATGAAGTTGAATTGGATTGTGCTTAACCAAAATGGTGTCTCAGATAATCCATCTCTTTCATCTTTAATATTTCATTCAATACGTTTGTAACAGGCTGGGAAAACTCATCTTCCTGCAAAGATCAAGGAGCCAGTTTAACAAATGCTGTAGTAAAAACAGTCAGTCTGTATGAAGATGTCTAAAACCTTGCTAGCATATGATTTCCTCGCACAGTGAATGTCGCACTTTGATTAAGTTCTTGTATAGCTACATGACATAAGCCTAAGTTTTCCATACTGGCTGACAAAATGTCCTCCGCCGCAGTTTTTCAAGCAGCAGAGAAACGGATTTCAGAACTATACTGTATAAAGTAAAAATGGTCAAAATTTCACTATGTGAAGGATTTTCCCAGGCTGCCACACATTTACACTGTTATTAACATTTCAGGAATATTAAAGGTTTAAAAATAATTTAAATAAGAATAAAAAAGAATATCCCATTTGTCTGCTACATAAACACACGGTGTGGCTACAACTCTTCCTGATGTACCTGACCACTAATTTCAGTTTGATCAATGATATTTTGTACTAAGGGAGGAAAGGGCCCATACACTGGCTTGTATACAAATAGCTCATTTTTAATTTATGATCCCTCCTGCTGTTACAGTGCATTTCAGAGAGGTGGCCAAATCCAGTACAGACCATCCAAAAACCTTCCCACATGAAGAAATCTTCGTCCTCAAAAATGAAAAAGAAAACACTCGGCCCATGCGAGACATGATCACCAATATCCTCGTGCTGAGTTTTATGTTTAAGATGGTACGCCGTTTAAACAGCATCTTTAATAGAGGTTGTGAGGGTGGCTGCCCTGAGTGTCTAGAGCATTATCAGCAAGAGTGCTCATTTAAAATGACCCAGGAGCAAGGTCAGGAGCGAATGAAAGGATGTGTGCATGTCTCAGAGCTCAGTGCTCGCTGAACTGAACTGCTCTGACATGCGAAAGGTTTTTTGCATGCCTGCTTCACTGCTCCACGTTTGCAAGCGCAATTTATCTTGCGTTCATCTTTCATGTCCACGCTTGCCGATAATGCCCTGCATGCCAGTATTACAGATACTGTTTAAAGCCATAAGATGTTTTATCATGTTGCTTGTATTGTAGGAAGATGCTGTATTTCCTCTTCTAGTCTGCTTTGCTTTGATTGTCATCGTGTCCAGATCACTTTAAATTTAATCTATTTTATTTATTCATTCATTAGCACGCAACATACAGTAGGCTTAAGTCATATAGTATCATGTGGTGTTAGAGTTTTTATGCGTACGTATAAATGATCATGGTATCATACTTAGACCTGATATTAATATTATTATGGATGGATGGATTGCTACTATCATCTTATCCTTACCTATTAATAAAAGTGCCATTGTGTGTTAGGTTATTGCCATTCTGTGGCAGTTTAAATCTTTAAGAATCTCCTGACACTCTGCCAAGACAAGCATGTGGTGTGGCTACGAATTCAGTGCCAGTCTAAAGCACTGCTGGCAGCTTGAATAATATACTATGTGTAATGATGTCTGTCTGGACTTAGGTGTGAGTGTGTGACAGCAGTAACATGTCAGTGGTTGCTTAGTCAGCCCTGGAGAATCTGCAGTCCAGAATTTGTGGGAACTCGTTTTCTGGTGCTAGCTGTCTGTGGCTCCCACAGATGGGCTTCAGTGATTGTTATTCACATGTAAAGATGGGGGTCGTTGAAGGCACACAGCTTCAGTTGTCAGTTCAGTTCTTCACTTAGCTTCAGTAGTATATACTTCACTGGCCTCATGGGTGGCACTTGTGTTTTCACAGCTGCCTCTGCTGGCTAGAGCTGGAGACAAGGCCTTCAAAGCCCATGGTGATCCTAATAAGAAGGTTTTGTAACCTTGATTACCAGTGCAAGCACACACACACACACACACACACACACACACACACACACACACACACACACGGAGATACACACAAGAAGTTTGGTCTAGCTTTGCAGCTTTGTCAACCCGCCAAACAAGCCCCTCATCTCTCCTTCCAACAGATAATCAGCCGCTTTCCCAAACGCATGTGCTACTCCTCCAGTGCTTTGCTGAAAAAGTATTCAGCAAAAGGAGTGAGGACAGAGATGCACACAAGAGCGCAGATAACATGCGCTATTGTAAGAATGGGGCGCTTTGTCAGGCAAACAATATGCTTATCAGCATCCATCTCACCTTTTTTGGGATGTGAAAACTGCCATGATTAGTGGACATAAAGAAGTTTTTTTTTTTTTTTTTTTCATAAACTGAAGCTTGTTTCCAGAGCTTATTGAAATTCAGGCTCACTTCCTCCCTCCACCTCCTCCCTAGGTATTCCCGAGGTTTCAATGAATTTCAAACAGGCTACTGGCAGATAATCATTTTAATTTGCTTATTTTTATTCTCTCCCAAAAGATGCGTGGATGGGACTTTAGTTATTGTTCATAGTCAGAGTGTAAGGAGACAAACATCAACACAAAAAGATGAAGCATTTTGAGCTGACGTGCCATTTGCCTTTAAAAAAAAAACATTTTAACTGATTGTACTAAAAAGGGAAATATGCTCATTGTGGAGATAAATAACGCACATCAATTTCCAACAAAACAAGTGACACAAGGCATTGTTACTGCAAAAATTGTTATTTAAAGTATATTAAAAAAAGAGACGGCACTGCATTTTGTGCAAAAATGTGTCTTAAGAAATCAGCGGCGAATGCTTAACTAATTCTTAGTGCTCTCTTTCTTTCATTTTGGCTGAGTTATTTCGCCTGCAGGAGAGGGGGGGGGGGGTAGTAGTGATGAGCTCTGAAAGGATTAAAGTTTAGTCCGTTTGATTGTCTGTGCCTTGTGGGCCTGGTGGGCCGAGCTGGTCCCGATTCATGGAGTCGTAGAGCTTGAACGGAGAGCAGAGAATGACACAGAGTGGGGCCTGGCCCTTAATCCACCGATATTGAGCTGGATTCCTGGGACGCGACCGCTTTCCGCTCCTTTGCTTCTTGAGGTGCGACGGGACACTAGTAGAACAGAGGGTTTTTAGGGGGTTGGGAGGATTCTCTGTGTCCTTTGTCGAAGGAAGTTTTCACAGTTTAAGGGCTCAGTGGTCGGGGATTGGGTGCCCAGTGGAGTGAGTCTGGAGGTGGAGGAATGGAGGAAGGAGGGAAGGGGGAAGGGAAGGAAAGGAAAGGGAAGAAGGGCAGCGAGCAATGGCCTCTGAGGATTAGCAACCCAGAGGATAATCACAGGATCAGCTCATATAGAATATTTGTTTTCTCTGGGAGGATCACTGAAAGTCGAAAGAGAGACTGAGATACAGGGAAAGTGTGGTTACATTGGTGCTATCTCATGAAGGTCGTATATTTTGTCAGGGATCTATTACAAAAGAATGCTCTTTGAATAACACATAATTTTTTTCTTTTTGCATATTTTAATTTCTTGGGGTGATCATTTTCATCTCCTTATATCCACACATTCTGACTTTGTTAGGAATAAGACTGAGCGATGTGATGATATAATACTGACATCATGATAAATTATTTCACAATACACTTTTTTTAATAAAAAAAAAAAAAAAAAGAAAATTACAAACAGTTTCTACTTAGTCTTTAAAATTTGTAAAATGTCTGTAAACTTTTTACAGATTTTTTAATATTCTTTTGTCCTTTTATGGGTTTTTAATTTTTTTTTTTTTAATAAAATGTTATTCTTTAAAATATAAAATAATAAGAAATTAATGCAACCCTACTGTATTGCTGGGAAATAGTTTGCAAACCTATATATTGTGTGTCCTAGAAATGCCTTTGAGAATCATGATATAATATTTTTGTCCTATTGCCCAAAGCTAGGACGTTTTTTTGTCATTTGCCCAAAGACAGTTTAGTTTTAGGGCAACTTTCTTGAAGTCACCCTGGATGCATATTTAATTTGAGCAACAAAGCCAGAAGCATTCATAATCCATTTATTGTGAGCAGATGTTTGATACAATGGAGCTGAAATGCTAATCCCTAATTCACTGAAATTAATCTCTTAAACTAGCTCCTGCAGTAAAATCTGTATATATGTTAATGGGCCTTTGCATATGTGAATGGATTATTCTGTGTTTACTTTAAAATTTAGGTACGTGAGCAATAATCAAAGAAAAGCCTTCAGTTTCTGTGGTATTGTATTCTTACTGTGCGTGTATGTGTGTGTGCGTGTATGTGTGTTTGCCTCATTAGACGATGACGAATGTGACTTAAATGGCAAACAAACTCCTTTTAAAGAGCAGACGTCTCTATATAGAAGCGTATATCCTGTGTGAATTGTTCTTACTTTTCCTGAACGGCGTAGCCTTCCCTTCTCAGAGCGCCAAGACTTTGGTGTAAGGAGATCCCAAATTGAATGAACGACATATGCTATTCTCATTAAGTGGTACGCCTGGATGGCTATTATGTAAACAAAACAGCCACATGCAAGGAAGTGTCTGCTTTTTTCATTTTTTTGTGGACAATACAGGGAACAGGAGGAAAATCTGCGACGCTTCGTGTGTGCCAATGTTAAAGGCGAGTGTTATTGAGAATGGGATATGCAGTCAGTTGTAAATGCCAAACTATTGTATTAAACTGAGCTTTTAGCAGACCTTTTCAGGTGCTGCACGTATGACTAGGATTTAGTCCTAAACTGGCAGTGTTTTTTTTTTTTTCTTTTGTAATGTGTCCCTAGTGCTGGGCGGTAATCTGATTGGAATGAGACGCAGGTATAAATTTGTCAAGATGATCACATTTTTTCCCTTGCAGATGGGCGAAACTGCAACGGCAGCTCATGTATTAGTACACATGAAAATAACAAAAAGGAAATTTATGCAAAAGAGTCATTCACTAATTTATAGATCCGTTTCCATATTGTATACCATATTGTCCAATATTTAAAAAAAAATATCCTATTACATTTAGGCTATGTTGCCCAACTCATATTGTCCACTTAACTCACACTCGCTGTTCATTCACCAAGAGCCTTTGCATACGTGTACTTGTGCTGTTACTAAGAGATGCTGGCTCCGACCCCAAACATGTGCCGTAAGCCGGCTCAAAGAAGTGTGCAAATGCTCTCTGCTGGCCCACAACAGGGCCTGAGCATCGCAGACAATGAAAGAGAGAGAAAGAGAGAAGGACATGGATGTAGTGAGCATTGTGGAAAAGCTCATTTCCTCCACTATATCCGAGGCTTAAACGTTGAGAATCCGACTGGATGACAGTTACAAATTTGAAAGGCTAAACACTACCACATGCACTTGTAGTATCATAACAGAGGATAAGACGAGGATTGGACGGGAATCTCTATGCTGGTCAGACGCTAATGTTTGCGTTCAGGATAATGAGATCTTCACAAAGGCATAGTCATCTGTTTGCTCTTTGATCATAATCATAGTTCAAATTCTTATTTCATGTTTAATATTTGATTCATATTGTCTAAGCCAGTTCATATTGGCTTGGGAATATATTGTATGTTTAATAAAGTGATTATCATTTCTGGAATTACTACAAAAATAACATTGTTATGGAAAATTGATTATGTAAGGAATAAAACACAATGATAGTTATTTTCCAATTCCAGCATGTCGCAAAGTATTTTATTCCTCTTATACCACATATCGAAAATTAATTAACGGATTCTGACTGAAATTGCACATGTTTTTTTTTTTTTTGCAGCAATGACAATGATGTTAAGATTTAAGCTGAGAGCGTGAGATATTGCTGGCTAAAAAACCAATCAAATCACACGCTTGTAGCACACACACAAACCAGTCTGGCAGCAGTGCAAAATTTGCTAATGCTCTTAGACAAGTATTTATATGTCTAAGTATCTACACAGAAAGCTTTTTTTGTACACCACTACTTTAATGAATCATCTTCAGCATCAATACTTGGCTTGTATTCAGACACCTTTATTTTAGCTGTAGCTTACTGTACTTCTGGCAGAGAACCCGTGTTGGTTTTGCTTTGGCCAAATGTATGTACTGCAGTTTCCTTGTTTCCGTTGCACACTGCCAAATGAAAATATACACTGTAGCCATCTGTAAGTGTAGTTACGTGTATGTCGTTTGTCATATTCTGTTTATATATTTACAAACATTTTAATTACTAAACTAACCATGTATGAGTGAATGATTTGCATCTAGGCATAACTAAGCATAGGAAAATGCATTGTACTTTTGCCTAATGATGACAATGGGTATTGAATATTGAAAAGATCACCCCAGAATTAAATCATCACAATATATAATACAGTATATTGTATAATGATTTAAATCTGGATTCATATCATGCCTGGACAAATATCTAGCTCAGGCATCTGGGACAAGCAGATTATTAGTTTCTCATTCCCAGTTGCAAGCAGGTTCGGTAAGCTGTTGATATAACACACATTTTATATATATATATATATACACACACACACACACACACAGATATATATATATATATATATATATATATATATATATATATATATATATATATATATATATATATATATATCCAACAACCATCTTAAAAAAAGCATCCAGCCACCCACTGCCCTATGCACATAGAGCGAGGATGTGGTCTGGCTGTTGCATATTGGTTAGTTGTAACGGATGCTAAACAATATTTCCAGGATGTGGAATAGGAAGGGATGTGGAAACAGTGACAACCCTGAGCAAAATATAGTACAGTGCAGCACAAAAATGGATATATATCTCTACTGCTAGCATAACATGCAGTCGCTTCACAGTTAACTGAATGAAAATGAAGATGCTAGTTAGACTCAATGCTAGTTATGTGCAACAACAGAACACCACAGCTCATAGGCGAAATGTTAGCCAAAAACTTTCTTCCTTTTTTGTTGAACACTCAAACATAATATGCTTTATCACATTATCATAAGAGGAAAAAGACTATGGCTAGCAATGTTTTTCTAATCTTCAACTGTTCCAGTTTCAGTGAGCCTGTGCCCACTGCTGTCTCAGATTCTTTGTCTGCTGTTGTAGCCCATCGGCCTCAAAATTCCGCTTGTTGTGCGTTCTGAGATGCTTTTCTGCTCCCCATGGTTGTAAAGAGTGGTTATTGAGTTGGCTGAGTAGACTGTCTGTCAGCTCAAACCAGTCTGTCCATGCTCCTCTGATCTCTCTCATCAACAAAGCGTTTCCTTGGGCGTTCTCATTTTTTGTTTTTTCACACCGTTCTGAAATACTCAAACCAGCCCATCTGGCACTAAGAACCATGCCACGAAGTAATTTTTTGCTCATGATCCGCATAGAATGACTGCGGTACTGCATGCTGCAGATTAATTGTATGGAAAGCATGTATACTGTGATGAAATGTATACTGTATGCCCAGGAATGTGTGTCGCACGGGACGAGAAACTGATGAAATCAGCAGCGAGGGATTTTTTTTTATTTAATGAAAGAGAAGCTGTGTTTGTCTTGAGGGTGATATAAGCTTAGGAAAGGCAGTATAGATGGCTTAGTGGAGAGTCTCTCTGCAGTCACAAGGGCATTTTGTCACAATGCCTAGCGCTGCGATTGTGCCTTTACTGCAATATTACTACAGTATAATTCAACACACATAACACACACTTTTATTAGATGTCACAGTTATGGAGAGGAATAGGACTGCTTTTAAGGGACATTATTAATATTCTTTGTGTGGTTGTGAGTGGGTGACCGAAGTAGATTTTCTTTGGGTCAAGTATGAGGTATATAAAGAATTTCTGCTGCAGTAATATGAAGAAGAGAAAAATGCAGCCCAAAAATATAAATACAATAAAGATTAGAGATATGTGTGATGGGTGGTGTTTTATTATTTTTTTCTATGCTTTTTACCTTCAGCGTAATCTTTAATGTACACCCTAACACTCAGACCTACAGACATACACACATACAGAACTGAGACAGAGTGACAAGCAGCAGAGATGGCCAGAGCCTTTTTTCATCATATATCCATCGAGGCAGCGTAGCATCCCAGATCCCCCACATCCCCCTCCTTCCGTAGGCATTAATGGGATTGTGAAGTCCGTCTGAGCATTCCGATAATGGAACAATGCGGCCGCCATCTCCTACGATCCCTCATCTCTCTGCCACGGCGATTGATCACCAGTCCAATTGCTAACTGGAGTAAATTGAATTTAGAGCCCTAACATTGTTCGTTAACCACAGTGCCGATGAGATGGCCATACAGATTAATGATAATGGGGGGTCCGGGATGGCTTGCACAGGCAGCCGGTGAGATTTGATTAGCTTCAGACTAGCATGGAGATGGACACCAGCCCTCCCAGACCGTTAGAGGAAGCACTAAATGAAAGGCCCGTATGGACATCTAATCGGGAAATGTTTGTCTGGGTGCTCAGCTCTCATCTTACTGTAGATGTCTGGCATGTTGTGAAAGTGTCTGCAAACGTATGCAAGCACAGAAGGAACACATTTGACTACTGACTATTAGCTGAACAATATGAACATGCAGGACTGGTATCAGTGCATGCGGTAAATATAATGAACATTATGGATCTTTACTGAAATGCACACCCTGCATTTAATAATAGAAGCCATCTCTGTATGTACGTATGAATTGTAACTGAATACAAATATATTATTCAGAATCAACAGATAATGTATTCTAAATGGATATGAATACAGATACAAATGTAAAGTAAAGCGCTATATATATATATATATATATATATATATATATATATATATATATATATATATATATATTAAAAAAAGATTGCCAGGAAGGTTCACAGGGCGTCTGGTTGAGACTAGAGGAGTGAATCGGGATTGGGTCCCACAGGATGCAACAAAAAAGTTGTGCTAGTGGAAGGTTTTTTTGGTGTCAGATGCTTGTATGAAGCTTGTAGGACAAAGAAAGACCATATTCATTCACATGAGCTGAGGTTGAGAAATCTTCCAGGAAAAAAAAAAACATTCAGCTTAGGCCACGCCAATTCAGGTTTAAATTTGAATACAGATATGGATATTTGGAGCACTAAACACATACAGTACTCCTTGTACATATGCTCCAGTTGATGCTTTACATATTAGAATAGCAATATTTATGGAAATATTTAGCTGTTGTGCACACACACACACACACACACACACACACACAGGGAGCGCAGTCCTTGACAAGTTATTTGTTGAGCTCTAAATGTTAGTTGCATTGAACTCACTCTGACCATGATGTGCTGGAGGGAGCTTAATGACTATCTTCCATAACCTTCTCAAAGTGCATGTGTGCGAGAGTGTGAACATTTGTGAGTCAGCTTGTCATACTTGTGTCATTGTTTTTGTAGCATTTTTTTTCTTCAGACCAGCACCGGCTAGACTCTTCTCCCTTTAGCACTTTAGAGCTGTGGTGCCATTTAAGAGGTACATAAACATGCGATAATCTGGTGTATCTGACCTGCAGCATGTATTGTGTCAGGCTCATAGTAATGAACCCCGAGGTGGGCAGAAGCAAGCAAGCAAGACATAAAAAACTCATTTTATGCTATCATTTTAAACTGAAGTCTTTTTAGGACTTTAATACAATGCCACGATTATTTAACTTCGCTAGAAAACCATTTCAGTCCTGTCTTTGAGTCTACTTGTCCACTAAAAGGCAAGTTCTTCTGACTGACATTTCTGATGGGCGTGGTCTGTTGAGGATGAACCTGCCCCCATCCACAGCGTACAAGGGCTGAAAGGTTTTATGAGCATGAAAATGTTGTAAATAATATGCCATGGCCTTTATAGTCACCAGAGCTCAACCCAGTTGAACACCTACATGAGATTTTGTGTGACAAGTTAGACGTTCACAACCACTATCATCAAAACACCAACTGAGGGAAAATCTTGTCAAAAATGTAAATTAAAAAAAGATATTAATGTTTTCTATATCTGATGTGCTGAAAAAGTAGCACTGTTCCTTGTTTCTCAGGTAAAGAGCATATATAAAGCCATTCTACACAGTGTTGTTCAGCAAAATAGCCATAACTTCAGGTTTTTAATAACATTCTGCAAACTTGTACATTTTACAAGCTGTGATTTTCTTCTTTGGTGGGAAACCATAATGGTCGAGACAGATGTTTATCGAGACGTGATGTTGACATTTTATTCTATTATGCATTACAAAATCTTGGCCGGTAGTTCTTACTTACAGACAGTCGTCAGTTTCGAGAAGTTGAGATGATGTTGAAGCACTTACATGTACATTATGTACAACGCTCAGTAATGTGCAGACGGACAGGAAATTAATTGATTCAGTAGGAAATTGCAGTAGAAAGTAAACAGTGCACAAACACACAGGAGGTATATTAACAACAGAGAAATAACCTCTTCATTCTACTTGAATACTAAAACTAGTAATAAATATTAATGTAAAGAATAGAATGAATCTAAATAAAGATTACAAAGTAAAAATGAGTGGTTGCACATGGATAGGAACAAATGAAACAAAGTCCTGTTGATTCATTCTGAGGTTTATACAACACCTTTCTGTTGAATTCTCAAATCTGATTGTACTGCTGGCTGCTGTCGATCTAATATAACAACTAATTCACAGTGACTTGCATGACAAATGCTAATCTAAGCCTAATAATAAAAACATTTAAAAATGATGTTCTTTAACAAACAAAAATGTGCATTTGTGCATTGGTTGATATGGTGAAGTTTTCTAGAAGGTGATGTTTATTTAACATTTATGGAAGGAGTCTTCAGTGTCAGTACGTTTTCTGCTGCAGGATAGTCTTCCAAAGTGAGGACTTTGAGATGTGCAGTTATTGGAAAATAATCAGCTTCAGGTTGGTGACTGTAGCTTTGCCATGCCAATCCATCATTAATTATTTTTCAGTAACGGCAGAATCATCATGTTTTATTCTTTACTTCATGCATTGCCCAAGTAGCTACTACAGTTTCAGTATGTTCTTTGTTCTGTTGTAGTGTGTCGTAGTAAAAAAAATGGCATTGGTTATGGAAAACGCTCATAACCTATGATCTTACCATATTATGGTTACCATGACAGCCATACTTTCTACAAATGCAAACAGATTTACAAGCTTTTCCATTGACTTTAACTTTAACCATTTCCATAACAACCACACACAACAACATGATACATTATGGAGTCACTCCTCATCCCCGGCTCATATATACAACTCTTTGACCTGAGAAGGGAATGCAAGATGAGACATCAAAGCCTATCATATATTAATTAGTTTTTTTATTTTATAATTACATTTCAGTAGTTAGAAGGGGAGAGCTTGAAACACCCTTTCCTCCCACACACGCTCACAAACACACAAAAGCACAGTTAATGGACGGTGACAAAGCTGCAGTCAGCACTTTGGCAGAACATACAGTAGGTGTGTGTGCATGCTGATGATGCAGAGCAGGTCTGCTCTTGTTGAAGAGTCCCAGTGGTTATAAACACCTGGAGATAAATAGCTGCCCTCTGCTAAAGCTCTCACCATTTCCACTGAGTTTTAGCGTTAAAGTTGTCATACACTGTAACCGTGACGCTATGATATACCACTCGCTAGACATCAGCAACTTTTCATTACTGCTTCCTACGCACGCTGCATTGCAAAATACACTCCACCAAGACATATTTCTGCTTGGAGCCCAATGTAAAGAGAGCGCTTGGTCCGTGAACTCCTATGTCTGATGTAGAAATGGAGAGAAGCAGGCAGAAGAAAGACTGAGGAGTGAGCAAGAGAATGTAACGCAGCGTGGTACAACATGGCTTTGGGGGATTTGATGTATCAGTTAAAGTTTATAGCTAAAATGATGAATGTGTTTGCTTAAAAACAAGGGTATTGGCTTAGAAAACTGGGAAACACTTTGGCATCCCATTAATTCCTCTTAAATACACAGATAATGTGATTGTAAGATATTAAAGGAACAGGCTACCCTGAACGACTTGCATATTAATCTTTATAATTAGCATATGATCTTTAATGACGTCCAAGATTTAGCTTTGTAATGAAAATTTAATCTTCATTCATTGAGATGTTGATCTATTTTCACTTTGGCTAATGGTTTCCTACATTACCCACAATGCCATTTGTCTACCTGCTGATAGTGACGCTAGTGGGAATTCATCCCTTCCTAAACAGAGTGATGCAGCCGCACTTTAGTCCTCATCTGTACACTCTGCACAAACAGATCAGCTGCCTAAGCTTTCATGCTAATACCATCGTCCTCCATAAGTGCAATCATGTTTGTCATCTCATAACATCGCTAAATAAACCTGTCGTATCTCAGCACAGCATAAAGCTGCATTGCATTCTGGATCTTTGCCATCTCCACTACTTCTACACTGGATTTCTCTTTAATATGACTTTGAGCGTTGCTGGAAAATGGTGAGGAGCTAACATGAAACCTAGTGTTATCCTGTATGTTCGAGATTGTTTACTTTTTTTTCTATTAAACATCATTGTGACTATGCTAGCAGTGTCCCACTGTGACGTCAGAACCGCAGACAACCACTAACTTCTCACAGGTATAATGATTATACAGTGTCATCCAACAAAGTAGCACCAGATATTTCAGTTTATGTGTGTGTGGGTGTGTGTAAGCGGAAGATCTGTGGTCCGGATCAGTTGTTCCTCCTCTTCGTCGCCATGCACTGGCATTAGCTTCACCTCTGTGTTGCCATATGTGCTCCTCTAGCTCTGCTGGTTTCTTATGTCATTGCTGTTGGGATGCGTGTTGTTGTGTTGCGATAACACATTCATTTTGCTGTATTAACTCTGCTAATCGGCTTTTAGGGCTGATTTCATTATTTATTTGGTTTTTTTTTTAGTTTTTTTTTTTTTTTAGTTTTTTTTTTTTGCCTGGGCTTGCTTGCTTAGTTACCCAAATGCAAATCGCAGCCAGTCAAGGTTAATTTACTTACTGCCAAGTCTCAGAGTCTCACCTCGTCCCTGGATCCAAACACTTCTCCTCTGCAGGATTTTTTTTGTTATGTTATGAACTGATTAAAGGAAAAAATTTCCCCCAGCTTTTGTTTTCAAGCTGACTGACTGAGCCGGAAACAAAAGCACCGTGCTTGTGTACACTCATAAACTTTGATGATTAATTTCACGCTTTTAAAAGGGTTTCTTTATCTTCGCCGCTGCCTTCGCCTATGCATTGTCACTAAAGAGGGTTAAAGAGCACCTTGATTAAGACACATAAGGAGCGCATGTAATTGTTAGCAAGTGCCAAAACCACTGTGTGCTCATCAGAGCTCATGAATATGCGGTAAATATTCATAGCATTTAGATATTGTGTAAAACTGGGCATGCAGAGCCCGTATCTCACTGGGTAAAGGTTAATGACTCAATGAGGGAATGCAGCCTTGACCTTCCCACATCTCCTCAAGTGGATCCTCCTGACCTTTTCCAGGGCTGCGCTAACATGGCGGCACTATCTCTGTCACACACTTGCACACACTTTTTTAAGGATGCTTCATGCTCATCAGCTCCACTTGTGCATAGACACATAGACACTTTTGTTTTATCTCTGGGTACTTAGTTTCTGCAATACTTAAGCAAGGGAAATTTTTGGTTAAAAAAGGCAGAAGATCCGTAAGCAGAAGATCCCCAAAAAACATCCTGGATGTGGAGAACCTGGTGCAAACCATATTTATGTAACAGACATCCTGTTAAAAGAAATGTGCTTGACAAATTGTAGTAAATGTCAGTACTCCTCCTGCTCGCGTTCTCGACACATGAATACGCGAGGGGGAAAAATGCTAAAACTGGATGATTAGCAGAGGAGTTTGGTTTGGATGATGATGGTGGTGGTTGGGGGTTGATGGATGCATATGAATAGCAACCATTCGCGTGACGCTTCGCACATCCTCTCAGGGGAAAATGGAAGGTACCGATTCAGCTGAGAAGCTCAGCCCTAGACAGACAAAATCGGCTCGGGAAGATGCCAGCGTGCATTTAGAAGACGAAATACAGCAAGAGCGATTATGTACATCTGCTAATGTAATGAAAAGCTGAATTTTTTTTTCAGTGATTTATGAGAAACTACAGGACTCTTCATGCTTTTCGCCACATACTTTTCTCTTTCTATTAAAATTCTTTTGCTTTTTATACACAGTTTTATATAGAATTTATATTAAAAGCGCAGTTATTTAAAGGTCTATCACAACAATTTAGAACTATTGTGTCACGAAATCATTGCTGTGCGCTCTCATAAACCCAGCACCAAACCCAGTGCACCTCTTGGTGATGCTCCACTCAGCAGGAACTAGATTCAGCACCGGAGAAAACAGTTACCTTGAGTTCTTTAACAAGCTAGAGTTAGTATGCGGCACTCTCCAGTGTTTAACAGCTGATGAGGAGGCATAATTAGCGTTCCTTTTAAACCTCGTCCTTCAGTACGTAGCTCAGCTCCGTTGTAATTCCCAAGGTAGCGCATTATTTTAGCTTTGGCTGTCGACTAGCAGACCTGTGTCTCTTTATAATGAACGGCTGTAGTCGGCTGCGCCTTCTCGTCCCTGCTGCCTGCCACTTCAGCCGTCATTTTGAAGTATTTTAATTGTCCTCGCTTTAGAGATGACGCCGGACAGCCACTGTCCTGGGAATTCTTTAGCCTCCTTCGATTGCCACCTTCCAACTGTGCTGGCAACATGCATATTATTAATTTTTTTCTTGTAAGTGAAATGCTGGACTTAATAGCCCTGTGGAATTGGCTTCGCTTGTTGGGAAAACTGCACTGCAAACTTGTGTCATATCATGTACTCAGTGAGAGGTCTCTCATGTTTGTCCAGGCGTAAATACGACACACAGGTGACAGCCTTCAGTTTACAGTCTTTCAGTCACAAGGACATTTCCAGACCTACTTGCTAAACCTGATTTTTAAAAAATAAATAGTTAAATGCAGTCAGGGCAATATAATTAGCAGTGTTGTTCAATTTATGATGTACTCAACATTGTACATCTTTTGGTAATTGGTAATAGTTTATGTATGAATCTGTTTAGGCCACGCCCACTTTGAGTTTAAATCGGAACACGGATACAGTTATGAATACTTTCAGCACTAAACAGATACAGATACAGATTGGAGACCCCTTGTAGGATTTACATCCCCATGTCAGTGGCATTATATTTTTCACATTTTACCCCCAAGATATAATATTCATGCTTTTGCAAAATTTGCCAGCCTGTGAACAAAGGGACATAAGGCGTAGAAATAGGAGAATAATAATAATCCAAAATATTGGTTATATAACCACTGCGTCAGTGTGTCAGTGCTTTTTCACTTGTTGAGTCACTTCCTGTTTGCATCCTAACCTGGTTTTCTGTGTTAAGGGCAGCGACAAATGTCAGCTCTTCCTAGTAGTGCCTCAAAAATCAAATGCTAAAACTAAGAATTCTTGAGTATTTTGCTCAGGCATGCTGAAACAGAATAATTTTCCCCATCGCTGTTATCTTCTCTGAAATACTTCAGAATCTAGTCCTTTAAGGTCAGCTCTTCAGGGAGCCCTGCCTCCATTAGCAGCCCATTAATCTGAGAGCAGGAGCTTGCGGCCTTGCTCTTGGCCCTCACACATTTTTTTTGGCTTGTCTCTTCATTGCGACACTTCTCGCCAGCCCCACTCTCAACCCAAAACACACTGTAATTTATCCCGCCTAAAGCTTTGCACACAAATATGTACCGAAGTGTTTTCTTCAGTGAGCCAGATCTTTTCTCCATCTTGACTCAATCTGATCCCGTTTCCTGCACTGTGTGTGAGGCACCTCTCACACACACACACACACACACACAGCCTGGCTTTATCTGCAAATGCCAGACATCAAGTCTGCATCTAAAATATACATCTTTTACCAAAACCATCACTGACTTTAATTTGTCTTTTAAGCTCCTCCCATGGTTATGGGTCAAATTTTTCGTTCGTAGCAAGTTAAAAAGCAAGCCTGCAATAAAAACATGAAGTGTGACTGATGTTAATTAATATTCACGCTTTATGAGCTGTGATATGGGTCTCAGCATGGCTCTTGCTGTCTACCGGCCAGTAGAGTCGTAAGCTAAACACTGATCTGCTGGCGAAGGCTAACGAGCCTTGTCTTCTGAAATGGAGCCAAACCTATAAATGTACCTGAAGGGTGCATTATCTTAACACAATGAGAGTGATTACGTCTGTTTATATGGTGAGAAGCATTTAAAGCGGAGTTTAATTTCCTTACCTTAATGCCCTTGGTGTCTGTCTTTCTTGGAGTGATTTACCGAGGCTTGGATGACGTGGATTTATTGATGAGGCTTTTCAGGGTTCTGCTCCTACATGCAACTTCATTTTTGCTTGATTGATTGAAGCAAAGAGCTTTTTGTTGACATCATCTGGGCCTTGCTTCTCTCAAGGATTTAGAAAGAATCCCTATTTCTATAAACTTCAGGGTTCTGTGAACAAATATTTATTCATTAAATTATATTCAAAGTCCATGTAGAAAGTAAATGATTCATCTGAGTCATGTACACATTTCAAAACAAGTGTTTCGTTAAGTACTTTTTTCTTTTGAACTCAGACATCAGATTAGCGTCATCTAAAATAAGTACTTACTTTTTATGCTAATTAGAGGATACCACCAATTATTTGAAATAGTATCTGTTTTTTCAGTTTTTGAAAGTATATCTGTCACTGTCATAATTAAATTCTTCCAAAGAAAGTGAAGTCCAAATGTAGCTTTTTAAAATAATGGTGAACTTTTACAAAGTCAATCAGTTAGTCTTGGTTCTTTCTGGTGTGGAAACAATTTTATGCTTGAAAGAAAGACAGCCTTAACTGTCACATACACTCAATGGCCACTCCATTAGGAATATCTGTACAATGGCTCATTCATGCAATTATTCAGTCTGTCGATCATGTAGCAGCAGTGAAATGCATAAAATCATGCAGATACAGCGCAAGAGCTTCAGTTAATATCCACATCAAACTTCAGATTGTTGTCTTTGGTATGATAGTTGGTGCCAGACAGCTGGTTTGAGTATCTCCTGGGATTTTCACGCACACAGAATGGTGCAAAAAAAACAAAAACAAAACAAAAAAAAACATTCGGTCAGAGGTGGAAATGCCTTGCTGTGTATGTGATGTACATTGAAAGTACACTGGTTCAAGCTAAAACAAAACAAAACAAAAAAACACTGTTTGCAACTGAGGTGAGCAGAAAAGAATCTCAGAATGCTCAAGATATTAACCCTTTAGGCAGATGGGCTACAACAGCAGAAGACCACATCAGGTTCCATGGTTATCAGGCAAGAACAGGAATCTAAGGCTACAGTGAGGACAGGCTCACAAAGACTGGGAAAAACGTCGCCTGGTCTGATGAATCTCATTTTTTGCTGCGACGTGCAGATGGTACAGTCAGAATTTGCCGTTAATAGCATGAATCCATGGACCAAGCCTGCCAATGGTGTTCCGGCTGTTGGTGGTGATGTAATGGTGACGGGAACAGTTTCTTGGCACATGTTGGATCCCTTAATACCAATTGACCGTTGTTCGAATGCTATAACCTATCTGAGTATTGCTGCTGACCATATGCCACAATTTACCCATCTACTAATGGATATTCCATCATGATAATGCCCCATGTCATATAGTCATCTCAAACTGGTTCCATGAACATGATTATTGTACTTCACTGGCCTCCCTAGTCACCTAGTCACCTGAATTCAATAGAGAAACTTTGGAATCTGGTAGAATGGGAGATTTGCAGCGTGAATGTGCAGCTGAAATAATCTGCTAATAAAGTACGTGATGTGGTCATGTCACCATGGAGCAGTATGTCGAAGGAATGTTTCCAACACCTTGTGGAATCCATGCCACAGAGAATTGAGGCTGTTCCGAGAGCAAAGCTAGGTCCTATCCGGTTTGGTGTATTAGTATTACCAGTATTACCAATATTATTATGGTGCTCCTAATAGTGGCTGGTGACTGTATACATGTATAATACAGTGATATGTATATATATTGTCCTTTACATATCTTAGCTTGGTGTCAAAGTGCAGGGTCAATTCTATATGTGATTGCTGATTTGTATACTTTCGTAAATGAGACCTCAAAGCAAAGTCTACAGTCTTTAAGCTGTTTGTCGTGTCCTTAAGGTAGGGCTTTCAGCTTCATTTCTCCATCAATGAATGATTAAATCTGAATTAAAGCAGCATATTATCCCCTTCTTTTAGGCTTTTATGCTAAATTATGGAACTAATGGGTTAGACTCCTTTCTTCTTTAGCCAGTGTAATCCTCATTACCCTCTCTCTCTCTCTCTCTCTCTCTCTCTCTCTCTCTCTGTGTGTGTGTGTGTGTGTGTGTGTGTGTGTGTGTGTGTGTGTGTGTATATATATATATATATATATATATATATATATATATATATATATATATATATATATATATATATATATAGGATAAAGGAAATTGATATGTACATCATAACGGTGTGAGGTACTTGAAACTATACTATACTACACTAACTATACTAAGCTATTTTTCAGTGTTGCTCAGTTTCAGACAATGCTGTGATCATGAGTGAAGCAAAATTGGTTGAATTTTCATATTTTTATTGCTAGAGTTTAAGAGGAGACATGTTCCGTAAATTCCAAATAGATTTATTTGGAATTTATCCAGAAATTAGGAATTTATCCAGAAAACTACTGATGTGACCAAGATTTCTACCTGTAGTGTCTTATTTAAGGTACACTAATTACTGTTTAGTAAATTTAAAAAGTGTGAAGTAGTCTTAATATTAATGTCTTGAAATATGAAAAGCTAATTTATAAGTACTATTATGCATGTATTTATTAATATATTTATTTATTTATTCTCATAAAGAATGACCATGGATTGACTATACTGTAAAGTCTATCCTCTTTCTGCACTTATACAGTGGGACAACACTGACATGTATTAGCCTAAACTGTTGATTTATGTCTCCATGATGTTTACAATGGGTGTTACCTGCTTGTACGGTGTATGAGATCTGCGTCATGGCTGCAGAGTGGAGCTTTATGGTCAGTGACCTAGAAGTGAGGGCCTCCCCAGTCATAAATTAGTGATCACACTAATGTTTGTAGTGTAAGTGATCTTGTGGCCTGCTGGAGGGTGTCTTCCACCCAGAGAGCACTCACTCCACAATACGTCTCTCACTGTACTAATGGATCAATTTTGGATCTGGCACTATGTAATCCCCATGGAAGCCTATTGATGCAGACACTTATCAGGTTCTTAGCAGGCGGTTTAACAGAATCAGTAGTAATATTAGCTGTGGTATTGGTTTATAGTCCTGAAGTTTTAGCTGCTGTGTGTTTTAGACATGAACAGAGTGTCATGTATGATGCATTTAAGCTTTTCTTTTCATCGTTAATTGGTACATAATGCACCACTGGTACTTACAATCTTATTTCGGCCCTCTTGTAATCTTATTTTAGTCACCTTGTTATTTCTCATTGCATTCTTAATTCTTCGCCGTTGGTTGGCCATGGTGTGTGTGTTCTCAGCACGCTGTTATCATTCTCTCACCCCTAGTGAAGTGTGACCTCACATGCTTGTTTGTGTGGAGTGATGCTTTTTTTCCTTTTTCTTTACATGACCTTGTCCTTGTTTTTCCATTGGCTGGTGAGAGCTAATATATTGAATAAGAAAGTCTTCCTCAGAAAGCTGTCTAAATCAAAGCATAAGTTCATTGTAATTCAGTTTAATTCAAATTTGTTCATATGGCACTTTCGTATAGCTTTACAGAAATGTATGTGAGCATTGAGTTGTTGGCATTTGTATTCGAGGTAAATAATGCTTTAACAGTTAAATGATGCTGAGCTCATTCTCTCCATGGCTGTCCCACAGTATATCATCAAGTTTTGAATCCCAATCCATCTAATGAACAAAATTTTGCCCAAGACCAATATGCACATGATCCTTACAAATATGAGACTAACAATTTGTAGCAGTCTTCAAATGATCATCTGTACATTCAAAATTAGTCATCTGTATAAATGAAATCCACTTAAAGACATCCACTGTGTTAAGTTTAAATTTTGACTTTAACAAATTTAGCATTAATCAAAACTTTTAAACATTGATGTCATGTCATTAAAATTTAATGTTATCGGCATTAACCTAATCTCATTTTCAATGATACAGGCTTGTACTGAGTTCACTTCACTGTTGGTCATAATCATCTTAATAGTGTGGAGTGATTTATTAATTATGTATACACAGCAAATTGGGCCCACAGTCAGCCAGTGGGTTCCTTAGGGATGCTGTTCTCTCAAAGCCGTTCAGCAGGGCAGTATCCTGTGAGCACCATTACCGCACTAAAAACAGTCGTGTAATCCCTCCAAATAAAATGGAGCCATCGTTCTTGATGTTGTCATCTTATGCGATTAGTTTGCTGTGCTAAGCTTGGCAAGACATTGATACATCTGTTTATTACTTGTTACATTGTATAAAATGATCCCAATAAAATCTCCACCAAATTCTATAATTTTTTTTTAGTCTGTGTGATAACATGTCTTATCTATGTCAGATTATACAATGAAGAGTCTCTAATGATAGATCTGTGATTAAAGACAATTACTACATCATCAATCACTGTGATCCTAGGGGTGTGTCTGTTTATGGGGTTGTAAAAGCATACACAAACAAACATTCTTAAGTGTGTGCTTGTGAGGTAAAAGGATATTTTTCTGTCTGTTAGCATGTTTTGTTTGTTTTTTCATAGCTACAAATATAGTAGTGGCACTTCTGTGAGTGTTGTGCATTCTCGGTTCTCCTGTTTGTGGCTTTAGATGAGCATTGCAGCAGCAGTCACACTCTGAGATTTGAATCACAAATTTTCTGACACTTCCAGAACTTTGTCTTTGGACGCAGTGACACCAAATCAGCTGCCAGTGAGCACGTAACATTACATGTTTTAAGACTGCCAACCAGAGAATTATTTTACATTATCACGCGATGTTATGTGAAAACATGGCCAAAAATAACGTAATGACATTTTTAAGACTAATAATGTATCATTCGTGACACACCATTGCCAGGATCACTGCATGTTCCCTTGCTGTGATACCACCATGTTCGATTTCTCCATTGTCGAGGGAAGGATCACATGACTTGCATCAATCTACTATCTTGCACAAAGAACAGCGATGGGATTTGCTCTTTGAATTGAAGTTGCTTTGTTTCCTTTTCTCAAGAGCTCACTACACATGCATGCCAGAATGCAATGTCAGTTAGTCTCGGAGGAGACTGCAGAGAGGTGAAACAGAATCTTTTCTCATCTGGAATTGGTCAGTGGACTTCACCTTTAGTCTGTTTAGCATGCCCAAGCTGTATCTGAGAGGAGATGCATCCAAGGCGCTAAAACAATGGTGACTAGAGACGCCGTTGTGTGTAAGGTTTCAATTAATCAGTCGGAAGATAATCTTGAGTGTACAAAACTTCTGAATGTTGTATTTCATCCATTTGTGTACCCTTTGTTAGTTACCAGCTTTGAGAAAATATTTAAGACATTATTGACTTCATTTTAGTATGGTTATGGTTCTCACACTAGTGTTTGAGAAAGCTAACACTGCTTTGTTTATTCTTCACATACACACTTCAGAACTGGTGTCTTGCTTGTTTTTAGGGGTGTATTGGAATGCCACTATCTGAATCTCTTTAGTGGCCCAAATATCAATATCTGTATTCGGATTTAAATGCAAAGTGGGTGAGGGCTAAACCAGAATGTTTTTTTTTTTCCCCTTCCTTCCTTAATTATTTATTTATTTGTTTTTGTTTGTTTGTTTGTTTATTTGAAATGAAACCTGCCACTATTCCCCCAGAAACACTGGAAAACACTATAAACAAACAAACAAACAAACAAACAAAAAATCTCAGAGGTACAAATGCCAGTACTGTCAGAATGGTATGTGAATTCTGGCTCTGACAGTTCCTCAACCTCAACTACATCACTCAAGTTTATAATTGTTCTCAACTAGAGATTGTCCAATATCACACTCATCCAATTATTCCATAAATGGTTCTGTTTTCCAAAATATGTAAACAAACTAGTAGTATAATTTAGAATGCCATGAATCTGCCCAGGCAGTTACTAAGGATGAGTGAATGAACACTGTAAGTGTAAATGAACGTGGTCTTTTTTTTGTTCCACAAATTCATATCTGACCACTCTAGTCTCAACCAGATGCCCTGGCTTCTAGACTAGTGCGTCTCCTATTCGTATCTGTATTTGTATGTTGCATTATCTTTTCATCCTGAATAGCGTATTCATATTCATCCGTATTTCTCTTCATGTATTCAAATTGGAGTTGATATATGTTAAAGGATATAGGCAGAAGACTTCTGATGGGGCTTTTGCTTGAAATCACCAGCAAGAGAATTGACATGATTTTTCTGTATTCAGTGTGAAAAATTGGTTCGATGAATTTTTCAAAATCGGTGAAAGATTGCTGCTCATGCACGTTGAATACAAATGTGTTAAAAATTAATTTAAGTTCCAAAATAACAACCACATCAACACATATTGGACAATTCGGTATTCTACCTCAGTTGCACTCCCCATTTCTCCTGACCCATCTTCCCCTCTGTCAACAGTGGGATAATTAAAAATTATTCTCGGCGAAGGCCCTTCAGGACAGAGCGAGCACCAGACCAACACAGGCCATCCTGGGAGACTCATATCCCCTCCTTCAGTTCTGATGATGGATGGATTGACTGTCACTTCAGTGGGATTGCATTTATGTTCTTTTTTGTATGTTATCTAATAATGGATTGGCCATGCATATATGAGAGGAATTACTTATGCTTGGCTAAGTGAATCAGCTCAGAACTAAGGCCATCTGGCTCATGAAATAAGAGTGAGAGAGGAAGATGCATCGACAGGGAGTTAGAGAAAATTTTTGTAGTCCCTGAAATTTGCATAGCAGAATCTTTTTTTGTTTGCTGTTGTCAGTCCCAACAAAAGTTACAGACTACCCACACATCATGTTGTGTAATTCGGCGGTTTCACAGCAGGCACTCCTTTCTTCCGAGAGAGACTTTCAGGTCGTGTTTGTTCAGATCTCTGCAGAGGCCTTGGCTTCTTCACAATAGATTTCTAGGCATGCTTAATGAATTCTGTGCCTTATGTTCCCCTCGCTTATGAATGTAATTTGATTAGTGACCTGTTAAGCATGCATGCGTTGGACCTCTTCATTCGAGTCCATTGGGTCTCCAGGAATTGGCCCGTGTCTTGGCCGTCCACCTCTGCCCCCTCTGTCACACTGGCACAGAGCGGAAAGACAAGATGATTAATGGCCTAGCTCCCTGAGCCATTGTCTTCAGCGGTTGACAGGGACAAAACCACCACCTACCCCCTGTCACATTAGCCCTGCTCCAGGAACATTTGGCTGGGTGGAGTGAGAGTTGTCTGCATCCAAAGCATTGTCATGTTGCCTCTCAGGAAGCTGCAGCAATGGCTTAGATCCTCTGGCAGAGCATGATACTCTCTGTTAAACAGGAAGGATGAAATCTATTTCATCCAAATTGGGACCTCACAGGAAATAGCAAGCTTGTCGACGGCCTTTGTCTGTGCAGGCAGTGAAAACCACATCTGTTGTTATATTGAGCCTTCATTTTATTTTTTTTTTTGCTACATGCCTCAGGCCATTGTGGCACGTGTTTAAAAGCAAAAAAAAAATTCCTTTGTAAAATGTGAGACCCCCTCTCTGATCAGACCTGTGGTTTTAATTCTGATTACCTCTGGATACCCGTCTGAACTGATTTTGTAGCGCACAGCCTGGTGAGCAGACTTTAAATGTTTCATTACTACACTGTTGCTGTTAGCGCAAAGTCAGTTTTCTCCATAGATAAAAGTATTCTGGCTTATTAATGGGAAATTAGCCTGCTAGACTTCCCAGCAGAGTTTTGAGCGATTGAACAGAGCTTCATCTCTTGATTTAAAATGTTTAAAGGATATGCCCTCATTATAACGCAGGGAAATAATTGTCAGAGGCTGAAAAAGAAGGCTAGTTGAGAGTTTGTGCTGTTGAGCCTTTTTTTCACCAAGAGATGTGACATATTAATGACGGACAGAACAATTTGACCCTACCCTGACCACTTTGATTTTTCATACAGAGCCCGCTGTTTGGGCAGAAACACATTGTCGAAATAAGCGTACATAAGGAAAGTCATTGTTGAAATTTTTTAATTAGCAAACTAACAGCATGGTATAGAGGCTTAGCAGTCTTAGCAAAAGTTGTCCAGATCAACACAGCTTCAAAATGGTACCTTCAATGATTTGCAATTAGCTCATAATGTTTTATTTGCGCAGGGTACTGCATTAAAGAAATTAGATAAATAAAATAAAAATTATTATATATATATATATATATATATATATATATATATATATATATATATATATATATATATGTATATATATATATAAATATATATATATATATATATATATATATATATATAATTTCATTTTATGTAATATTGTTGTATTTTATATTTGATATGCATTTATTTCAGGCAGAGTGGATTTCTGAAGCAGGACACTATGTCACTCCAGTGCTTCTCCTCCCACGATCCTGTTCTTACAGAAGCTGCCACTTAGTTAATCAAACCTGACTCCTAAACATATCTGAAGCTATATCACAGTCTCTAAGGTGCAAAACACTATCCACAGCTCTTACTTCCACTCCAGCATATTGAAAGACTGTTTTAATTTGTTATTTTTCAGGCAAAACATTTTGAAATACAACTTGGCTGCTAAGGAGCAATATGAATGTGTTCAAAAAAAAACATGGTTTTGTCAGCAATGGTATTCCTCACAGGTCTTTTTCTTGAGCACCATATACCTCTCAAGGTAAAATTGCTTTATGCTCTTTTTTTTCAGCATTGTTTGTTTGTTAGTGATTGCTTAAGCATGTGTGAGTTGGACCATTTTATTTAAGAACTGAGTCCAAGAATGAAGACTTTCATTTTCCATTACATATTTCTTTATACCACAGCGTGGTTGAATGCTCGAATCTGATTGGTCAACAGGTGTGCATTATTTTAGTATAATAGCATGGCTCGGACAGTAATTCTGGCCGTGACATGATAGATTTAAGTTAATGTGCTAACTTATTGTTTCTGTAGTAAAAGCGCATACTCAAGGACTTGTATGTATACATTTAGAAGATGTAGCCTGCAGTATTTCTCAATAGTCCAGTAAGCAAATATGTTAAGCAGTTTAATAGTCAACCATCTTACATGCATGGCATAAAAACCAAAAATAACCGGTGACCTTTAGGTCACTAACACCATGTCTCCAATTAAGTAGCAGTTTCAAGAGAGTTTCAGGGAATTCTCTAGCCATTTGAAATTAATCACGTCAAAATGTTGGGAAGTTGTATTAAAAAGGAGCACAGCAAGTGAAACAGTTTTCATCAATCCAAAAGTCAAGCCTCAGAGAACATGTAATAAACTTGTCCCTGCCCAAATGATCTCATTCTTGAAATGCTCTTCATTTTTATGCTAGACATGGAACAACTGTTTGTGTAAGCGAATGCATGTGGATCAGTGTGTATGGCGGGTTTGACCGAGGAAAATAATGGTAAGGAGACAGCTGTCACTAAGCTGTGTGTGTGTGTCTCTGTGTGTGTATGTGTGTGTGTAAGTCCACACAGGCCCTGATGTAGTGTTTGTCATCTGGGTCAAGCAGTCACAGACGAAGCTTAAGCAACAGAGAGTGGTGGATTAGAATGGCTTATTTCTTTAGACTCGTCTAAGCTAACGCTGGATTGCAATTGATTTTTTTTCCCCCTAAATGAGCGAATAAAGAGGTACACTGTTTCCCCCCCAAGTTTTGTGCAGTGCGTGATTACTTGTCTAAATGAAGCTTGTTTCTTGATATGAGCCAGTGTAGCAGCGAAAAGCCCTGTCTTGGATCAGTGAACGCGTGAGACCGTTATACTTCAATCATTCTCTGCCTCACAAACTTGAAGTGTCCCTGTAATATAGCCAATAACCATAAAGTTGGAACATTTGTAGTTTAATCTCCTAGAAACGTTATTAAAACCTGAGCTCTTGCCTAACTGATTCTTGGAATCAGTTCCTGAAGGCCCAAAGGACATGAATAAAGTGGTCCAATGCTTTAAGCAATCACGAACAAATGCACACTGCTACAACAGAAGAGAATAAGGCAATTTTAACTAGCGCTGGGGTTGTCAAACTTTTTGCAGCCAGGGACCTTTTTAACTAGAATAAGTAACAGCTTTCATAATGCTGGGTTGTGATTCCACCACTGTAACAAAAAGTACCATGTAGTGTACAGGTAAAGATAAATTAGACCTTGAAGCTCCTCCTCATTTGTTACTACAGATTTTTTCTCCACATTCAGTTTGGTCATCTGTCAGTTCCCACTCACCAGCTCTTCCCTATCATATGACATCTACCAAACAGGGAGGGTTAGGATTAATATGTGCTTCCTCTGATACACGCCAAGCCAGCCACAACTGTTTTCAAACTGCTGATTGTACTGCATCACGGAAGAAAGCGCTATCCGCCCTGATTAGCCACAGGTACCTATGATGGGCTAGTGTTGCTGTGATTGACAGAAATGACAGTGAAACAGTAATGCCATCCCTCCCTCCCTCCCTGAGATCATGGACAATTTTGCTCTGTTGGACTCCTGGTCATGGATGGCTGTGGCATTGTTGGGATCAAACTTGCAATCTTAAGATTATAGGGCGAGCGCTTTTCTTCTGATGACAGGGCGAGCGCGATGAGAAAACATTTGTGATGAGAAGACACTTGTGAGACATCTGTTTGAAGTCCAGGAAACCAATTAGCCGATCAGGTCAGCCCTGTTTTGGCTGTATTATGGTGGAATATACAATCAAATAAGTAATAGCATTAGGAAATAAGAAATGTAATTAATTTGTCCCTGGTTAAATGATCTCAGTTAGATCAGTTTCTTTCCTCTCATCATTTCCTCACCCTCATTAACTACGTGCGTATGGCGTGTGTAAGGTGTGCACATGGTCTGGAGTCTTGTGGAGGGGTTCGCTGAGGGGGGTGATGTTTGTTTCACAGGTTATAAATGGCCACTGGATCTTCTCAGCATGCATAGAGCATTGAGCAAGTGAGGCTTGAGGAAAGCTTGTATAAGTACTTAATAATACTTAATAATCATCTTCCTGACATGATCTGATGCTTTCTTAATGATGTGATTTATCTACTTACTTTATTTGGTGTAAGCAGTAAATAACAAAGGAATTGTGCTTTTTAAAGGCAGGATGCCTGCTGGGTTTTTCTTAAATTAATTAAAAGCGTAAAAGCACAAATGTTCTCCTACAGCTACATTCTTTTGTGCTTGGTCTTAAGGCTACAATTGCAGCTGCAGAGTGTTTTACCCTAAAAAGGTCTACTCCTTCTCCTATGCCAAGAGGCTTCATGACTTTTCCGATCATGTTTGCAATTAGATCCTCTCGCTCAGTGTTGCATGTCCGCTTAGCTTGCATGAGGTTTGCCAATTCTTGCTTGGCTAGATCCTTAGCCTGGTGATGGATTTTTATTTATTTATTTTTTAAAAAATGTGTCAGTATCACTGTTGTTGAGCTGTAATATGCCATTGTAAATGTATAGACTGCATTGCATTGGGGTTACCTTGCTGATAAGAGTAGCTTACATAGGCCATGTCAGATTTATAGCCCTTAGAATGTATGTTACGTAAGCATAAATATAAATAAAAATATTTATAAAGAATATGAATTATGTAAGGAATAATTCATGACAGGCTGGTCTGATTCTTCTTATAATACACCAATTTGCCAAATATTGCATTTTTTTACATTAAATAAATTAAATAATAAATGACATTTTATGCTTTTTAACAGTTTATAGTTATTTGTAATGTAGTGGAACGTCCAGGAGACAAGTTTGGTCCTGTTATAACAGCTATAAACAGTCATTCCCTCACCAACCTCAATTTTTTCTCTCTCAAAGTTAATAAGATAAAAAACACAACTAGCTACCGTGAAACTGGAAACTGGAAGACTTTCCCATGGTGGAAAACTTACTGACTGTTACAAAGTGCTGATGCTGGAGACTCCTTGCATAATTAATCTACTATCAATGATTATATGTTTTTCTTTGTTAAATAACAGCGCATATCTTTAATCTGTTTATCATTAGGTTTAGATTATATGGTGTGCCTGCCATACAAGTCCCTGTGAACGAGCTGCTACTGTAGAAACGATAACGTATTAGAACAAGTGCATTAATGTAAACCTGTGATTTCAATTACAGCCTGAACTGCTGTCCCAGCTGCGTTTATAGAAAATTATTCAACACCTTTAGATTTAAGAATTCAAACCTATTGTGCTATAATGAACAATAATTATGAAGATAATAGTTGTTATTACTATGACTACTGTTAAGCACTTTTAAAGGATAAAAATGGTATAGTTTAAAATGGGACAAAAAGCTGTATGTACAGGACATAAATATGCTGTAGACATAGTAAAGCTTGGCAGAAAGAAATGCCATTTGACCTCAGTGTGTGACTTCGGTGTTAAGCAAAGAATTAATTTTAGCCCTCTGTCTCAAGTCTGAACATGTGAAGGTGACTCTTTGCTCTCTATTGGCAGGGAATTTGATAGGGCCTCCTTTAAACGCAGGCGTTGTGCCCATGCGAGTGTCACGGTGTGTGATTAGTGACACGGCGCCGAGTGATGCGCTATGGCTGGCCTCAGCTGGCCCTGCGGGAGCTGGAACTAAATGGGATGGAGGCTCCTGCTCTCTGCCACCATCTGTGTCAAGCACATGATTATACAAGCTTTAGTCCACATAGGCTGTGTGACTTGTGCAGAAAGATACTTGATTTTAGTAAGTGTGGATGTTTCACAGCTCAGACTGTGTGAGTGAGATGCATTTAAATAGTTTGGGTAACCTTAACCTTATACCAAAGTGTTGAATTCTCAATTCTCATTGGTCTGATTCTCATCAGCTCTGACGATCGATGCCGGCTGTAGTTCAAACAATAGGTTTACATTAATGTACTTGATTTAAATACATTATTGTTTCTATAGAAACTCATTCACAGGCTAATAACACATAAAAAAAAGTGTTATTGTTATTTAGTGAAGAAAAATCATTGAGATATTGAATCTTTCTGTAAATCTTTGTTGTTTTTCTTTTTAAACATTTATGAAAGGAGTCTGCAGTGCCTGTGCTTTGTCAGTAAGTTTTCTGCCACTGGAAAGTCTTCAGGAAAGAGGTTTTCGCACTTTCTGTTTTTTTTTTTTTTTTTTTTTTGGTCTTATTAACTTTAAGAGATAAAAGAGAGGCTGGTGAGGGAACAACTGTTTATAGCAGCTATAATGTAAGTAATAAAGGGAACTCACTTATCTCATGGATGTTCCACAACATTAAATATAATTATAACTGGTTAAAAAGCATGACGTGTTGTTCATTATTAAACTATATATATAAAAAAAAAAATCTAATCATTAGATTAGACAGCACCCTGTTGTGGATTATTTTCCTAAAACTGCACCCCCTGTTGTGTTTTATTCCTTATTGTCACATTCCCAGTGAAGTCATGAATAAATATATGGATATCTCATTCAAATCTCATTCAAATCACATACATTTTTTTTTAAATAAAAAAAAAAAATGCAACATTTCATTTGAGTTAATTCATTCAAATTGGTATAAATTTGCAATTATGACTACATCGATGCTGGTTGTATCGGTGTTACTGAACTGCATGTGAATGAACCTGACATTTCACCTCTAGCTTCTGACAGAGAGGAATACTAACCAAATGGAAACCAGGTATAGATCTGATAGGGAGCGGAGCACACTGACATCGTGGAATACCAATGGATGTTTGAAATGCACAGGACCTTTCAGAAGAAATGCAACAACAATTCCCAAATTCCTGGACAAATGTGTCTGTCGGTCGATGGAGCTTCTAGGTAGATGCCTAAAGGGCAGAATGAGACAAATCTCCCTTTAAAAGATCATTTAAACCACTTATTGTATGACATGAATTAATGCCTCTCAACCCGGAAAGTCAGTTAAATCGACATTTTCATAATGTATGATGCAATCCATCACGTTATGATGCTAATTCTTGTTCATAGGCATCAGTCGCTGTTGCTTGTTATTGCTTTAACAGATGCTACCTTGAATGTGGACAGTGTTTTGTGCAGAGATTCAAACTTGTTATTTCCTTCTTTCAATAATTCAGCCGTTTCCGCTGTGGCAAATGCCATTGTGATGGTTGCCCGCCGTAATAGAGGCACCCCTGTTAATTTGCGTTAATGTCAGATGATTTTAAGGGGAGATAGATGCATGGGCATGCTGAGAGCCCGTCAGGCAAAAAATTGGATTCATTAAGATGACGGGAGATTGCGGCGTTTGAGGCCTCTGCGTTTCGGGTTGCTACGAGCAGAGAACTCCTGGTGTTTTGCGGAGAGTGGAATTCAAGAAATGAACAGAGACAGGTTTGTGGGAGAAAAGAACTCGAATGAGAGATGGAGTGAAAGTGAAAAAGAAATGGTGTGTGACAGAGAGAGATGGCGGAACAGGCATGGGTTTAAAAGAGTGAGGGGGACATTGATGAAGAGAGAAGAAGAAAGAAATGGAATGTAAGGTGGAGTGCGGGACCAAAGACCAGACGAGACGGATAGAAACTGGAGGGGGAAAAAAAGGAATGAGATGAAAGATGGAGTGGTGCACTGAGGGAGGGGGGAAAGGAATGAAGTGAGAATAAGCAGTGGAAGGAAAAACTGAAAGTTACATGAGACGAAATCATTTCTATAATTATGTACTTATTTTTTAATTGGATCATTGGACTTGGACATGCATCTAAAAACTGTTTTACATTTACATTTTGTTAAAAAGCTGTTTTTTTCATGCTGGTCAGATCTGGGCCATTGCTGTCACTTCAAGGCGTATGTAAGTAATGTTGCGGTTGCCATACTGTGCAGAGGAAGATTACAGAAAAAGACTTCTGGACTTTTTCTCCCTGCAATTGGTTCATGTTGGTCCTGTCTACAGAGAGAAAGTGTGAGCGGACTGATGAGGCTGGTGAGAGAGCCGAGCGATCTGCGTTCCTTTTTAGTGTCACTATTTCTAACCTATGGAAACACACACACACTCAGCACACACCCTTTCAGTCCTGCCCCACACAGGCGTCTGCACTCTATCCTGCTTATATCACTCGGGAAAATACGTGCAGTCGTGCTGCGTGTGCATACACGCACACACACACACGTATACTTTTTGGCATGAGAGAATGCGATTTGTTTCTAGGCTTGTTTTTTTCTGGCCTCGGTTCGTGCTTGGCTCCTAGAAACCATGCAAAGAGAGAGCTTTGGCTTTGATGTGCAAGATGTCTTGGCCAGAACAGAAGATGCGAAGGGAGAAAGAAAGGCAAATGGCTCATTAGAAGGTTTGCTATTTTATTCAGGAAAATATGAAACCGTGTCAAAGGGCTGCGAGGAAACGTCGGGCCACACAACATAAACACACGTATCATGTTGTAAGGTGAAATCTAATAAGTTGATAATTAACCCTCGTGAAATGATATTGCCAAACAACTCTCTGGCAAATCACTATTAAAAATAGCTCAATAATACGTTCAAGGCTGCTGCGTTAGCTAATAATCATCCTGATCAAGAGCAGCTGCTCTGATAAGTTCTACATAACATCTACAGCATTTACGCATTAACGACAATAAAAATGCAGTATAATAAATAAAGGGGAAAAATAATACACAAAGGTAAAATAAAAACATTAAATGTAACGTAATTGGAACATACATGTAATTAAATGTAAATGTAAATAAGTAAAAGAATGCATGTAAAAGTGTAAATATAAATACTAACAGACAGCCAAAGTGTATAAGAAGCAATTATAAATAAATAAAAACAGTAAGTAAAAATATACAGGTAAGGAACAAGAAATAAGTGAAAGTATATATTTTAGGAAAAAAACAAGCAGTAACAAAGTGAAAGTGTTTACGTATGGGATAATAAATAAGTAAAAGTAAACAAGTGAGTATAAATAAGAAATAAAGGTAAGTAAATGTGTATGTAAGGAACAATAAATAAATACATAAAGTACAAGTGAGTAACAATAAGTAATTATGTGAAAGTAATTAAATAAAGTAAATAAATAAAATAATAACAAATTATAAAATAAATGAACTGAAATGAAATAAACATAATTAATGTATGTAATAGTGAGTAAAAATAAGCAAATAAAAGTAAGTGAGTAAGAACTGCATTTCTACAAATAGATATGAACTGAACTACAGATGTTTTTAGTTGAAAACTGTATTGCGACACATGAGGTACAAAATGAAGAGATTGTGTTAGGTAAAACAGAAAAAGTTTTCCTCTGTCTGCACTTTTATTTATATTAAAAAAACAAATATGTAAATGAAGGAAAATGATTAGTATAGTGTTACATTCAATTTGGATTAAACTGCTTTACTGTAAGCTGCTAATCTTCAAACTGGAATTAAAGCTCTACTGATCTGTTTCTTATTTTTTTCATTACAAGACAGAAAGTTGCTTAAAGGAATAATGTAGTAATAATTTGGTAAAAAGAGTTTGGATATTAGTACTCTAGGATTTCTGTTATTACGAATCATTTTGGAAACATAAGATGGTGTGTTAGCTTTCTGGACATATAAATAATGACCAGAACAGCAATGTTATAGGTTTACTTACTAATGTCTAGATGAGGACCAGCAAGATAATATTATAAAATCACATCCATTCTTAAGATACTGAGCTAAATTATGCAGATACATACAGGAGTTGTACAGGCTAAAAGTTGTACAGGTTAAAAAAGCACTGGTAGGTTGTAGTTACTGTGACAAGTAAGAAAGTAAAAGTGAACAAGTAAATAAAAAAACACTAAAAAATAACAGAAAGTAAGAGCGTATAAGTAAGGAATAATAAAAAAATATTTAAAAGTAAACAAGTAAAACTAAATAATGACATTAAGTAAAACTGTAAATACGTCAGAGTAAACAAGTAAAAATCAGTAATAACAGAAAGCAAAAATGTATGAATAAGGAATAAAAAATAAGTATGTAGATGTAAACAAGTAAAAATAAATAATAACAGTAAGTAAAAATGTGTAAGTAAGGAATAATAAATATGTAAAAGTACTGTTAAAAATAGAAATGAGTGCTAATAAAATAAACAAATAACAACAGTAAAAGTATATAGGTTAGGAATAATAAATAAATATGTGAAAGTACTGTTAAAAGTAAAAATAAATAATAACAGTAAAAGTATATAGGTTAGAAATAATAAATAAATATGTAAAAGTACTGTTAAAAGTAAAAATAAATAATAACAGTAAGTAGAAATACATAAGTAAGGACTAATAAATAAGTAAGAAGATGTAAACAAGAAGTAAATAATAAATATGTAAATGTAAACAAGTAAAAATTAGCAATAACAATAAGTAAAATTGTATAAGTTTATTAGTGTGTAAGTAATTTTTGTCATTTTATAATTACTGTAATTATTTGCTCAGAACCAGAGTGACTATTCCAGACTATTGTAATTCAGAGCTTTCACAGGCAGGACAGACACAATCAATAGGTTCACATTGTTGGAACAGTTCGAACATCATACAGTAAATGCTGAGGTCTGCATAATCTTAGTCAATTATGAGCAGTGAAGAAATTGACCGAAGTAATGCTCTGCATTTGAATGAATGAATTCACCTTTTATAGACAGCATTGTCAGGGTGTTTAACCAGTGCTGCCTGGCTGAAGCCATGCACGATTCTTTTCCTGCAGAGGTCTCCGTATGCTAATTTTAAGCCTAGTCTCGTATGAATAGGCAGTAGACATGATTTCATTCTTTACTGCATTTTTTAAATGGGTAGAGGATATGATTCATGTTGAACACACCTGCCACTCAGACATGTTAAGGCAGAAGTATCCGGTAAGCTGACAAAACACTTTTAGTACTCTGAGACTACTACTGATCTGGGTCTGTCTGTATGTTATTTGGCAATGAAATGTTTACAGCATCGCTGTCAGATTTCTACACATTTTAATATACAGTCACGTCATTTCATTTTACCTTATACTCATGCATTGCTGTCAGAGTGAAAGTGCACACTTGGTGCCTGTTGTTCAGAATTTAAAGCTTTGCAAACTCAGAAGCTATTTGTGAGTGGGTCAGTAAATTAAGTAAGTGCATAATTATGTATGTAACAGTAAGTAAGTAAACGTGAGCAAGTAAGGAAAAGTAAGCATGTAAGTAAAAATAAATAGTAACAGAAATTAAAAGTATATAAGCAAGTAACAATAAATAAGTAAGTAAAAGTAAACAATTAAATAAAAATAAGTAATAACAGTAAGTAAGTAAGTAATGTAAATAAGTAAAAGTAAACAAGTAAAAATAAGTAATAACAGTAAAAGTAGTTAACCTTAATAAGTAAATGTAAACAAATAAAAAAAAGTATTAATGGTAAATTAAAGTGTAAGTAAGGAATGAGAAATTACTAGGTAAACAAATAAGTACAATAAGTAATAACGAAGTGCATAAATAAATAACACAAATTAGAAGTAAAAGTAAACAACTAAAAAAAGTAAGTAAAAGTGTGTAAGTAAGAATAACAGCCAAGTTAACATAAGTAATATGTATGAAACAATAAATTAGTAAGAAAAATAAGGATGTAAATAAAGTCATAACGGTAACTATTAGTGATGATGATGATAATAAATAATATTAATTAAGTAGTTATGTGAAAGTAATTAAGTATATAAATGATTAAACCTAAAGCAATTATGTAACAGTAAGTAAAAATAAATAATAAAAGTAATTATGTAAGAATTGCATTTGTACTGAATATAAGAAATATAAGTATGTGCCTCTTAGGAATACTTAAGATCCGTAACTTGCTCATTTTTATTCCTCACCGAATGTACTGCTTTTGCGGAAACATTTTTTTTTTTTTTTTTCCTTTTCCAGAAGGACGGTCATATTCAATCTTCTCTGCTGCACTTACATCAAGGTCAGAAAATACAAGGGCTATGAATTCATTAAAATGATTTTTTTGTAATTGTAGAATTTTCTCAGTAGTGCTAGTGGCTGTTTTAAAAACATGCAGTGGTTTAATACATGACCACTGAGACGTAGATCCAATTCCTCTCTCAGCTTGCATGGAGTAATGAGATGTACAGTTTGTGCTTGGTACTGAGTGAGACTAGAACCATGGTGGAAAGAAGTGAAGGGTGGGGGGGGAAAGCAGAAATCTCCTTGAGCAGCAGTCTGCATTGTTGCAGTTAAGTTAAATAGTGCTGTTATGAAGAAATGTCATTTTCGTTAGTAGTGCAAATAGAGATCAGGAAAAGTAATTCGGGTAGAAGTTACACTTCACATTTTAATCGATGAATATTCCATTGTATTAGTTACAGTTTTGTGTAGAGATGCCAGATCTGCCAGGAAAGATATATTACTAAGGCTTAAGCTTTTGCGGCTGACGGGGGTGTGCTCTGGGTGAATACACACCTTGCTTTAGCTGCTCTTGTGTTCGGGGACCTACAGACACAGAGGTACATTACTGGCAATAAAAAGTTCGACCATTAGTTGAAAACCCATTACTTTTATGATTTTTTTTTTCCAAGTACACGTAACATCGGGCTGCTCCGATGTTTAGAATAGAGCTTACTTCACCACTATACCACGTATATCTTCAATGCATTTTTATATGAGTCACAGACAGATTGCACAGGCTGTCTACTAGACTTAAATGATTGAAAATCATTTATTTCATTACTCTTAATGAAACCAAATCCAAATGCCGGTAGGGAATAATTTACAAAGCGCAAAACTCTATCTATATCCCGTTCTCTCTCTCTCTCTCACACACACACACACACACAGAACCGGAGGCACACAGTCTGCCTTTGTGTTAGCAGAAGGTATGAGGCAGCGACCTGGCACAAGGAAATTGCCGTGATCTCATCCATGTGACTATAGCCTTGAAATGCCTTGAAATGATGCCCCCTAACTTTTCTGAGAATCAAATAATGCAGTTGGCAAACGGCTTGGCTTTAACACTTAGTTCAATTCTAAGAATAGGCCTATAAGACTAACAATAACACAGAACAAGCTGAACAAAATGAAAAAAGAGGAATGTTAGAACATGTGCTACTGCATTCGTGGGTGAGCAGGCTGCATTATTGTCTGCAAACTATAAACCACAACCTAAACTGTATGTAACTTTGAAATTTTGAGAGTTTAAAAGTAATGTTTGGCTATTGCGCATCAGTCTCATTTTTCTTCCAGCCAGGATACAAGTACAAAGGTGTCAGTCCATCTGACACAGCTGACAATCTTTGCATCTAACTGTAAAATAATCAAAATAAAAATCTGTTAGAGGGTAAAATATTTCATGCAAGAGTTGTATCAAGTCCACAATATTACTTAATACTTTCATTGAATTGTTTAAGATTTATAGCTATATTAGCCAGAACCCCAGCATTTTTTAAAATTACATACTTTGGAAATCGTTTAGAGTATTTTATTTCTGACACTGTATTTAGTACCAGGAAATTGAAATTTTCTTAATGTGAGAACAGTTTAATATTTGTCTATTCCAAACAAATAAGGCTTAAATCAGGAAAAGGAGAAAAACACTAATGCAACATTTTAATGACAGAAGAAAATATTACTATTAGATTAACAGTAAGCTAGCTTTGTTTAAATAGAAAAGGAAATCCTGTTTAATTGCCCTTTTGATTTGGTTGATAAAACTAAAATGTACTTTGAGTGTTGGCCATTTTGCAAAACTGATTGTAATATTTGTCCGTCTCTCTGTGTGATGTAATGCTAATGAAGACCAGAGAAATCATAAAAAGAAAGTAAATATGCGTTTTTTGTCAGACAGTAATAAAACTACATGTAATTTTTGGGTTGTACAACAACGGTTGGCACGTGTGTGACCCTGCTGAACTATATCTGAGCCATTAAACACAGCATAAGCTCATGAGGCATTTTATCTCATCTTTTAAGTTCTGTGATTGTAAAAGCTTGGTGCATACTTAAAGTTTGGAACTAATTTGCTGCCTAAAGCAACTCATTTGAACTGTAATTAATGTTCTCTGAATGTGCATACATGTGTGTGTGTGTGTGTATGTGTATGTTCAGCCATATGCACACAGCTGAGATTGTGTGTAAATGTGAATGGCACTTTGTGCATGGCATGACTTGTGTAGTGACAGGCAGCCCCAGTAGGGCTCATGTCACTTTCCGTATACTAGATCGTTATTAAACACATTCCCCCTTGTGGTTGCCAGTCACGTGAAAACTTGCTCCACACTGTGCCTCATTTAACTCCTTCATGATTAGCCACACAAATGATTTCCTTCAAACACTCACCCTGCAATGTAAATGGATGTAAAAGAAGTGGAGGCCGCCTAGTTGATTTTGTCCACTTTTATTTTGCAATATGACCAATAGTTTATCATATTCAAGTGTGTATGAAAAAAGTTAACTCACCGATTTATTCTTTTAAAAAGCTAAATACAAGAAGCATTGTATCAAGGCACATACAAGACTGGCCAAAGGGCATATATGCACTTTGGTCTTCAGTTGGTAAGGAACAATTAACTTTCAGTTGTCGCAACATAAAAGTGGCTTGAACTTTGGAAAAAAAAAAATACAGATAATAATTATAAACAAAAATAGTTCACACTCGTATTCCAAGTAAAAAATGAACCCATGTATGTTTATCATATCTTTATCTCTGCCCCAATTGTGGTCCTCTTCAACAGCATCATTTACAAGTACAATGGGTACACAACTTGAGGGATTTTCCCCTGCTGACAGGAACACTGTCACTGAGTAGCCACCTCTCATTATTTCTGTGCTTTGCCTGTCCTGTGCTGGACAAGCATACCCAGCTGAGGAACACGTTACTGGGCTCTGTGCTGTGCTACCTCTCTCAGGAACAAAAGCAAGCAGTATATCTCCATACTCCAAAAATAGCAGAGACTTAAAGCCTGACAACACTGTTACTGTTGAAATGTCAACTAAGATCCCTACATATTCTTGAGGTTCTGTTAAACCGCAACACGTCTATATTTGTCCAATACAGATAAGACGAAAAAAAGCTCTGCTACCCATTTAATCAACTGTGCCCTATATTCCCATCGGCCATTTTTTGCCTTTTTTTTCTGAGTACGACATGGTGAAAATTATGACCTGTGCTTCTACAAGGTTCTCTAAACTCTGATTGTTTAACACAGCAATGAAAACCCACTTTCACAGTTGATATCTCAGTCAAGCACAAAGACTTTTTTTAATTGGTCTGAAACCTTAAGCAAAGGATGTACAGTACAAATTACTACAAACCTCTAAAATATATAATTGCAGTTGTTGACAGCACACACTGAGGACTCAGTGATGGCCTGCAATTGTAGCCTTGTTCCTTTTAATAAACTGTCCTTAAATATAAATTATATGGCAAATGTACAGAACATTGCTTTCTCAGTCTTTTCAATCCAGTGTTTTGTAAAAGACCGGGCAGTCCTGATGTCAGTCACTCGTAATAAAACGTCTTTTAAATCTGCACACATTATCATGAATGGGAGTGGTCTGAATCTGGTATTCCACTGTCTCTGTAGCTTCTGTTGTTGATACTGTTTTCACTGTGTGGACTCTTGTAAAGGTTTAAACCATTAGGAGGAAAAATTGTGTGTATCACAAACTCTTCCTTGGACACTGGCATGTGATTTATGGGTATCATTTGAAAAGAAGTCTCTCTAATCTCCAAGATGGAGTTGTCCTTCTTTGTACCAGCCTCCGCATAGTCATCCTTCCTCCTGCGCCCTTTATTGTATGTGCAATTCCTGGAAAACAAAGAACTATTCCTGTGGACGTACCAGCACACTAGTGCCAGCATTATGATGGCCGAAAGTGCCACGGCTCCTCCTATAATCGCAGCTAAAGGCAGACTAGAATTTTTGTAAGGCTCCTTCTCCTGCTCCCTATTTAAGGTTGTAGTGGGGTTGTATGCTTTTAAGGAGCCTGTTTCTGTCTCTATGCAAACAGGTGTCTCATCTGACAAGTAAATATTACTGGTCTCCATAGGAACCATGCATATCCGATAGGAGGATTCTGGCTCCAGAGCTGTAAGCAAGTACTCCGTCCTATCCCCTTGCACAATGGTCTCGGTGATGGACCCAAATGCAGGGCTGTGGCCCAGTTTTAACCAGCTGAGCCGCAGGGCAGTCATTGGCTGTGATACCCTCCAGGATATGTGCACCGTGTCTGGAGTACTGGATTTAACACTTATTGTGATAATCTTATGACTTGGTGGCGTAGTACTGCGATAGTTCTTTCCAAAGTCTGGCCCCTTAATCACTGGTCTTTTAGTCACATAAAGTGGCCATTGGGGACGAGATGGTGGCAGCGTGATGGAGACTGTGCTCGTCTCATATGTTGGAGAGACTTCTGTTTCAGAACAATCAAAGAGCTCTGTGGATAGATCCTTAATAGCCATTCCTTTGACCTTATCAGGACCTTGGCACATAAAGCCACGCACATTGACCTTAGAGGGCAACAAGCGCAGCCAGTCTCGGACCCACTTCATTCTGCAGTTGCAGTACCATGGGTTGTTGCGCAGCAGCAGATGGGTAAGGTTATCTAGGTCATCAAAAACCCCCATGGGCAGGCTGCTCAATTTGTTGCCAGACAGATCCAGGCGGTACAGCTGGCGTAGGAAAGCAAAGGCACCTACCGGTACCCTGTCTATGTGGTTGTCCTGCAGCTGTAATTTCTCAAGGCTGGTGCCCGGCAGGTTGGCGGGTGGCGATGTGAGGGAGTTACGCACCAGTGAAAGCTCAGTCAGGTTGACCAAATTAACAAAGGCCATTTCCCCAATACCCCGGTTGTTCAAGAGATTGCCATCCAGCACCAGACGTTTTAGATTGATCAGATCTTGCAGGGATGCCTCAGAAATGGAGGAGATGCGGTTGTCATCAAAGCGAAGCTCCTCAATGGTCATGGGTAGACCAGAGGGAATGGTGCTCAGATGATTGCGTGAAAGGAAGAGTAACCTCAGATGGTTGCTGTCTCGGAACGCTCCCTCCTCTATACTGACAGCGGACACAGAATTGTCGTCCAAGTGTAATTCCTCAATGAAGGGAATTTGTGCCAATGAGGCATGGGTGATAGTCCGGATGTTGTTTTCCTGAAGATGGAGCTCCTTGACATTCACAGGAAGGTTGGTAGGAAACTCATCCAAGTTGTTGCAATATAGGTAGATCTTCTCCACATTGTTGAGTCTCCGTAGGTCAGCAGGGATGCCTGCGCTCTTAATTCTGTTGTTCTGTAGGAAGAGGACGGTGGCATCCTGTGGGATTCCTGTAGGAATAGAAGTAAGCTCCCGGTCATTGCAGTAGATGAATGTCCCATCACACCGGCACTGTGATGGACAGGAGGCTGAGGTCACCAGTGGATTGGCCAGACCCAAGAGAACCCCAGCTCTGATGAAGAAGACGAAGAAGGACTTGTACTGGCACGCCATTATTAATGTTCTCAGTTTGTTTGTCCTCCCTGAAGGAAAAGGGGGGAAAAAAGAATCAGGAGACGTTCTGAAATAATGACAAACCCTTCTGTAAACAATTGCTGTTTGTGTGCATTCTGCCTTGAGCACATTTCTGGTATTAAATGAAATAATTTTAAACAAATATTGCAAATATACCACTACTGAAAACATACTATTTAGGAACAAGCGAAAAACAATGTCAACAAAATAAACCTTTTTTTTCTGAAATAGGGTATACAGAAAATAGGGCAAGGAGAAAAAGATGAAGGAAAAATGGAGTCTGTGTCTGAATATCAAAACAAGTCTAATTAAAGTGGAAGGATATTCCAACTCAGACATGGATACAGATAAGAGATCTTTCAACCAGCTTTCTTTTCCTGAATGAAATGCCTGTGTCACAGGTTTTATCTTTTACTGAGTGTAATGCAGACGAAGTCCTAGCTGTTGTAAAAATGTCTGCAGTAGGCCAGTGCATTTCAAAGCTGCCTTTCATACTAGCAGACTGTGCCGGATGAATGAACTTGGGTCTTGCTTATTAGCTTTTGAAAAACCTGAGACAGGACTTGCTTCTCTTCAAGGATTTGTCAGGTCAGACCTAATATCCAACAACTGTAGAAGCAAAATTGTGGAGCAATATCCCAAATAAAAAGAGCCCCATAAAAACAATGCAATTCAAAACATTCATATTATTTATTGTGCTGAAGACTAGGATGACACAGTGTAAAAAATGTAAATAATTTTTTTTGTGTCTGTTCAGGGGATAAAGCCTCATATATGTGCACATTAACTAACATTAACAAAAAACTATGAAATGAATGAGTGATGCAACTTTTGTAGACTGTGGTTAATTAAAATAGAAGAGTTCATGCTCGATCACACAATTAAAAATACTACAGAAAAGGGTTTAAGTGTTAATTTAGTAGATAAATACAGAGAATCGTCCAAGCCGTGTTATTACTAAGTGCAGAACATGATGACCAGTATAAAGTCAGGCACTAGCGAAATGATGTAAAAATAAACAAAATGGTGCAATTAATGTAGTACAAATTTATCAACCTCTATGCTTTCGGCTTTTTTTTTTTTTGCCTATTTGTCTTTGACATTTTTGTTTCCTATAATCTCCTTTCCTACATGTCTTGTTAGAAACAAGAATGATCACTTGAGTAGAACATGGCACAGCTGAGCTGTAATGCTCATACCTGATTTAGAGGAGCCAGTTAATCCTCTTCTTTCACCCAAAAAACAGTGATGCTTTAAACTCCCCCTTTCTTCTCTGCACTGTCCGAAGAGTCTTCTTTGGTTATATCCTGATCCAGCTGATCCTTGTTTGTACTGCCGACCTCCTGCCTTGTACCGCAGTGTCTACAGTTCATGCCATCAAAGGTTTTGTAGTAGATAAACCTCTAAAGAAAACTCCTCTGCTTCAAAACAGACCTCTAGTGCACTAATGCAGGCATGCAATTCAGATAATTTAAAAAAAATGGGGAAAAAAAGAAAAAAAGATACAGAGGGAGTCCAGTGCGTGAAGAATCCTTTTACTTCACGGCGCAGTGGTTAGGACCCCTAATTAGACCCTTTTGTGAGTCTGGGAGATTCCTTTGTAGGGTTCCGGTATGTCCTTCGGTAGAATGGACATGACATCAAGAGCCCAGAGCCCACTTAGCCTGCAGGTAAAGGCAGGCTGAAATCCGAGGAGGCTCTTGTTCTCTGTTAGAGTTACCCCCAAATCGTGTTCCTCCTCTCGTGGCAGGAGCATGAAGAACGTATCCAGCCTGGTGGCTCTACGGTGAAAGAGGTTTGCTCACTCTCTCCTGTGCTGTGAAAGCATCTTGTGCCCCTTCGCTCTCCTTAGGAGCGTGACCTCACGCAGTCAGGCGGCAGTTCATGCTGGTCATAACCTCAGGGAAGATCCTATAAGTCAGAGGGAAAGGAAAAGGCAAGTGTTTAAGTCCTGTCTGAAATAAAGTACCCGATTCATGTCTTGAAGTTATGTGAAAATCGAAATCCCCATTCATCCTGGAGAGTGGTATTACACCCATTGTTGAAATCTTTGATGGTTGTTGTTCTAATAACTTCCATGTTTTTATCAGACTGATGAGACCCTTTAACAGGAGTTCGAAAGATTTTTAAGTATTATTAGGTTTCTGTTTTTCTTTTGGACTGTCCACATTGTTTGGGGAAACCCAAATGAGATGAGACTTTGAGTGTTTGTTTAAATAAAAAGAAACCCAAAGAAGTATTCTTTTTCCACAACCACCAGCCTGTGCCACCATGATTGTTTTCTCTGACCTGTCTGCCCGTGACCCTGTCAGCCCCTCCCCTCACTCTTCTCTATGGAGACAAGAGAAAAGAATGTCTTTGCATTAGAAAAGCTACGGTGCTCGGGGGCCCTGCTGCGGTTGCAGCGAGCTGCTCCTACTAGTTCACTGTAGTTTGCGCTTTTGTCTTCATCTTTTAAAGTGGCCAGCGCGGGGTTAAAACGAATATATTCGAGACAAGGAGAGGCAGAGGCATTTAGTTGAGGAAAGAGGAAAGTGGAGAAAATAGAAACTTTATTCATTGAAATGTGTTCTCAGAGCAGGAACTATCAGGACTAGTTTGATTTCTGAACATATTTCAGAACATATTTCAGTTGAAACTTGAATTCAGCTGAAACTCCTTTGAATATCATGCAACTTTCTGAAAGCAAAACTCTTTGAGATTCACCAGCAGAAAAAACATGCTCCCAGACTGCTTAAAAATGCATATGGCAGATTATTCAAAGCTCATCTTTGAGTGCTTATGAATATCCAAGCAAGAGTCTCGCCCAAGTCACCTTCAATGCCCCTTATACCTGCTACATCCATGACTTGGCCTAAAAATAAGTCTCTTCCCTTGCCAAGCCAAACGATACGCTACATCTCAGAACACAAAAGCTTGTGTCCTCGGCACGAAACCTTCCTCACATTGCAGCTTGTGTTCTGTAGAACGATGGTAGAATAAAGCTACAAGCATCTTTGGCTCTTAACCGTTGTAACCAATGACATGGAGGAGATTAGAGGATTGAGAGCCTTGTAACTCAATTTGCAGGTCCAAACAGCGCTGTCTAATAACACCCTGTCCTTCTGTCATGCCGAATCACAGCCACAACCCTGATGTCTTATAGATTAGAGTAGTATATGACTTTATATAATGAAGGTGATGTGATTTTTAAATAGACAGTGCAAAGCTAAGGTTCATGCATGGGTGTGACAGTTCTTTTTCTCAGCTTTGCAATCCAAACAGTGTTGTGCAATCCTGAGAAAAATAAAAGACATTACGAAATGTCCTCATCCAGTCAAGAGGAAAGAAATATGTGTTTTCTTCTGCACTTCTACTTGTTTACTCCCCAGAATTATGAATAAAGTTGAATTACAGAACGGCGTACGGGTCAGACAGAGCCTTATTTCTTGTTTGCTGTGTTTTATGGGGATAACATTTCAGAAGCCCTGCAGTCACAGTGTCACCAAGCTCTTTTTTTTTTCCAGAATTGACTTTAAAAAAAAAAGTTGTGAAGAGACTGAAGTAGGGAATACCCCGTTCTGTTTGTTAACACACTAGGCAGCATATTGACTTGATGGAGTGAGCTAATCATTTCTGAGCTTTAGCTTGCTTAGCTGATTGCATTTTCTCTCGCTTCTCTATGCTCATTGGATTTCTCCGAGCTGCATTGTCCTGTGCTTAACAGGCATGAGGATTTGGGAACCTGATCTGAAACACTTTCGCTAAGCTCTTCTGGTCGTGTGTTATCAGTTTTTCCTGTGGTTAAGTTTTCAAGTTTTTAGGTCTCTCATCAAACCATGTGATCTTCAAACACTCCTGTTTAGATGAAGGTCTAAGTGATTGACATTTCTCCTTATCATTCTGATAGGCTGCCTTTGCTATGAGATCAGTGAGACCTGCTACTGCTCCAGTGCATCAACCAAGCAATGTTAAATTGTGTGTGTGTGTGTGTGTGTGTGTGTGTGTGTGTGTTTTTTGTGGGGGGTAGGGGTGGGGGGTTAAGGTGGGGGGGAACACCTTAACCAGCACTAGATCTTTTTTTAGTTTGTGTGTGAAGTAAGTGGCATGATAAGTGGCCGGTGCTCATTGTGTATGCAATCAGTGTTGCATTAAAACTGATTACATTATTTATTTTGATGCATTGCTTAAAGGTTTTAAAATCATAATCCTAAAAATAGTAAGTATAATGAAACTTCAAGTAAAGTAAACATTTACAGTTAATATTGTTTATAGGTTTCTATAGTAATCTGTTAAAAAGTTTAATTTGTGTACAATTATTCATATTTGCTTAGTACTCTTGCAGTGAACAGTCACTTGAACGTCCATTTCATTTGTACCTCGGCCTTAGTTTGCTTGTCCCACACTGGGAAGGTGGGTTCTCCATATTGAATATTGTGTGTAATACTAGCGGTAAAGCTGTGTGGTTGTTTCGAGTGTGGTGTAAATGCTAATTTAAAATCAGAACCAAAGCTATATTTGAAAGTATTGTCACTGCATGGGGCTCAGACATCGGTTGAGGAGCCTGGGCGACACAGGGGGTAGGCGTGGGGGTCTCTTTTCTTTTGAAGAGACTGAAAAGGGTAAACGGTGCAGTGCGTGGCAGCTGCGCTGCTTTTCCCCACTTGGGGGTGGTAGGCGCTTCAGTATCAGGCCTGCGTAGCTCACACACTCATGGACACTCATAGCTGGTGCTTTAATTACCACATGTGCACCCCCTGCCAGGGTACAGAGGGTTTCTGCCTCTGGACAATGGTAGAAAGAATCTAGGTTGATTTACAGCCCTGTACAGTCCATGCTTTCTCTCTGAAGGGAACAAATTGCTTCCTGTACTTACATAAAGGCTAAAATGCATTTCACTTAACTATCCATCTATCCATCTATTATAAATTACATCTCGATGATGTTCATTTGAAAGATTGATTTAGAATTAGATTTTTTAAAATGCATCTTCAAAATATATAAAGAACAAAATAAAGTATTGTTTCTGAAGGACATTTTCTAAAAGGCCCCATGGCTGGGTCAGAGGTCAGCTGTGAACATGAGTGCTGAATTCTGTTGGACGACTTCTTTTTGTCTGCCACACAAAAACGGTCTCAGAAGTCTCGGGAGGCCCCAAACACACGACCATTTCGCGTCGAATCTCAGTGAATGTAGTGTATTCTACAACAAAAGAGGAATAAACTCAGGTCTGGGTGCCATTAAAGTTTTTTTTCCCCCCCTTTATTTAGTGACTTTTCAATGTTTGATTGAATGTGAGAATGGATTAATTTTACATTTTGTAGCTTGGTGTTAATATTAGTTGATGATTATTCTGAAGAAATGAAAGATGGGCCTATTCATATCTCTTTACTTTTATCAGTTGTTATTCTCCCTTTTCAAATCTTTATGCTGTATATAGAAATATAAACACTAGACATTTGGTTGTGCAGTTTCCTTTTTTCTAGCCTTGTAATCAGGTTGAAATACTTGTGTACTACTGCATGAGCTGCTCATGTCTGGTCTGAGCTGAGCTTTGGCTTGTTGGACAGCCGCTATTTCAGCCTGGACTATTGGTTTGACATCAGCTGTGTGAAATCCCTGGTTAGGCCGCTTAAAGCCGAGGAGAGACACAACACATTCTTTAAGTCTAAGGCCACTGAGGCCATCGACCACAAATAACACACATCACATCAAGACAGTCCTATTTTGGCTCACTTAGTATGACTATAATATAAAAATATAACCTTGCGTTGCAGTTTGTTTATTTAGTTAATTAATTAATTATTATTTTAGTCACTTGCTCACTCACGTCATGGCTGTGATGGCCCTGTGTGTTGCTTCTGTCGCGTGTTGTGGTTTCTGGGCTTGTAATAAAATGATGCGCACCAGATCCGAGCTGCGCCGCAAAAATCCAGCAGCAGCCGGAGCGGCGTTGCCACATTGTGCGGTTTAGCTCTCTTTCAGAATAACGCCTTGGACTTGGACTCGTTAATAGTATTTGGCAAGTGAACTGGCGCTGTTTTACAGTCGAGGCAGTCTGGGATAGGCTACACTTACACACACAGTCACACACACACACACACTCACACACACGAGTGCTACTCGGCGAAAACGCGGACGTCTGTTTGAGATTGTGGAGCGCGGAGCTGCGCGCATCCCCGACTCCGCGTAAAACCCTGCGTCTTCCTCCGCGACGCGTTCAGTCGATGTCAAGTCGGTACATAATTGCCTGAAAGAGTTTTTAAAATGAAACCTGGGTATTTCTATCAATTTTTGGACGCGTGTAGTAGACTAGATCGTGTCTGCAACTCGCGCAAAGCCGCTAATACTAAGGAAAAATCCGAAAAATCCCATATTATATCAGCGATTTTAAAACGGAGAGATTATGTGGGAAATACAAGTTGAATGAATGATTTAAGGAAAAATAAATGGAAAATACAGCAGCTCATTCGCTGTGTATAGAGAAACTACACACTGCTTCGCCTATACATTTCCCATACTTTATTCCTTACGCCTTTTTTCCCCTTCTGGTGAATCCCAAAGGCTAGGGTAGAAATCCAAGCGCAAAATGCGTGTTGCACTCTAAAGCCAGTGTAACAGATCTGAAATGCGCATTTGCTCTGTCTATTGTGAAGAGCAGCTTGAGCAATACACTGACACTGGAACGACCAAGTGACCAAATATTTCCAAATTGCTTCTAGAGAATAGTTTTGTGATAGATTGTGAGTGACCGCCTCCTGTTTTGGGATGTTCAGTGTTTCTGCATGATTTTATTATCTTCACATAATGGGAATGGACTGAAAATAAGATGGAAGAAGAATCAGAACCCATAAAGAAACACTTACCTGCAAAGCATTAATGCAAAAAATTGTGAAACTTAAAGAAATATCCTCCAACAATAAACGAGTCAGTCCACAGTGTATATATCCAACGTCTTAGAAATCCAAAGAAATAAGCCCAGAAGTCGCAGAACAGAGAGCTGTGTTGGTGTGTTATTGTGTCCGCACATGTATTCACACGAGAACGCACACATATACACACACATACACACACTCCTTGGCAAATGGAGAGAGTGAGAGAGAGAGGGAGAGAGAGAGAGAGAGAGAGAGGTTGAGAGGATTCAGCAGGTCTGCTCAGCTGCCTGGAGCTCACTATAAGTGTGAAGTTACATCTGCCTCCAGCTCAGCCTCAGCCCTGGTGCTGATGTCATCCAGAGGAGGGGCTTCACACTTTCCCTTGCCTCCTCCCCTTTGTCACTCTCCCTCTCTCCCTCCCTCCCTCTCTCACTCTTATAGCTTAGCTAAGATTCACACGAGCGAATGATGTGCTTTCTAGGCACTAGGGGGAGTTAGAGAAAGGAAGATGATAAGGGCGAAAAGGGCCCTAAAGAGTCGTTTCTGGAGTGGACACTTACTGTGCCAGAGGAATAAGAACCACAAGGAGCAGCGTGTGAATGAGACAGATGCAGGACTGTATGGATTATTGTATACGGTTAATAAGAAACATAGATACGTTTGTGTGTGTGTGTGTATGTGTGACAAAGAGAAAGATGTATAAAATAACCTCTGTGTTTCCAAGCACGACATGTTTATTTTTTTCAAGGCGGACGTTATGGTCAGCTTAACCGTGCTCGGGAAGTATTAAATTGAAAGTCCATATGGAAAGTTCATATATTTCCTGACCACCCACAGTATGTGTGTATATGGAGAAACTCCTGACCTGATGACCAGGACAAACTGCATATTAGGAAACTGTGAAACTGATAATTAGTGTTGATAAGAGTTTAGCTTAAAAAAAAAAAAAAAATTCCATTCATTATATTACATCCAATATTGCATGGTCATCTCATTAACTGTCTTGATGGAAACCAGACACTTCTAAGCAGTCACATGAATTATTTTCTTTTCGCCTCACGCAAGCTTCATTTTGACATTCTATATCCTCACACCAACAGGAAACCCTGTCTGCTTTAACCATCATGACAGGTCCTGATGTGTTAATTATGTTAATTTTTGAACAAGCCAGTTGGGAATACATTTCCTGACTATGTCAACTAAAATGTGGACTGTTGCACATTGTTAGTCTTCATGAATTGTCCAAGTCTAGGATTTCAGATATTTTCACTTTTGTCCTTTTCTCCATGCTTTGTTTACTATAATGACTGTCGATTTAATCCCTGATACATACTAGGAACAAAGTGGCCCACTTCTCCTTTAAGTTTTGTGGTATTCTTTGCCCTTAAGTGTCTTTGCCCTTTAGTTCAGACTGAGGCAATATGTCCGATGACCTTAGTAAGAAGCCAACACACCTCAGAAAATTTTCAAATTTAGCCTCAGGACATGTTCTCTCCCACTGTTTTTTTGATCCGTGTTTCTGCTCTAGGCATCGTATTTTTGGGGTCGGAGGTGAAGAATAAGGGATCATTTAGAGGTGACAAGGGTGTCAGCACTGGACATTGTGGGTAATTCCCATCTCTTAGGTTGTGCCACGACTCCGGCCCTTGCTTTGTACCCCATCTGTGGCTTTCTTCTTTAAATCTAACCTGACTCCGTCTGTCATCAGTCTCTGATTGATTCTCAATCTTACAAAGAGCCCTGGAGGAGAGACCAACCTGGGTCCAGTTACCTATGCCTCATTGGCAGGGAGGGGGAGAGAAGACATGTGCAGCCTGGATCAGTTGTTGCTTGTTTTTTTTTTTTTGTCTTTCCCGAGGATGCAATTTACTTTATCTGGCCCATCTCGGTGTGTTTTGACAACAGTCATGGCTTTGAGGGAAACAGCCTGCCTCTCTGTTTCCTCTCCTTTCCTGTCTTCGCTTGTATGTTAAAGCAGAGCTAACGTCATTAAAACACTTGATTCAGTTAAGTGTACGAGGGCTTTAAGAACTTTAAGACAGTGTAGATGCCAGAGGATTGAATGTTGTCTGTTCTCAGGGATGTTTCTACATTCCTGAGTGGCCAGCAAATGGATTTGCTGCAGATTGGTGTCTTTTCTCAAATAGAGCTCAATACCGCAATTTGTATAGAACAAAATATTCTGTATATACAGCAGCATGGGCAATACTACACCAATTTAATAATAAATATGGTTACAGATTCATCTGATGATTCAGTTTCAGGATTTTACAACTTTTGTTCTATTGCCAAATATTTACTAGTTAGAACAAAAGGTGAATATGTTCATGAAATAAGGCACAACTAGTATCAAGTAGTGAGATGTGTTGCTGTCTGACATATTGCTGCTGTTTATTTTAACTGCTTCTTACAATAGAATTTAAATGTCTTTCAAATCAACTTCAAATTGAAGTTCAACTTCAGACACCCGGGTTTAATTAGAGTAGTCACTGAATCAGATGTTCACTGCACTAAGACGAAATCAAAACTACTTTCAAAATTGAATCAGGAGTCATTGAGTCATTAAAGGTAATGAATCGCACAGTTTTAAGTAGTTTTCATTACTGTCTATGTGGCTGAAATCTCTCAATCCTGAATGTGATAAAAAGCAGACAGGAACCATTAGAAGGCTGTGGAATGTGTACATATGATGATGATTTGCGTGTCAGCGTGCAGGCGATATTTCAGCTTGATAGGTGAGACAGAGGCTAGATGTGTGTTCGCGCATATGTGTGAAGGTGTCATGACTCTGTACAGAGCACCATATTGAGCATGTTGTTGTTAACACGTTGTTACAGTATGGCTGATGTGATAGCGCCATTGTTTGCAGCAGCCTTTGACGTCCCTGCTCACGGGACGTCCCCTTTCTTTCTCTCTTTATTTTAATGCACACCCCATATGTTGAGGCTTAACTCATTTTCTCCCTGGAGACAAGACGAGAGTGAGAAGGAAGCCCCCAACCTTCCAAGCCTAAAAAGAAAGTGACTTCCTGCTGTCTTGGGCCCAAAAACCTTAAACCAGTTTCCCTGTCAGGCTTCTTAGCCTTGTGTATTTGTGCTGAATCCTCTCTGCTGTTTCCTTTTGTCCCACCTGCTTGTTTTTCTAAGTCTTCCCTTGTCTTTAGTGGGGTTAAAGGAGGGTATTGATGGGGGGGAGGGGGGAAGATGCTGACTTGTCAACTGCGAGGAGACCTCTGGACCTCCTGTAGCTTAATGAGCTCTGAAACAATGGCCTCTGATCAGATTAGGGGGGGAAAAATTCCCCCTCCCTTCCCTTAGCTCTGTCTTTTAGCCTTATCAGCACCAAGAGAGAGATAAAAAAGATGCCATCAGTATACAATGGCTTCCCCAGTAATGCTATTCTGCTTTTGCGTAGCTCACTGGAGCACCTTGCTCTCCACCCTGTAATTGGTTTACTGTTTCAGTCCTAAATCTGTAATTAGCTCACTCACCGTATCCTCACAACCTAAAGGTATTGCCGCCTTATCTGCCTTGAAGAATGGCGTCTATTTTGCCTCATCATTTGAATTTTAAAAGAGCAAAGGACTGTGGTTTAAGGGTTTCTGCTTCTTTAAATAGCTCACAAACCCTGGATGCCTTGAGTCTATTGGGATGATAGGAACTATTTTCTTATCTGCTGTGACTGGATTTTTAGTAGATGCTGTAAAAAGGAAGTTTGCTTGTGCTCTTCGTTCGCCTCCTCGGAGACGAAGCGATGATTAATGCTATCAGATGCCTGCAGTTATAAGCACACACATGGGAATGATAGATCAGGTCGATAAAGGAGTGTTGTTTGTCCACAAGGATCTGATTAGTCCAGCTGATCTGGCTTTGTTTCACTAAGTGGGGTCATCTGCCAAATTTGCGATACAAAGAGACTGGTGTAAGTATTTAAAGTTGATTTGAGTTTGTTTATCTGTTTGTCCAGGAGGAAGGAAATGGCTGGGAAAATGCTAATGACCATGGCATCCTAACAACTTTACGTTATCATCTTCCATCCTAAATAAATTCAATTTAGACAAGTTCTGTTCTCTCTCACACTGTTTTTAACTTCAGTAATTAAATGGAAATAAAGTGAAACTGTTATTCACAGCTGTTTATAACAGCTTTCATCATTAAGGCTACGCATACAAACACAGACACAAATGCTTAAAACCACAGTATTTTACATTAACACATCAACACATCTGCCATGAATCAGCATGACAGAAAATCGCATGCTGGAAACCGTATGGTCATTTAACAAAAGTGAATCATATTTCTAAGTTAAGTTATAGATCTTATAATGTTATATATGCAGTCCTTCCTTATAGGTTCCCGTAATGATCACTGGAAAGACCAAGCAAAGAGACATAAATAGCCAGCCATAAAAAAAGGTAAAATATCAAAGTATCCATCTCCATTATGAGCTGTTCTAGCATTTCATTTTGTTTCATTTTACATTGTCATTATGTACAAGTGGAAACACTTCCTTTGCAGGAATGCTAGATGCCATGAGCTTGTATAAAAGGTCCAAGGCAGATAATTGTTCAAATCAAATGTGGACAGGTACCACTGAAACATTAACAGCTAGGTTCAAGGTAAGGCCTGGCCCACAGTGCGATCCTCATTGCCACTTATTCAGATACCTGAAGAGGAAAGGTCTTATTATCATCTCGCCTCCATCATCTGCTTTACTCAATGGAGCGGGCAACTTGGCACTTTGAAAACACAAAGGGGTGAAATTCGAAGCCATCTTTCAGGATCTGAGGTGTTTTTCCTAACGCCTCAGAAGCATCTAAGTGCTGTGAAGGTGCCCAGGTCTGACACCATGCCCAGAAAATCTGCCGATACAGAGTATCAGATGTTGCTTGTGTCTTTGTTGAGCTTCTTCTCAAAGCAAAATGGCAAGATGGGGGTTGATGATGGGGGAAATGAGAGAAGTTCCATCAACACTAAGCTGTGTTTATAGTCCTCTTCCTCCATTAGCGACTGTCAGTTGGCTTGAGGGCTTGGAATTTTTTGCCACCTCTTAGAAGAGTGGAGGATTGACGGTTCCTCCATTTTCCTCTTGGGCTTAGGGTGAAGAGAAGTTGTAGCTGTCACCTCTGATCGTGTAATGTGAACAAGAGGGCTTTTTGACCTGAGTCAAGTTCACCCTTAAAACCGGCGCCAGTGAAAGGCTCGTGTCTTTGATGCATATTAGGAATAATCCAGAGCTATAGGGAATTATTATCGACAGTGCATCCGGACATCGTTTATACTCTCAGTGTGATTTGAAACAGGCTCCTGAAAGTGAGCTTTATGAAGATGCACGACTTGCAAATGTAAAATCATTTTTCTAGTCCTCATGGGCTGATTATGATATCACTGCGGGATGAGATTCAATCCTCTGCCATTATCATGATCTGCCACTGAGAAATGGAGGCTAGCACTAACTCCATGCTCAAAGAGAAGGTCAGGCTAATAATGTGAAGATGGCGCATCTGACTGCATGTATATAGTGGGAATTACAGGCGTGCTGAGATAAAAGAAGTCTTAATGTTTTTAGAAAGTCCTTGCCTGTGTGTAAGTAAATGCGAATGTGTGTGTGACTTGCTAGCTCTCCTGGAGGCATCATTCGTTTTCTGTCATCCTGTTGTTTTTGCTGAGCTCCTCACAGTATTTTACATGTCTTAGCCTTGGTAGGAAGAAAGGCCCATTACCATCTGAGGCACAGCACTGCCTTCTAAGCCCCACCCGTCACTAAGAGATAGATGGATGATGCGGATACATGCAGTGCTCTTTTAAAGAGGAGAGAAGGATGGTAGTTCTGGTGTTGAGGGGGAGAATAGAAGAGGAGTGAGGCACCTCGGTTTTGGCGTTGATTTATTCATCTCCAAGGCTCTACTCGTTTCCTCCGTACTGCTGACTCAGTGCCTGTACTCCTCCCTGCCACATTAACCCGGAGTTTGCGTAAGAAAAGGGAAGGAAAGCTTGAGCATGTGTCTCCTCCTAAACTGTATGGACAGACAAAAGCAGTGACATCCTAAGCATTGTATTGTATGGGGATGCAACCGAATACGAATACAGATAATGTGTTCAAAATATGGATGCAAATACAGCTATGAATAGGAATATGAATGAAATAGTACACATGAAATAGTACTTTTTACTTTCATGTAAAGAGTGGTCAGATATGGACAAACATGGACCATGTTCATGTTCTGAATGAGCAGTGCTCATTCATTCATACTTAGTAACTGCCTGGTCAGGGTCGTGATTCAAATCATGCTACTGATTGTTTTATTTTTTTTATTTTTATTTTTTTGTGACATAGAACCAAAAAAATTCTTAGAAAAATATCGTAGGCAGGTAGAAACAAAAGTAATAACTGCACAAGTGGGACTCATCTCTAGTTGAGACCAATTATGTAGCTATAGAGTCATGTAGCTGAGGTTTAAGCCACACCCATTTTGGATTTAAATCTCAATACAGATATTAAAAACATATAGATAGTGGCATTGCGTTATATCTCTACTATACTAAATTAGTCGACAAAGCCTGAGGGGGAAAAAAATTAGTATAGAAATGTATCATGCTTGACTGAGAATTAAAACATTGAAAATAAATAAATAGATCAAACTTTATTTACTCCGGTTGATGTCAAGCATCTTGAATGAAATGAGGAACCTTGGGGACAAATATGTAATTAACACTAAAATCAGCATTTTCTTAAATATTCTAGTTATTTAGTTAGAATTAGTTAGAATTTTTCTTTTTCAGACAAACTCCTGCCTGTGCGCTGTATATGTAGTGTGTGTGCAAATGGGCAGGTACTGACAAAATCTTCAAAATTCTCTCAAATCCCACTTACACTGGAGGTCTAAGTTGAATTCCGCCAATACAAATTCATTCGAAACACATTTTTGAAAAGCATTTTAATGCACTTACAAAGGTATTTGTAAAAGAAGCTCTAGATCTGTAGAACTTGTCCTTTCATCAATAATTTTATGTGTTAAAAGCATAATTGTGTGGGTTTGAAGGTGAACGGATACCTGAAAACCTTTAGAAAGTATGTAAATTGCTGGAACTACTTTTTAATGTATTTCTCTAGAGTTGAATAAAACTCTTTAAGAACAGTTTTGGTAAGACTTTCTTTCTCAAGACTTTTACTGTTAGAGTGTTATATAGTTCATGTTGTATAGTTGCATATTTTCAACAACCGCTCTTAGACTTACATTATAGTATGCAGATTTTCTTTTGTTTTACAGAAAAAAAATGTCAAAAACCTGACAGGGTCACATGTGAGTTTGTTCTCTTGTGATTTCTGGGTGTGAGTAATGGTGTGTACCAGCGAGTGTGTGTGAGCCAGTTCAAGGCTAGCAGGTGACAAACAGCCCTCAGCGTGACTGAGCTTGGAATGCCTTCACAGACGTTGCTGATTTAAAATGGAAATGTCTCTCACCTTGGCACGTACAGTGGGCCAATTACAAATGCCTGGTCGACTGACTTGAATGACAGATAGTTCACACCCATTGTCTGTGTGAGTGTGTGGCTATTGTGAGCTTTCTGCGTTCACTTTTTGAAGGATTTCAGCAACCCTATCACATTACACAGCCTAACTCTGGGATACTGAAGTTGTAGGCTGCTTTGTCTTCTAACCATGACCTTGTGCTGCACAGAAGAATGGAGTGGTTTATAGGGGAAATGACACCCACTTGGGTAATAAAAGCAATTTTTTCCAGTTGTCAGACACTTTACTGTTTGGAATGTGAAGTATGATCTCTGGAAATATTAATGCCACAATGCTGATATGAGCATTTAACTTTAAAACTTTTAGAAAAAGAAACTGTGTGAAACTGCATGAGCAGGGCCGACCCGGAATTTGGGTTTGTTGGTGTATGCTGGTGATTGTTGGGTTGGTGTGTGATGGATTTTATTTTAAACAAACCGTGTGATGAGTCGTGTGATGAGATGGGCTTCTCCAATATCCCAAGAGTATTCTGAATACTTAGTCTGTCAGGTAATAGACACGTATAGCTGAGAGGTGATGAAACTCCTAGAGGAGGCATGACTTAACCCTTAAAATATTAGTGCTTAGCTAAAAGGAAAATGTCTTAACAGACTGCCAGTGACTCTAAATCATTGCTAAAAGATGGACCTGATCACGGCAGGGGTCTGAGCAAGCCTCAACTTGATATAGAATTTGGTTGAAGCGATGCTTCAAAACTCGAGGTCTTAACTTCATGGCACAACATCAGAGAGGCAGTAAACTTTTCTCTGCTTGTGTTTGCACGTTTCATATCCTCTTGTCCTCTCTGTTCCTTCAAAAAAAAAAAAAAAACCTGGCCTATTATATTTTATTAGTTGTTTTCTCACACATAACTTTTGTCCTCTGAGCGGACAAATGCATAATTCCTATTCTCTCAGGGTTTTAAAAGCAAATAGCTTGGCTAATCTTTATTCTCTCAGTGTTCTTTCTTGTGATGTTTGATCCCTCAGTGATTGGCTGGAAGACACTATTTTAACTCGCAAGTTCTTTTCAGTACTTAGAAATGGTTACCCTCTTGAGCTCTGACAGTTCTTTACTTGCCAGTGTTTGAAACAATGCTCTTGAACAGCCCTTTAAGAGTATGATTGGATACTATATCTTTCTCTGAAAAGTTTATCGTTATCACAGTGTTCAAAAGCTTGTTTTCCTGTTGGATGGATTAAAAACCAGTGTGCATAAGTGTGTAGACACTGACCAATAAGATTGTAACCTGCAAGATTGCTTTATGAGACCAACTAACTGTAAAATATACATTAGGCGATTGGTAGATGGAGTATGTGGGACCAAGTGCAGAAAGCAGTAAGCAAAAGTGCTCTCTATGCACACAAACCTGCCATACATGAACCTTTTCCTTAACCAGAAAGGCTATTTACCAAAATGCTTAACTAACCAAGCATTAACTGAAAAATTGAGACTAGGTCTGAGTCTTGGGCACTAACTAGAAAGCTATTCCATAGCTTTGTAGGAAAAAGGTCTGCCCCCTGCTGTAATCGTCATTATTCTAGGTACTGATATAGAGTCTGCAGCTTTTGATTAAAGCAGACATGGCCGATCATGATATAGCAAAAGTTCACTCAGGTACTGTGTTGATCATGCTGTAACACCCAGCTGTGTGTCATTAGCATAGCTGTGGAAGTTAATGGCATGTTTTTGAATAATTGTGCCCATAAAAAGCAGTGGCCCTAGAAAAGAGACTTGTGGAACACCAAGCTGTATTTTCTATGCATAGAGAAGTGACCATTTCTCTTAGCTCCGACAGAATTTTCTAGTCTGTCTAGAAGAATATTGGTATCTGTGGTATCCAAAGCTGAACTGAGATCAAGTAATTACAAGCAAGGAGACACGTCCTTGATCGTAGACCAGCAGTAGGCCATTTACTACTTTAACCAGTGCCGTGTCAGCGCTGTAATGAGGCCTAAAACCTGATGGAAAGATTTCATGTATGTGATTTCTATGCAAGTATGACGCAGGTGTCCCAGTCCCAGTCCCATTGTACCCCCGCCCCAAGCAATTGAGATGGATGCTCCTCGTTTCTCGGTTGTTGATGTTAATTTGAGACGTGGTAGCACCCGTGTGACAGGAGCACTGGCTTTATGGATATTATATGTCTAAGCAGGGATTGCCAGAGGCAGCTGTGCATGTGCACTCGCGTTTGCTTGCATGCTTATCCCATCATTTCTCTCCCATTATTTAATCACAGGCCTCAGTCAGAGCAGGTTGGGGGAAAGCACACCTCTCCCTCTCTTTCTCAGCCTGGTTCTTTGCTGACGGACATCACAGTGCTAGATTTCACGCCTGCAGTGTCTCTGCTGAGAAGTGGGTGAGATCGGAGGAGTGGATGAGAAAAGGAGAGTGACGCTCCACAGTGGATGAGGATTTAATCAGCGGAAGCTTCTATTGGATGTTGTGGGAATGGGACTCTTTTTTTGTTCCATTATTTCAGAAACCAGGTGCAAGCCACACCTGCAATAGAACGTCTGTCTCTGGTTAATTGGAGTGCATTATCCTCACTAATGAATATTCTCTTCTTGGCTCAAAGTGGAGCATTACTGCAATCCCAGGAAGGCCCAAGAGAGCCAGCCTCCCTCTCTCTTTCACTCCTCTCTCAACCCTTCTTGACTGCATTATCACAAGTGCTTATTATTGATTGCCTGAACAGTCATAAATTGCATCCTGTTTGTGTGGGGAAGAGGTTGATAGATGGTTGCACTTCATGTTTGTCTTTTGGCTGCATGTATATTATGTCTCAGAGAATGCCATTCAGAATATTTTAAGCAGAGAAATACAAATGTAGCTGTGATGAGGCTTGGAAGGGATTGCCAAATGTATAATTGGTGGTTTTGGTAGAAATTAGCTGAAGCTAGCTGCTTTACATATCAAAATCCAAACAAATACAGTCCAATCAGTGTTCTCTCCAAAGCAACGCCCATAAAAGGTAGATGCCTAAGGTAGAATACTTTAATGTTAACACAAGATGGGGCGCTTTCTGAATTGACAGACGAGTAGTGACATGAACATTTCCTGATTGGTTGGATGTTGGTGGTCCACATATTTTGTTTTTTTCCTCCCATTTACAAAGCTTAGCGAGCCACAGAGATCAGAGTTTGTTTCCTGATCAGATGTTTTATTTTATAGTCAGAATGTGAAGAGATCTTGGAGGAAAAAAAATGCAAATAACACCAAAGGATCATTAGTGTGATGAAGCAGTCAGGCCCAGCTCAGCTACGAAATTTTCACCCCTGCACTGAATCATCCTTATTGGTTCCCATACTTGTTACAAATAGCAACTCTACTGTGAAACCTCAAAACCTTGATGCCCCAATCAGAAATGGTTGAGCCAATTCCACATTCATCCCAGTGAGACCATGGCTGACTAACGGTGAGCATGATAAATGTTGCACAATTTAATAGGGATATTAGTATTATTATTACGTAGGCCTTGTTGTTGCATTATTAAAGACCGGTATGTTGAGGCAGGACGATTTTTGATTGAAGCATTAAACAGACGCAACCACGAGAAAGCACTCTCTCTCCCTGAAGGGCAGAAAACTGCTTGTTGAATGATGTAATGATGGATGGTATGATACAGTGGCTGCTCAGTCCCACTGCACTTGTGCTTTCAGTATAGAGCTCTTGTGTAGCTCATGTTGGTCCATTTTCCCTCTGGCTTTCCCATAATCCTAAAAGAGCCAGTTAAAGCCCTGTTTGAACAAGTGACAGGTACGTTGGAGGATTATGTTTATTTGCCTGTCAGTCAAACATGCAAGTGTGCATGCTCGTACATGTCTGTGTGTTTCCGAGGAAGGATGGTTGCTGAAGATGATTTATGTCTCTGCAATTCCTTCAGGGGATTTACAATTTTATAATTACATCTCTGAGTTAAACCATTTCTTCATATTTGCATTTACATTAGCACAGAGTCTGCTGAAATGGCGTACTTGTCATTATTTGGGCAGAGGAGTTAAGCCTCACCTTTGCTACATGAACTGACAAACTGGGCTTTCGCTGTGTTTCCAATGGCCGTTAATCTCACCGGGCGGGTGACAGGACTAGAATGTACCATTCTGTGACTGCTCTTTTTATGCCTGCCCTGCTGTAACCCTCCCTCACACAACTCTGGCTCTTTGTCAGGCTTACAAACATATCAGTTTTCAGCATACCAGGTTTTTAACTAAGATTCTTAACATTTATCTCCCATCATTTTCTATCTTTTGAACAGTGACAGCCATGTTATAGACATTTTTATGGAAATGTCAAAATAGCTGCCGAAAATTTTTTTTCTCTCTCCAAGTTGGTAACCACCCATCAGCCCCCTATCATACATCAGCTACCAACTGGGGAGGGTGAAGGCTAACACGTGCTTCCTCTGAAGCCAGCCAACTGCATCTTATGTAACTGCCACATCACAGGTCAGCGTAACACAGTGCTTTCCACCCTCTTCTGCATACATGAGCTCACAGATGCCCACAGATGGCTAGTGTCACTGTGATTGACAGGAGAGAGAGAGTATGCCATCTCTCCCACCCAGAGAGCATGGCCAATTTTGCCATCTTGGCTCCTTGTCCATAGATGGCTGTGGCATTGTTGGGATTGGAATTTACTATCTCCAATGATGGGACGAACACTTTTTTGTTGTGCCGCTCAGGAGCTTAATGTAAGTCTTAACATAAACTGCAATAAAACATAGCAAAGAACATGGTCTTAATGTACTTAAGGTTAATATAATTCACTCCACACTGTTGTTTATGCAGAATTCAAAACCAAAACCATTACTGTGGCTATGCACAACAGTGTTGCAACAATTAATGCAATGTTAGAAACAGATAATGAAGTTGGCTTGCATCTCTCCCCTCCAGTTGAGGCCTCAGGAACAATGATGGCTACCCTGTAAACCTGCTGTGGATATTTTGGCTGATGCTAATTTCTTGAAAAGCCAATTTTATAAAGCCAATTTAACACCAGTTTATATTTTACACATTACCTGCAAGTGTCATTTTTTTTATTATACTGTTTTTAGTGGGAAAAGGTCAAGTGCATGGTGTACGCAATAATGCACTCTTGTGTTAAAAAAGAACAGTTCTACACAAGGAACATACAGTCACTTTATTATATTAGATATCAGGATATATATTAACATTTCACTGAAGTTGCACAAATAAATGCACCGTAACAAGCAATGTTGCTTTATTGCGAGCATGTGTTTGGGATACTGATTACATAGTGGATGTTTTTTTTCCTCCCATTTCCTTTAAAACTACTGGTGCAAATTCTATCAATCAAGATGTATTTTGTTTGGTAGACTGTGTTCCCACATAAGCTAGCCTCCAGCATCATCTACCCAGACAATAAGCTTCAAGGGAAGCATCCATCTCTGATTTTTCCACCATTTTGTGTTATTTTCTGTAAAACAAATTCTACATCTACAACAACTGACAATGCTAAAGCTTCCTCTATTTTAGAAATCAGGAAAAAGGTTGATAGAGTTCCACTTAATTAAGCAGCTGCTTATGAGCTGCACTTATATTTTGCGTTAACAAAGAATGGTAGCATGTGTAGTTCTGTAAAAAGGGAAAGAATGTAAGATGTGAAAAATGAGTTGAGCTGATGACTTCTTTTTTTTTTTTTTTTTTTTTTAGTTCTGTTAGTAGCTTGTGCAAAGAAAGATGTGTGTAAAACATACTTACCTAAATGAAACACATAATCCCTTCTGTCTCTCTCCATTTCTCACCTGCTGTCTCAATTAGTACTCTTAGTACAACATGATGTGCTCAGGTTTGTCTGTGTTTGTGTGTAGGTTTGTGTATGACCTGCTCAGCCGCTCTTGGCTTTCTTTTTACACTCTAAAATCAGGGCCGGGCACTGTGTTCCTCATTAGCTTGTCTGGCTGTTACGCAGAGCTTAACAAGCTATTTGTTTGTGTAGCTTCGGCAGGTGTGTCCCTGGGTTCACAAGCCGCGCTAGTGAGATTGGTTTGTGCGACTGTAATTACTAATTTAGCGAAAGTGCAGTGAAAACAAACAGCGGCAGTGGAGGGGAAACTCAGGTTGATGGAAGAAGAGATAGAGTAAGGGAGAGTGAGAGCCAGCCAGACGACGGCCCTCTCACCTCCTCTTTGCAGCGTCAATGCGGCGCAGGTAATTCCTTTTTGAAGCCATAGATTCAGTGCAGGTGATTGAATTTCGCTCTGTGCTACAAACAACAATCTCGCTAAGTGACGAGCTGCTCAGTGCACCTCGGCGCCATAGATGTGACATCAGGTGTGAGATTCAGCACGGTCGACATCATTACATTTATGTATATTCCCCGTGCCCTCCATATACTTCACTTAAGTGCTTATTTTGAGTGGATCCTGAATAGTTAATAACCTATATCTGTGCGGCCCAGTGGAAAATGAATGCTCTACCCAGTCCTACAGCTAAATGAGCTTTTTTTTCCCCACTTCGAAGTGCCACTGTTTCTGAGTAAATTAGGAGTAACACTGTGTACTGCTTTGCTGTCTTTTTGAGCACAAATTGTCCCTACAGTGACAGGAACACACAAAAATTCTTCTCCAAAATGTAACATTATTTAATGAGAACTATGTAAGAAATAAAACACAATGGCCATGATTTTACAGGAAAATAATCAAGGATGTGATGTGATGCTGCCAAATGCGAAACAGAGTTACATTTACCACCACAAAGTCCACCATTTTCTAATAACTGCACACTCAGCAGGTTTATTAATGAATGACATGGCATGCATTTAAACGTTTAGTAACATTTAATATTGAGGAATGTCCACAAAACAAGCTAGTTCCTATTAACAGATATTTTATACTGTAGCACTTACAACTTTACAGTTACAGAAAATTAATCAACACCCCTTGACCAATCAGTTTTGAAAATTCAAAAGCACTGTCATATGTGACGTTTTTAGACTTCGGATAAAGTGTCTAAATGCTTTATAGTAGCAAGCACTTTTCTACAGAACATGGGTCTCCTTGCCGTGGTGGCTACCTTTTGAAATCATGTGACCACCAAATCTAAGCAGTGGCAGTAGATTGCAGTGAGTCGCTGTAGATTGGAACACTGATTGGCTCATATTGCTTTCAGTGCAATGGTTTAGTGTAGAAGCTGAATAGAGTGTTGTGCAGATGGATTAAAAAGAAAATCATGATGGATTGTGGCGCATCATTGGTGCACATACAGGCAGACACAGCAGGAGAGTCAGAAATGATTGACGATTAAAAAACAAAATCTCTAATAAGGGAGCAAAATTGTTTTCTGATGGACAGGCACCTGCACAAATTCAGTTCTGTTCATTCTTTTTGTCTTACTTTTGGGTAAAATACTGAACTGTCATCAGTCTTGGTCACCTTGCACTACTGTGAATGTTGTGTTGTGTCAGAATTAAAACCATGAGCCATATCCTGATACAGCATTAGACAAAAAAAAAAAAATAATAAAATCAAGTGTTTGAGACTGTCAGTTTGCTTTGTTTGCAAAAGTGCTGTAAATGCACATTACTAGACTGTGTGTCATTTGCTGTAAATTAACACTACTTAGTGTAATTTAACTAAAACATTATGTATTGTTTTGCCATAATTATGTATTATTTTGCTGTAAAAACAGGTTTTTCTTTGTAAAATTACAGTGTTAAATGACTTAAATATCCTACAGTCTAATACTGTATATATTCTGTATATGTTCTGGCATTGCCAGTAACTTACTGTAAAGTTTACAAGCTGAAAGTTTGCTGCATTATATGGTTAAGGAGATAATACAGTTATTGCTATAACTAAGTGTGCCACAAATACTGTCTGAAATAGCCATATCAGTTAGCATGAAAGAATAATGCTGTGGTTAAGCATTAAGAGGAGCAGTATATAGCTCCAGTAAGCTAAGGTTCAGTGGAAACCCCTCATACAGATAGTAATAGTGCCTTTGCAATTGTACATATTGTCCTTTATCATCTCCTGAGGAACATCTTTGCTGTTTACCCAGAGGCTTCTGGATTATTTGTGGAACGTGGCAGATTTTTATCGCCCTGCCGCATCCTCCTTTATTAGAATGAGGTTTGCCCTGCTGAATTTCACACCTCTCCCAGGCTAGCTCATCCCTCATGTTTATTCAGCAGCGATCAGGGTCGATAAGACGGTGTCTCCTCTCACTCTGAAGGCCATCTACATTTCAGAGAATGAATTTGTAGCATGTCTCTGAACTTGATTCGAATCACATGTGCTCTTGTCACCTGGGAAAAGTTCAGCAAAGAAAAGATGTCGCTTTTTTCCTTGACTCCTGGGGGTGTTATGGTTTGAAATTTTTACAGAATGATAACCTAGTCTAAAATTACAGGTATCACTAATAGCACTGTATTATGTGACCATTTATTTATTCTGAAATCTTTGCACATCCTTGTATATATAACAAAAACCTTACATCTTACACTTAGCATTGGGGTATTTTCTAATGCTTACATATTTTCCATTTTTCATTCTTTTTTTTCATTATCGTGGTTGAATTTCTGTGCCAGACATGACAAGTGATTGACTTGAATAGGAATAGGAAACCTTTAACTATCCCTTTGTGGAACAAAACAACACCATGCTTCTCTATAGCTGTTGTGACACACATGTGACTTTCATTTTCATGTCTCCTGTAACAAAAATGCCACCGTTTGGTGCTGCTCAGTAGAGGACAGCTTCCTCTCAAGTTTTCTTCCTTGTGCAATTTCTAGTTACCTCATTTTGCTTATTAATTGCCCGGGCCTTGATCTCTGGAAAGCTGATTTGTGAAAGTGGTGTATATGAAAAGAGCTTTACACATACAACTGAAGTGAATTGAATTTCCCAGGCAGGATGCCTAGCACCCGACTGTGAACAAATATCACAGTGACGCTGAAATTCTGAATACAATTCACTGTTGTTCCAAGTCAGATGTGCTGCTGCTGGGTAAAATAATGCTGGTCTGTTGGGCACAAACTCATTTCATGTGCTGCTTCCTCTTAGTACTAGATGAAGACATGTCAATCACCACTTACAGTCTACACCCCTTGAGCAATTCGACCATAAACTGACTGGCCTAGAAATTCTCTACCATGTATGAACATCTCACGGCTTCTAGAACATATTTAGACCCCTTTATTGCACTTGCAGGTTAGTCAGACATGGCGTAATCTTTAGGATTTTCTTCCCCCACATTTAATCTCAGCAGAAAAACATTTAAATAAGTCTCTCAGTAGTAGAGTACATAATCAAAACCTCTGTTTTGCAATATAATTGCGTACCTAATATAAACAGTGGTGCGTCTTCATATCTCTGTGTGAAAAATGCATCCTTGCCGAATTTTACTTCCCCTGGTTATTTGCAATTTAATAGTGGCTTAAAATGATAAGAGGCAGGGAATCATGTGGACTCTAATTGGCATCCAGGGTGAAGTCTTGGCTTGGGTTTGAGTTCATGCACCTTGTGGTCATTAGGTCAGAGGCCGCTGAGGAGATTAGCCTGGCATAGATGAGGAATGTTTAAACAAATGGCTTCCATTTTGAAGTCTCACAGAGAACAATTTTTAATGGCGCCTCCAGAAAAGGCAGAGGTTGCCCTCTATTTTCTGCCACGTTTCTTGAGTACCTAATTTTTTTTTGTGCCACCTGCAGAGGGTTGTATTTTCCAGAAACCAAATTCTCTTGCTTTTTTTTTTTTCACTCTGCCTAAACCCCTTTGCACATCTGACAAGAGCTAACTGGTATTCCCCAAAGCATGAGCAGGGTTTTTTCCCAGAAGACCTTTTGTCTGAATGTTGATCTACCAATTACTTAATTGCCTGTTATGGGGCTGCACTCATCCATTAGTGACCAGCTGTTGTAATAAGCAGACATAGAAGTGGGAGTCAGTGGTGTAAAAGCCCATTGTCTCAAATGACAAACCCTGGGATTAGTAGGCGGTGGTATGGGCTGTTGGAGTGTTTTTTTTTTTTTTTTTAATTCATTACCAAGGAGTGATCCAGGGTCTAATCCGACTCCTCCAGGGCTCGTGGGCTCACTGAGAAGCAGATGGGGTCCTACTTCCTCCCTGCAGAGGAGCAGGACTCTGTGTCCTCATTAGCTTAGCTTCATCCCTCCTCTCTCAAGTGTGTATCCAGCCGAGCTCAGGCTCCCTCACCATTTCCACTGAGCCTACACACCCTAATACCTTCATTTTAGGAAAATCTTCTAATCTTCTAATCTGAAAGGAAGCAGGAGGCTGGGTTTGCAGTTGGGCCAGTATCAAGCCTGGCTTGGAGTGGATGCACAGAGCACAGAGGGTCCTCCTTGAACTGGAATAAAAAATTTCTTTGAGCTGGTGTGGCATGGGTCCATGTAGAGTTAAACTTATTTGAACCATTTCAAATGTTTTTTTTTTTCTTGAGGCTTTAGGTTTTTATGAGAACTGTAGCTGTGCTCTGTTGCAGCATGCTTTGTGCACAGCAAGGAATCTAGGAATCAGTTGGTGATCTTTCACTGGACCTTCACACTAAAATGCACTGAGGTATCAGACTGTGAGCCAGAGGATTAGATATGTCATCAGTAGTCTCTCATGTGCAAACCTAGTGATCCCATGTCTTGCTTTGCCTCTCTCAGTCCTCCAGACATCAAAACGCAGATGACTTACTGATAAATGGTGGGTTGATGGGAAACGAAATACAATTAGCATGTGACCTCTTTAGAGTTGGATTTGATCCCTGAGAAAGTGGAGCCGAGTATTCAGATAGACGTGTGCTTTCAAGAAGCTGTCTCGGCGTGTCAGAGAGATCAGATGCGAACAGAAGGGGGATTCCGCCTGGCTAGTGCTTCACACACAGAATCAGTCACAGGCCATTTCTTCTTGCTAATTCTGCTTCATTACCTGAATGAAATAACTGCATACCTCCAAGGGTAGCTCTGAGCTCTCCTTGTAATTAGGAGAGAGAAAAAGCAGGGACAGTGGTGCTCAGCTCATTTAATCACAAGCATTTTAAGATGTGTTCTTTTCGAGAAAAAAAAAAAGTGCAAGCAATGTCTTTGTTGCTTTGGGAGGCGGTATTGCTAGTCCAAATGAGAGTGAAATTGATACTTTTGGTTTGTTGATATTCAATACATTTCTGATTATGACTGAAGTTTGCAAATTAATATGTAACCTTAGACACTCTTGAGACAATCAGTTCATTGTATCTTGGAAACTCCTTGCATTAGAGCTGTCAGCTTCTTGACAATTTCATTTCATCATCATTAACTTGGCTGACCTATCGTTAATAAGGGCTAAGAGTGTGAAAGAATTCCTTGACCACCTGAGACAAGGAAGAGTCCTTTCAAAACCAATTATAAACCTCTATACATTCTTCAAGTGAGTTTTGCACTTGGTTTTTTTAAGCATTTTATAACTTTGACTCCATTCATTACTTTCTGGTTCAAGTAAACAAAGGGATAGAGGGCTAATTAAACAAAAATGGGATAGAGAAAATGGTGTATGGCTTAAGCTGGCCGAGCCTTTACAGCACGTAGGCCATGCTCCTCTGAAAGGCCCTAACGCCAAATGGAAATTGCTTCTCAGACGAACACGTGGGTGTTCTTTTTCTAGGCTATTAGGGCAGCAGCCAAGCAAAATGTCCTTCCACACTTGCCTGTTTAGTGTCATATTAAGCTTCTCGTAGAACCTGCCAGACATCCATTCTAGACGTTTTGCTCTTCCACTAAAGTGCTCACGAGCCCCTTTCATTGCTTTACAATAGTGCAGGTTCATTACTGAGTGCATTTGCCTGGCTAAGCGAGATTGGAAATGAGGTGAACGTACATAGCGAGGCTGTCTGGAGTTCAGGGTTATACCTCACTCTGGAACATAATTATGAGAGATCACCAGTCGCTCGCTTGCAAAATGATCTACTAGGCTTAAAAGCATGGCCCATGCACTTCAAGCTGTGAGGTTATTACACCAACCACTTGGCTTCACTGTGGGAAGCAAAAAAAAAAACCAGCGTTTTTTTGTTATGGTTTAGGTTTACTGTCATCTTAATGAATGATAAAAATGGGAGATTGTCTTGCTTGTGTAGCTTTCTGTGGTCATGTGGATGTCAAGTATTATCCTAGTGCCACTCTAGCTTTATGTCCTGCTGTTCTGTCGTGGTGACTGAGAGTGTTTTACCAATGCAAATTCATAAACAAGAACTGGCTATTGCATCATCCAGCAGAATTTAAGGTTCTGGTTCATTTCCTCCAGATGGTTGTTTGGTTAATCAGCTCATATCTGCTCCACTAAAAAATACGAATGGTAACCGAATATGCAGGACTTTTAAGACAAGACAAATATTTGAATCATGATGAAATTAAAACAACTGAAATTTTAACCAAAATTTATTTTGACCAAAATAAGGTACTAAAATATATCTTTCCTCAACGCTTGGGTAAGAACATCTTTTGTACCTTTTAGTATATGTCTTTTGTCTGGGAATGTGCGTAGATTGTGCTTTTAAAACTTTACCCAAAGGTACACTAGTGGTCCTTAAGATCCAATTATGTACCTTAAATAACTGTTTTTAACTAAACACTGCATTCACACCCCAGCAATGAGGAAAGGAACAGTTTGATACCTTTTAAGAGTGTAAGGAGTGCTGACTTTATTTTTTTTTTTTTTGTATTGAAGTGTTGTGTATAACATCCATATACTTTTTGGAAAACTGCAGTTCAGTATAAAATCATTGTTTGTGCAGGTCGAGAAATATAATAGTGCATTGTTGCATGTGACAGCACACAAAACACTCAGGAACCAGACCAGACGCCAGATGTTTTGTGTTTGTTATTATGTAAAATATTTTATTTAGAAGATAAAAAAAAGGCAAAATGAAATGAATGAAGAAGCAAAACATCAAGGTAGCATGGAGTTCATTTTCCTGGCTAATAAAATGCAGTTTTCTTCATCCATTTATTGGCTTTACAATATTTGACTATCTAAAATATTCTAGATGTGTTTCTTTTCTCACACAATCTACTAATAGCAGGATGTGTGAATGAAGATGAGCGAAGATATTGGCTGGCTGGAAGGGTCATTTTCCTGCTGTGCTACATGAAAGTGTCAGTCACTGGTTTTGACATTTGGCATAAGTACACTGTGCATACAAAGTGGTTCACTGACATTATGAAGAGGTGCCTCTGCCAAACCCCCTCTCTAGCTTGGATATATTGAGTTCCCAGTATTCAAATGAAATGTTTTGAACAAAAAAATGAAGTTTTCCAGCTGCCTCCATAGACCTGATAATTGCCAGTTTTGTGCAGTGACTGAATATCTTACTGGTTTCATTTGCATTGCAACCATTTTCAGTGCTCCCTCGGGTCTCGCCTTGACTGCCAGCTAAAAAAATTAAATAAAATAAATATAACAATCAGCCAGGCAGCCTCCAGTTTCTCCAGTTTTTTTTCTAATGCATTACACACAAGCCTATAGACCACTCACCATTAGTAACAAAGGCTAAGCCCTGCCATCTTTCAAAAATAAAAAGATGTAAGTTTTCACAACAGATTATTCACTGTTCACATGTTTTAAGTCATATATTTTTGGACTTTTTTGGCCAGTGCCAAAAGAAAAATGCACAGAATGGTATGAAGAAGTGAGGCTGATTTCTTTCTAGCCCGTCTAATATCACAACTAGCTGTCCCTGAGTAAAGTACTGAACTGAAATCAAAGCTTTCTTATTCAAAAGCAAGTGATATATTTCCATCCTTACTGTCAAGCAGAAGCGAGATTAAAACTATGTATCCCAAAATACGATGATGATGGGAAGTAAATTTATTGCTGTTTTAAGGCTGCATGCAGGAAATCACCTACCACAAGCTAAATAGACATGAACCATGTCAAGACGGTCTGAGATCATTTGGAGTGTTCACACATGGGCCAAAAATCCAGTGGACCATGCTCAGACCCCTGAAAAGGACCAAGTGTGAAAACACCCTAATGCTGAGGTCATGGACACTGGTTAGGAAACCGCTAGCCATTTTTCATTACAAAAATCCCTTTTTTTTTTTTGTAATGTTTACTATCTTTGCTCTTGTCTAAATGGAAACCCTCATTTCTGCCCCAGTTTTTGTCTCAGTAATTCTGTTAGTTCTTTTTTAAGCAGCAATTAATTTTGCCCTGAAAGTAAGAGAGCACTGGTTGTATGTCTGAATGGCGAGACAGCTTGACAGAGATCATGTTAAAGAGAAAAATCGACTGGCTCTGGAGCCGTTAATTAATAGGTAGCCTCTTTGGCTTCATGTGTTTCTCACTTAATTTACCATTAATTGTTTTGTGGAATTAGCCAACAGTGTGTAATGCCCTAATTATTGGTCATAAAAAAGTCTTTGGAATAAAATGACTGCGTTTTAAATTTAGGATCTGGAGAATACCTTTGGCGAAATAACGAATAGCCGTCAGTGATTCATTTGTATGTAACGCCTAGAAAGTAAATGATAAAGCTTATCTTGAATTCTGGTTTATAGCTTTGTGTCATGTATTAAAGAGTTTGTGTGTGATTCATTTGTGTCATTTTAATGAATTGTTAGAAGGGAGGTGCAGAGTGTAAGGGAGTGTTTTGATCGGATACAGGGAGCCCGGGAGGAGGTGGCTGTTTTGCTAATGCATTTATGAAGCGAGAGCGAGAGAGATGGTTATCACTGCGGGGAGGCCGAGCTGTTCCCTTCTGATGGGAGGAAAATGAGAGAGAGGAGCTGGGCCTATACATGTTCCAGGCCTCCTGTGCCTGTTTCACTAGATCATCTTCCCTCCCTGAGGTTTGATTAGATCACACTCGGCAAGGGGCTGAGGCACAGACCCAAAGTACAAGTAATAGCTCCTGTTCTATTCCAACCCTTTGCTAAGACTCCCAGTGTGCAAAGTAATCAGTCAGGGAAATGAGGGGACCTTTTTGTAAGTAGTTGGGTTGTTCATGCAGCACTGCAATATTTGTAGCTAGCAACAATGATTTTTTGATGGAAGAAAGTCTCCAAAACCAATACTTCACTTTGAAGCACAGGTAGTTGCTAATGGTTGAGATAACTGGCAGAAATCAAGTGTTGTCATACTTTTTTTCTACTAGCATATCGTACAGATCTTCAACCTTTTTGAGCACAAGATCACTTTGGAAGTCAAAATTTGAACCGAGATGTACTATGCTATATGTTGCCAAAAGCAACAAAAAGCCCACCAAAAGTAATGCTATTTTACTTTATTAACAGTACAGCAGTTCATGTACCAGTACAGGATTCAGTAGTCATATTAACAAAGTAATACCGTTCAAGTATCAATAGACAACAATAGGAACAGAAACATGTTAATGCCGTCAATACATGTTAATACAACATGCACAAGTAGAGTGTACAGTTCACATTATACAGGCCGCAATGTTAGTATTTTGACTCATTTAGTCAACGTGATGTTTGTCATGATCTCTCTCAGCCTTGTAATTTGGAGCATAGGTTGAGAATGCCAGCCTAATACAGTCATTCAGGTATCAATCAGGTGTGACTTGATTTGTAAATCCTTGAGAGTGTGATCAGAAATGTCCTCGGAAAACAACTCCACTCTTCTGAGTACCGTTGCTAGACCAAGTGGCACACTGTTAATGGCTGTTTTTATGTCTTCTTCTTTGTTTTTAAAATCTGTGAATAATGTGTCAGCGGTGACAGTCATTGCTTCTTTTGAAGGGTAAAGTGGCTTCTTGTGCGTTGCCAGGAGATGACTACTACGGAATGAACCCTTGGTAGCAGGTTTCGCTCTCTCTGAGGGTTTTATGAAAAGTGAATGCTGGGCTTTTAAAACCAATTTTAACTCTTGAATTCTTTTCTTTTTGAATTCATTTCACTGTTGGGTGGGAATGAATCCTTGAATTTTGGATGGTTAGTGGTGTGATGGCACTCTAAATAACCCCTTTTCAAAAACGCTAAAGCCTGGTGACATATCAAGCAGACAGTCTTTTCATTTACCACTCTAAAAGCAAATTCATTTTCCTAGACATGGGAATTTCATTAAACATGGGAATTATATACTTTCGCTTTCTTTCATTGCTCAGGCATGGTCTCCTGAACAGAGCTCGCTCTTTTTTGTACACACGTGGAGTTAACGTTTGCTAACTATGTACTATAACAGCAGGTGGACATGACGCAGCTGGAAACAGTAATCTGCAAAGGTAACCTTATTTCACAACTGTAATTGGCCAGAAGCCCGTACAGTTTCACACCACTGATTAAATATGTAGCGGTATTTGAATCTAGCCAACCAGCGGATATTTTACCACTGCATTTTTGTTTTATTTTAATATGTGTTGCAATCATTGACAGTATATGGATGGTTGTGATCTACTAAAAATGCCTCGACAATCGACAGTTAGATCGCGATCGACAGGTTGACAACCGCTGTTTTGTAAGAACATATAACAAACTAGGAATCTGTCCAATGTTGTAGAGTTAATTCTCTGAATCTCACTGCATTTTTTTCTGCACATCTTTTTACTAGAGCTACTTCAAGGATACTTCACACTAAGGTTTGACATTGAACATCCTGTAAAAGATGTTACTGAAAAATATATTTCATATACATTTAAAAAGATTCGAGGTACAGGTGGAGGATAATTCCGTAGCAGATCTTTTAGTATATATTTTGTCTGTGTTTTCGTAAGCTAGTGTGTGTCTGCCATGCTGCTGCATTGTTATGTGTTGTACCATGGTTCTGAAGAAATGACATTTTGTTCCATGGAGGAATGACAATAACACTCACTTGACTTGACTTTTATTGCAGTGCTCTTTTCACTGGCCATCTCTCCAGAACACTTGTACTTTCAGTGTTTTAGCACCCAAACTTCTGTCATCAGTCATCATACACTATCTTTCTGTTTTCGAACATCTCAGTGTATCTTTATCCAGCTGTTTTTTTCACCATTGTGTCTTGTTTACTTGTTTACTGTTGTTGGACTCTGAAGTGACCTGGAGTTTGAGAAAGGCACTACAGAAATTAAACTAAAGAGAAAGAGTGCCAGTTACACCACTTTGTCTCTGTGGAATATAAATGACCCATGTGCACTTCACACAACGACCGCACCAGTTAATTCAGAGGAGCCTGAAAACTGTCTTCGTTTTTCACCCCGCGACCTGCCGGACTGACGCGTTGTTCTGGACGCTCCAGATGGCCTGCACTGTAGCTGTTGCTGCACAACGTGCTCCCACGTTTCTCATAAACAGATGCTGCACTTAAAATGGGACGTCTGACGTTAAAAGCAGTTAGTGCTCTCCTAAGAGGTCTTTCTCTTGCAGCTGTTGGCCCTTTTTCTGTTTAATTGGGGAGATCATAGACTACATTACTGTCACTGCAGACATCCAAAGCCCCTGTTGTTCCTTTGCTAAAAGAGATGCACCTAAAAACAGCAATATTGTTTGCACATTGTGTGTATAGGGGTGTGAAGTGTCTGAATGCTCGTACATTAATCATAATGCAATCAATATTAGCCTTTTTTGCTACTTGATATTTGAAACCTGCTCCATTTTTTGTACCTAGTGCATTTGTCTGATTGAATGTTTGTACCAAATGGATTGAAACAGAAGAATGAGAAGGAGAAGAATGAAGGCTCTCTTTCACTCCCCGGATCCCTGATTTTTCCTGGTGATCGCAGCACTCACTGTCTAGACTGTGTGATGGTAATGTATCCTTGCTGCCTGGCCAGCAGTGACATATCATATATTTGCAGGAGACAATCCCTTTATTTATATTCAAGTTAAATATTCCCCTGGGTTATTAAATAACTGCAACTTGAGATTGCATATCTCCAACCTGAATTCCTGCCAAGACTGACACGAGCCTGTTACTCGATTCAAACCTGATTAGTCCAAACTGAAGAATGAATAGGCCCCCCTCCTCGACTCGGGCCCACACCTACGGCAATGTTACATTGCACTCAAAGTGACCGGCAGAGCCGCTGAGACTTGGCTCCCTGTTGTGAGTTTCAAGGAAAAGGCTCTATGCATTCCTGTGAGCCCATTTGTCAGAGAAACCAAAAGAGTGTGTCTTTTATTCCCCTGCGAGTACAGCACTCGATGCGACATACGATCGCGTGTGGCGCAAGCTTCGAATCGGCCCCCTTTTACACTCCTCGCTGCATCTGGGACTGGCAGAGCGCGGTCCTAAATCCTGACGTGGGGGCTGAGATCGATTTCAGTTAAGTGCGGCAGGGTTAATCCGAGACTACCAATAGCATGATCGGGTTTCCTTTCCATAGTCAGCTGCGGTCTGGTTTTGCTCGAGCCATGGCTTATATGCATAAGAGGCAGCTTTTTTCCCTAAGCACTGAAAACATGAGGAAAAAACATCTGGACCCTTCCTTGATCCCTGCAAGCAGTCTGAAACCACAAATCTAATCGAAGGCACAGTTTTATAGGGTTGGTATTCCAGAAACTTTGGGTCCATAGCCTTGCATTAACGCTGACCACAAAAGACTTGCCTTAGACTCTTTATATCTGCGTCTGTTTAATTAATGATGGAATAATATAATATAATAATGCACGTCTAGTCTGACGAATCCTTTTAGCCTCAATCTGTCTTGCCCACAGCTTCGCACAAAAGAATGAGCACAATAGTCTGCTTTTATCGAACTACATCCAGCAAGTAAAGACAGTATTTAATGCCGAAGTTTGATGTCTCTAGGGTCTTGTCTGCCACCCTTGACTTGGGCTAAGCTGATTAAGACCAAAGCTGATCCTCTCCATATATTTCAGCCATGGCTGAGAGGCCTTTCTGTGATAACATGCATGAACATCTATGGAATGCCAGAAGTGTAGGGAGTTCAGCACAGAGGCTGCCTTTTCACATGGATTTCATAAACAAATTGTCTCGCCGTCTTCTCTATATTAAATGTCTATAAACAGTTTGACATTAAATATTAGCTTTACACACACATATATGTATATATATGCCGCATGCTTCTTTAAATACACATAGAAAATGAAATATGGCATGGATTTATATGGAGCTGTGTTTCTAAAAGTCTTGGTGAGCTAAACTTTTGTAGCTCTATCAGTTACTTTTTTTTCTACATGCGTGGGAGAGGGAAATGGTTCCTCGGGTTTTAACACAAAGTATGCTCTAGTGATATCCCTATATCCCTGTCTGTGTGCATATATACTTAAAGGAAAATATCTGAGAAAAATATCTGAGAAAGAGTGGCTTTCCTTAGCACAAGCAAGGTGGCAGTATTCATTTGAGATATGCCAATTAAGCACCCTTGCAAGTTTTTAACTATCTGTGCTTCATAAATGATGAAAATGTTGCGAGCATCGGTGGTTACTGGAGACTCCTCTGTCATTAGAACTGCCATTAATGATCACAAAGTGCTGCTCCGTCGAAGTTTTCTCTGTCTCCCAACAGTGTCACTTTCTTTTAATGTGCCTGGGTAGAAATATAAAAAATATCCATAATTTGAAACCAAATCTCAAATCATCTTTAGTGTACCTATAATATACGAGCTCTCTACAGTAATTATTGAGTTTGTTAAAACTGGACAAGTGTGCTTAGATTAAATAACTAATGCAGCATTACTAAACTAGGATTTGGTGAATTTAGAATATATAGTTCCCAGTTGTCGACCCAGAGCGATCGCTTCTGAATAGGGAATTTCTATTCTCGGACTGAATCAGACACCGATTAAATCAGGTCATCTCTATAGAAGCTTTTGTGCATTATTATGTTCTTTGGTCCTTTTTGCTTCATCTTCCGAAATGAAGAAACAACTTTCGGAGCATGGCATACTTGTGCCAGTCATAGTTTCACAAAAGCCCTTCTGTCTTGGTGAACACATGAAGCCGTTTATTAGGACCCGTTCCAACTGGAGCAGTTTTCACTCAGCTGTGAGCGAAGCATCCAAAGTAGCACTGATTGAATGAAGTGTGGAGCAGATGGTGACTTTCCATGGTGTTCCCATATTGGCTCTCGGAGAGAGCGAGACGGAGTGGTGGGGGTACATGACATGAGCCAGATGCAAGTTAACGTGGTTTGGTCTACCTGCGTTCGCGCCCACTCTACACTGCTCGTCCAAATCGTCGACTCTGACAGAATCGACTTTTAATCACATACGCATTTAGCCCATCTGTTCCACCACTTACTTGCTGTAATTTGCCCCCAGGTTTCTAGAATGAATGATACGACTTTGCCTTTAACAGCTAACTTCATGCACCAGGTCCAAGTATGGATGTAGGTACAAGATCACCCTGGACCCTGGAGATCAGCAGAAAATGTGGATAGGATCTCTGAACTTCTGTTAATAATCCATGAGACTAATAGATCTGTTTCATCAGTGGGGTCCACTGGAATGCTTTTATTCTTCAAAGCAACCATGTTCTGTAACTCTATACGGTCTGTATGTTGGTCAAAACAAAATGGAGGATCCTGTTTGATAGGTGATAGGTCCTGGTTCTGGATGGTCACCAGATTTTTCTGGACTCAAAGATACCAGTTATATCTTAATAATTCAAAGCTGTGTTAGAATTAAAAAAATAAAACCCAGTGGGATGTGCTGTTATGGGAAAATAATCAATGACATTTAGGTGTAATGTGGCCCCGCATAAAGCGGACCCCGAAGTTGATCAATTTCCAGTCACCACATGTCCCAAAGCATTTTATTCCTCTTATACCACAGCAATTTGCTAACAATTACAATGTTATTAATTAAAGGACAAAGCTTCATACTTCATTGTTCATAGTTATGTTGTGGAACATCCACATAACAGGTTAGTTCCTGTTCCTGAGAAACCACAAATTCTGAAATATTAGTTGCAGAGTTACCTCTTCACTGTTACAAAGCTTTGTCAGTGGAGACTCCTTCCAAAAGTGCTAAATAAACAACATCTCACAGAAATGTGTCCAACATACAAGTCCAAGTGTATGTTTTTACTATTAGAACATATGCATTAATATAAGAACAACTGCCAGAACCATGTGGTTATAGAAAATTTCTGAGCAATCTGTATTAAGAATTCAACAGCGCTGTGGTACCTCACAAAATTCTCGTAACTGTAATAACCCATATCTAGCTCTCCAGGGTATTACTTGTTATCCAGAAACAAGAACAATATATGACTTGACTCCTTGACTCGAGCATGCTGAAACAGTACCTCCCTACTTCTGAAATCCTCATCACCCCAGCCGTACCTGGTGCAGCCTTGATGTGTTTTCCCGTTTTTATTGGTTCTGCTTGCTACCAGATGCTCGCCATTAGCATTTTGTCAGTGGTGCACGCAAGAACCAGGGATTCATTTCCTGATACTCAACACCCAATCACTAGGAGAACTGCAGATTTGTCTGTTTCCAGGAAATGTCCGGTAAGGGATCGAATGTTTGGTTCTTCATGCCAATTCCGATCTTGTGCTACATAATTTCTGCATTGTACTCTCCCAAGAGTCTTGAAGACTTCCATTCCACTTTGTTTCCCAGAAATATGTGTGAGAAAGCAAACTGGGAACTGATGATCCTGTTTCCAAAGCATCCACTCCCCCAAATGCATCTGAATATTTTAGCTGGTGTTTAGAGTGAAGACATCTGGCTGAGCTCAAAGGGTCACTTGATGAGACACAGCAATTTAGTGCACTCAGCTTCTAAACTAGTCACTCAGAGGACTAAAGCTTTTAAAGATTTTAGGAGAATATGCTGAGCTAATTATGGCACACTAAATCTAAATAGCCCGTTGTATACCATAGGAAATTGATTAAATTGTAATATTGTGTTGATATATTTAACACTTTCACTATGTTTCATAGTGTATGAGATCTCATCAGCTTATGCCGATCATAGAAAAACATGTTTTACCTTTTTGCTTATATAGTTCGCATAATCTGGTCTCAATAGGAGGTCTAACAGCTCTTCTGTTAAAGCAGTGGGGAGTCTTGTGTTTTGCTTCACACTTTGTGTACTACCTCCTTGCCAGTGACTAAATTCTTAGAAAATAATTCATAATTACCAAATACATTGTGTTAGAATAACAACAAACCCATTAAATGTTCCAGATCAGTCCTGCAAAAAATATTTATGACTTGTGACATAGACAAAAATTTAGGGGAGGAAACGTAATAATTGTTACAAGTCTTGAACATTAATTTCCTCTGGAAGTCGAAATTACAACAATTAAGTAGTTAATTAATTATCATTATAATACTCTTGAACCAAAACCAGATACTATATGATGTGGAACCATTGTGGTTCCATCTATAGTATGTTTCCAGTGAACCACTCTAATACTCAGTGAACACGTCATATTTCATGACAAACATCTCAAAACCTTACGTGTGATGAGCCTAACTGACACTCAGGCTTTAATAAGAATTTGTAGAAATACAGTAACTAACCCTAGATCACTTAAATATTATTTTATCAACTTTAATATGACTACACAGGAAGCTCAGCTGGACATTTTTGCTTGTTTGCACTCAGTTGCTATTTTGGTGGTGCAGATATAAATGCATCTGTGCTGATGTGGGTTTCCAAATTCACCAGAATTTGATACCAAATTGTTTTCCCGCCTGCCAAAACACCGTTTTAGCACAAACCTTTAATCAGAAACACCAGTAATTACTTGACTGCAAGCACAAAAGCACGATTTTTTGTATGTACACTATTTGTCACTTCAATATAAATAGACTAATTTGCCAAGTTAAAACAAACAACTCAGCTCTGAATCGTGAACCGGTTCACGACCAGTTCAGGCACGTTTGATTATTCATAGAACATTTTATAATTTTATTACACGTTAGCAATTGCAGGAACATTTTATGTCGTTCAACTCTGCAGTTTCTGTGAGCCTGTGCCCGCTGTCGCCTCAGCCTCAGATGTGCTTGGCTGACAGTAGAGGAAGCCAGTGTGGTCTTCTGCTGTTGTAGCCCATCTGCCTGAAGGTTTGCTTCAAGACTTGTACTTTCTGAGATGCTTTTCTGCTTTCGATGTGTGTAAAGAGTGGTTGGATCCTTCCTATCAGCTCAAACCTGTCTGGCCATTGTCCTTCAGCCTCTCTCATAAATGAGCTTTTTATGTTCTATACAGATACATACATATTCTATGTAAAAAATAAACCAGCTAAAATGAAGATAAAGCTAGCTGGCATCTAAGCTACTCTTCGTAAGTGATGGATGAAATGTAATATTATGAATTGTCTCTGTTGCCTGTATAAATCTTGTCTTTAGGAACAGAGCAGCCCAGTGTAATGACGTTACAGTAGCGAGTGTTACCATATTGTGTGGTCAGCTGGAAACCGTTAAGGACTTTGACAACCTTTATTACAAGCTTTAACATTCAGACTACACGCAGTTAGAATAATGAATGCAAGACACTTTCCAGATCAGCACAAAACACACCATTCACTCACCTTTCTTGTTGTGCTTTTTACTTTTTATAGGGATTTTCTACAAAATGGCAGAATCTGTGGTTTCAGTTAACAGCCTTCAGCTGCCAAACATATAAAACAAGACCTTATAGATCTCCAGTGGGAATTCCTTTTTTATGCATTGACAGTTCTTTCATGTTCTTTCAGCACTCAGCTAGAAAAACCTGTTGCATGAATGTCATACTTTATATTCATACTGAAAAATAGAATTACACTTATGTGTAATACTTAGTTGTATGTGTAAGGTTTGAAAAGAAGGGAAAGGATAAATAAAGACCGAGACAACTAAGCACTAACACACACACACACACACACACACACACACACAAAATTTGTTCTGTATATTACATGTAAATATTGCTAAATGACATCATTGCACTAAATGACATCATTGCACCTTTAAAAAATAAAACACAACTGGATGTGATGTTATAGGAAAATAATAAACGCCGGGGTGATATGATACACTGTTATCTCCCTGAAGTTGCATTTTTTTTTTAAATAACACATCCTGACGTGTTTCATTCCTCTTATATCACAGCAATTTGTCAATGATTATAATTTTAAAAATGTTTAAAGAACAAATTGTCTTTGAGCTGTTTATAAGTTATGTTTACGGCTGTAGACAAAGCTGATAAGACAGAGCGTCTCTGTCCTGAATACTGTTCCTTGGTGCTGACACTGGAGACTCCTTCCATAAATGTTAATTAAACAACTCCAAACAGCCAATTTTATAAGTCTAAAAACTCTCCATCCCAAACAAAAGTTAAATCCTCTACAAGTCCTCACTATGTCGAGTAATATTCATTTTCAGCATCCATTAAAAAAAAGCAACAAATATATTCACCCCTATTTTGTTTTATTTCTCAGAAAGGGAAGTGTAGACATCAAAATAAAACCCCCTTTCAGGTTCAGGCGAACTGCTGAATCTTGAAACCTCAGGCATGCATACATGCTATTACTTTGTTAAACAGAAATGTGTATGAGTTCCTAACCACAATGTGTCTGTTAGAAAGTAAATTTTGTGAGTCTACACCATACCAGACTGTGGGAGTTAGTTAAGACAAAACGAGACTGTTTTGTGCATAGCACTGTGAGAAGGAAGAGAAAAGTCTTCAAGGTACAGTGCGTTGGTCCTTTGTTTACTCACTCATCTCATCTTATAAGATTTGCAAAAAATAATAATAATAATAATGTGGCTTTGTGTCTCAGTACTTGTGTGTTGTAAAAGAGTCTCTTTGTCCCCTCATTTTTTGCCGCTATTAAATTTCAAATCGAAGCCATATGCAGATCTCCTAAGTTAATTTTCAGGTTCATTGTCTTTATTTGGCTTTCAAACACTTCCTTTAGTACTCCACTTTCCTGAGGCTCTGGATGTTATTCTTTGAAATATCTGTCCCATCTTGAGTAAGGACTGAACGTTTTACATGATTAATAAAAATAGACAGTCTCTGACAATTATCAGAAAATATTTTGCTTATCCACAGAAATTAGGGTTAATCAGGGCCCCTGAGTGACAGAACTGACATTTGGCATGTAGAAAAGCACAATTGAGCATGTTTTTTAAAGGTGGGAAAAGACGGATTAGTTTCTTTCTTCCTGTCATTTTAGTGTTTGGAGCTGTCTAATCATGGACTTCTGTTAGGTCATATACACTGAATTGGACAGTTGAGTTCGGTGTGTTCAGCTGTCCGCGCAACTCAAAATAATGATTGTGATTGGCTACATGTGTCGTAGCGGAAGTGTGTGTTATCCCTGACCCTTTCAGGTCAATATAGTCTTACAACTACAAATTTAAGAATTAACACAAGGCTACTTATATAGAAAATGGCTAGACTGGTTTGGGCATGTAAAATTCAACAAAATTCCATCAGAGGTTTGTCTCTAATTGGTTTGTAGTGGTGAGTTCGCTTGAGATTTTACATTTATATTATTAAATGTTGCCAAAAACTACCTACTTGCACAAGAAGCTGACATTTGACAAACGGCCAATCACATACTCGCTTCAAACAAAACTCTCTGTTAACATGACGGAAACAAGACGGAGGCTTGTTTCAGTAGAAGTTTGCTTATTTGTGAGTAAACACAAACAACGACAAAGTTCTGGGAGTGTGAATGCTGCTATGATGCTTGTTTAATATCCACCAATAGGAGGATGGCATAGGATTACACAACTCATGATAGCTACAAATACTCTCGTGGGAAAAGTGAAACGTAAACAAAACCCATTTCTTTACAAGAGCCCATTTTCTTTACAAAATTAGATTGTGCTGATTGATGACGTAAGCAGAAAGCGGTAATTTATTTAGTCGTAGGTGTATCATTAACGGATCTTCCGGTCATATAATTTGACATGGAGAAGGCATATTATCACACACTCATTTATAGCATTTGGCCAAGATCTTATTTAGATCATCTCATACAGTGTGGCGAGTACTAATCTTAAAAGACCTCTGACCATGTAATTATTTTGTTAATAATTCGGCTTTTGAGTCAGCACTGCCTTATGAATTAGACTTTAAACAAACCCCTTAACCTTCTGCTGCTTTCCACTTGGACTCTATTTCACCTCAGTTGCAAGTCCCTTGATTAAAAAAACAGGATTTTTGCAAATGATCTCTAATAAAACCAAGGTGATTTTCTTTTCATCATAAGCTAATGAAAATTGAAGTCTGCAGTGCAAAACATAATAATAATAATAATAATAATAATAATAATAATCTGCAGCAATCTTTTAGGCTACTTCTTAAGGGTGAGAAACACTGAGCTCATGAACAGTCATCTGAAATTAAAATGCAGACCTTTAAATTGTGAATGAAGTGCCAGCGCTAGTAAACAAATGTTCAATGCATTCTGCTCGAAACTCTTTTGCATTGCAACATTGAGTAACTTTGTTCAGAATATTACATGACCGGAGCATGCATTAAGAAGGTCTTTCCTAATTTATATTAATATACTGAAGTGCTGATATATTAAACTATAATGAGCTCGAGAATTCCAACAACGCTGCGATTTAATTAGCCACAGACTGAAGCTTGTTACAAGGAAAACACGAGTCACCCCTGAAGCTGATCAGACGTTTGTCATCAGATCTGCTGTTCCAGCGTCTCTCTATACGCAACTTCTTTTAGTTTCTACTTCAGTGAAATGATACCTGCACCTTTTTCAAGTTTTTAACCATTTGAAACATCTGCATTTATTTCTTCCTCGTTTTCTTTCCTTTTCCGGGAGCCGTGTACATGTAGTGAGACGCCAATTACAGCACATATTTGAGTTTTCTTTGTTGTTGTTACAGATGGTGGTTGGATTTAAAAAAAAAAAAAAAAATACACTTTCCTTGTTATCTGTATTGCTCATTATCCGCCACTATCAAACAAAACATTCTGCAGAAAGTCTCTCTCTCCTCTCTCTCTCTCTTTCACTCTTCCTTTTATATATATTTTATGTACTTTGTATAATAAAGACTTCACAATGCAATAATCTATTTGTATTTGGTTACATCCAACATATATTAGACTTGTAACTGGATATAAATACATTACTTGGCATGAACAGAATCAGAATCATTTTTATTCGCCATATACATTTACATGTGTTAGGAATTTTTCTTGGTGTCTGGTGACAACATGATACATTCTGCACTATCTAGTGCAGGAATACAATTATTCCGAATAACATTTATATAATTCAGCACTACCTGGGTTTTTTTTGTGTTTGTTTGTTTGCTATTGCCTGTACACCGGGTCTGAGGTCTGTAAAAAATATTTATTTACTAGCATCCCAGCACCATAGTAGTTTCTGATTGTGAATCTGATCGTGAACAGTTACGAACTCGATTGATGAAGCTGAAGTTGAGGAACTGTAAAAGTTCTTCTACACTTCTTGGTCAAATCTGAATACAGAGAGCACTAAATGGATATAGATACAGATGTAGATAGTTGCCATTGTGTTGCAGCCTTAACATATATATATATATATATATATATATATATATATATATATATATACGATGCATGTTTGCCTCATGAATATCCCAATAACCAGATGCTGTGCTCTTCCTTGCTCTCATGATTTTCCGAGCCAGGTAAATGGTATTATTATCGCAGTATGCAGTGGTGATGATCTAATTTCAGTCTTTCTGCATGGCCCTGGGCGCTAATGATGGCATACAGGCTTGGGTGGTAACCTTATTTATGTTGCTGCCTGTCTCTTACAACAAAAGCTGTCCCGATGTCGCTTTTACATGCAAGCTGTCATTGTGCTGAGAGCATGAGGAACACAGTGCACAATTAGACCTGGGCAACAACAATGGAAAATTCTCTTTGAGGTGCAAACATCCGGCTTATTTCCATTCATGAAGTGCAGGGGGGGAAACAAATAACTACATTTCAAAGTGAATATCTTAAAGTTTGATCAAAACTGTTGTTTTTTTTTTAATTCAGCTTCATATTTATTGACAATGTGCCCAGTCGAGAGGACAAAAGAGGATAGTGATTTTGCTTTAATCACTGTGCAGGTGAAATGGCCTTTGTGTTGCCTTAAACTGGCTCTCTGTTACAGTTTCTATGTTATATTTTACTTTAATGGAGGAATATATCGTGAATTATTATAAGCACAGGAAGCCTGTTAAAACTGTTTTGCTAGCCTAGTTTAAAACAAAATCGCCATGCTCAGCATTTTTCAATTATTTCCTTCTGTCTTGGCCTCCTTTAGGCATCGCTGATGATTAAGTTATAAATTAGGATAGTATTAAATTTGAGAAAGAAATTTGACCCTTTTGATGTTCGTAACACAGGATGAGAATCTATTGTATGCTCTGGTGCATAAATCTACACTCAGAAAAAGGGTACTAAACCGTACCATTCCTTGCCACTGGATTGTTACACATTTATATCTTTAGTATATATATCTTTGCAAATGGTGTACCTTTAAAGCTTAACCCTTACCCTTAATCTTTTAACCCTTTACCTTAAATCTTTATAAAGGTACTCCTAAGAGTGTAACTAAACAATCAGAAGTTTTTTTTTTTTTTTTCTGTGTCTTGAGAAGATACTCTTAACAAAAATGAGAAGAGAATTTGAGTTTTGAAAGGTTTGTACATGAAGAGTCAGTGTTTTTACAGTTTACCTCAAATTGAACTCTGAGACACTGCAAGTTTCCATTATAACAAATCACAGACACCATTTAATATGATGTGGCACATAAAGCCAACCCAACAAGCAAACACAAAATCCATCCGGCTTTTACAAGATACCGAAAAATATTAAAACCATTGGAGAGCAATGGGTATTTCTAAAGCTTGCAGCACTGATACACCGAGTGAATTATGGAAAGCCAACTGTTTATGCCGAATGCACACTCTTCAGCAACCGAGACTGTCCAATTTAATGGTGTCGCAGTGTTCCTCTGGAAAAAAAAAAATCACAGTCGTGTTACACTGGATGGAGTAGAAGTCTTGCCTCGGTGGGCATAAATGCACGCCATCTTCACCATGTGAGCTGGGATTAGTCTTTAGAGACAGAAATATGATTTCACGGGTCATGAACATTTGTCCCACGTGTCTCTACTGACCCAAAAAATGCAACACGGCTCGATTTTATGCCATTTTTTTCCCTTCTTGTTGACGAAGCTAGCCTGGCAAAGAGCAGTGCGTTATTCATTTTTGAATAGAATCCTAAACAAAATGTTTTTATTTGTTCAAGTCCTTGTGCTGTGTTTATCTGCTAGATTTTATGCAAAAGCAACCTCTTATACAGCCTGTTTCTGATCCAGCTAATGACATAGCCATATAGAAATAATAAATAATAGACGTAGGTCTGGCTGCTTCTCATCCACCTTTTTTTCCCCTCTCTTTTATGGCGATGATTCACAAAGCCTCATGGAATAAATGAGTCTGTTTAGAAGTGAGAGCACCATTATTACTCCTTGGTACAGCGAGGCTGCCACTTTGCACATTAGGTGTAAAGGAACAAGAAGGGAGAGAAAAGAAGCTTTAAAAGGAAGATGGTGCAAAATAATTATAGCATATACATATTATAGGCTCATAATGATTGTTGGTAATGCTGTTGTGCACACTGAATCTATTAAAATGAATCTTTGCATTCTTAAAGGAAGTGAACGCATTGATTCTGACTTCTGATGAGTGGCATAAATATTATGAATTATGCAATATACTTTTTTTTTTTTTTTTTTTTTTGCCTTGCATATGATTTCAAATGGGGAATGTGCGACGAGGTTTTGCTTTCTTGCTAGATATGCCACGACCATTTCCAGCATTTCTTAAACAGCAGCACTGGTGAAATTATTATAAAAAACTATTATAAACATGATTTGAAACTTTAATGTATCTTGTTTTAAACATGTTAGACTCTGACTCTAGACAAAAGTAATATTTCTTTAGCTGTGTATCTTTCAATGTCATTGTTTAGCATGCAGGTGGGAGGTAAACTGGCCTGTATGAGAAACTGGAAGCCTAAGCCTAAAACTAGGCATTTTGAAAAGAAAAAAAAAAAAACATCTCTGTTGTAGTGCCGCAAAACTACAAACGCATAATTTGCATAAACATATTTACGTAAACGTATTTGCATTAGCATAACTAATTTAGTGTGTCACTGTTGCATAAAAAGGACAAACTTGGACAAATTGACAGCAAGACTTCATGTCGTTGTAGTTGTTAATGGAGGACTGAATTGCAGCTAGGTCTGAAACAGATACAGCTATTTTCAACATTCATAATGCTACCAATAAAAAAACCCTGAAGATCGATGAACATGAATCAACAATGAATAATATCTACCCAGAGCAGTAACTGAGAAACATGGCTGGGTGTATGACTATATGTTCAGTGTGTATATACGACAGAAAAAAAGGTGACTTAAAAAAAAAAAAAAAAAAAAAAGACAAATGGAAAGCTCTGCTTTACAAACTCATTAATTCACATTTCAAGGTTGAATTCTTATTTTTTTCGTCAAAGTTGATGCGCGTTGGAGTCCTAATGTGTCGTCCGCCGTCGTTTGCTTGACAACGGGACGAGTTCAAGAATGGATGCATCTGTACCAATGTTGTGAAAGACACCTACTGAGATTACTTCCTTTGTCACCAGCTCTTTGTCAGGGTTGTGCTTGATGTGTGTTTGATATTACATTATTATATTTTTTGACAGTCTCCAGGCTTTATTCAGCGCACCACAAACCCTGCTAAATTTTTATTTATTTATTGATTTATTTACTTTATTTATCTACAGTGAAATGACCCGCATGCGTACATTTTGAAATCAGTAGCTTAAGTATTTGTGATGTACATATTGGATCAGAATGTGTGGCGGGGTTTGGTGGTTTGTAGCATTTGTTGGCACCTAAAATTTATGAAAGCTTAAATATATTCAACCAAAATGATGTGGAAATTTCTTCTTGATGTCGGTAAGAACCAGTTTCACAAACAGTCAGCTGGTAAAAACAGTCACCTGCCCAATAAAATGGCTGAAAAAATCTTTGCTAGGTAAGCGTGATTTCCTCAAAATGGATATAAGCCTAATCAGTTTAGGTTTTAATCTGATACCAAGGGTCTAAATGGCTGTTAAACATTTCAGTTCAGGAAAGTTTGTAGTTTTCAGAACTATATAGCAGAAAAGGACATATATTTGTAAGAAACTACATCACTTCTATAGAGAAAAATGAACAAATTTGCAGAGCAGATGTTTATTGCAAAATTTATTTGCTTTGGAGATCAGTGGCAGCTTGTTGCTTGCGAATAATAATACCTCTAACCTTTAGCCTTAAGTGTGAGACCGTGTTGGTATGAGAATACACATGGGGTGGATTCAAATTGGATTTGAAATGGGTTTGAAAAGTAATGCGAATGTAGTTCTGATGTCCTGACAATGCATCTTCATCACGGTTGCATGATAATCCGGCATTACTTTGGGAAAAATATGCATGAGCCAAATCAAGGGAAGACCAAAAAAAAAAAACCACAAAAAAACCCACCAAAAACGTTATGTGGAATTCCACACACTCATTCTCAGTAGTTCTCATGAACTTTGCATTAGATCGATTTGGATAAATAGAGCATTACCTCCAGCCCAAAATACTTTCAAGTTGGGAAACATAATTGAACTGCACATAATTGAGCTGCTTTTTCATTTCTCTATTTGTGCACTCTTTCACTACAGCAGATAGAGATATATGGTTGTATTTATGGTGGTGAGAGAACTGACCCCACCTTGCTCTGGTAATGGAGGAAAGCTTTGATCACATCCACTTTGTGTCTGGGCCTCTTTACTCGTACTCCAAAGCTGGGTGTGTGTGTGTGTGAGGATGTGGATGTGAGAGGAGTGTGTGAGATGAGAGCTTCGTTCTGGTCCTCCGCTTTGCTGCTCTGTACTCCACACAGAGGCTCCTTGGGGAACGCTCGCGGCAGTAGAGAGCAAAAAGGAAGTTATCACACGGCACTGCGCTGGGGCCAGGCACAAATCGTGTATTTTTAATAGGCTGCAAATAAGAAATATCTCCGTCTTTCTGTCTTTGTCTTTCCTTTTTTTTGTCTCCTCATCTAGGAGTAAAGGAGGTGGGGTGTAAGCTCAAGATTTCCATTTGTGCAATTCTCAGGAGCTAATGAAAAAAAAAGAGCCTTATCATTTCCCACAAGAGTTGCTTCAATTTAACGCTGAGCTTTGCAGTCGTGTGGCCGATATTTTCATCCTTCACTGAGTCTACTCCGTGTGTGTGAGAGTGTGTGTGCCTGTGTGTGTGTGTGTGCGTGTGTGTGTGTGTGTGTGCGTGCGTGTGTGCGTGTGTGTGCGTGCGTGTGTGCGTGCGTGCGTGTGTGTGTGTGTGTGTGCGTGAGTGTGTGTGTGTGTGTGTGTGTGTCTGTATGTGTGTGTGTGTGTGTGTGTGTGTGTGTGCATGTGTGCGTGTGTGTGTGTGTATGTGTGTGTGTGTGTGTGTGTGTGTGTGTGTGTCTGCGCATGTGTGTGGAGAGGCAGAACAGTACCAGAGATATAGCCAGCATTTGGACGCGACTGTCGGCTCTTGTTAAGCAGACTTGTCAGGCTGTGAAGTCGAAACACACGTGGGTGCACACTTGCGTCTGTGTGTTTAGAGGGCTTAACAAGCCAATTTCCACTCGACTGTGCTTTTGAATTGCTGAGTTCAAGCTAACCATGATGGCAGGCTGCAGTAGTGTGAACCAAAGCAACCATTGATTATCTAAAGGCTGAATTCACCAAGTCTTTCTTGAATAATATCAAATAAATAGTTTAATAATTTTGATCTTTTATAACTTTTTTTAGGCTTCACTTTATAGGAAAACTGTTGTTGTCCAAAACTAAACGGTTCTTCTTTCACAATCTGTTTTCCAGGACAGTTACCCATGAAAAAGCAGAATAAGCAAAAAATACCAGCAAACAGCTGGACAGTGGTTCAGCTGAGGCCGCGTTTCTCCCTCAGGTTAAGTCAGGTTTTGTATCGACTCTCTTTATTCAGCTGAATGATCTAAAGTGACTTCAGTTTCACACACCAGACTTGAAGCTCTTTCAATTTTAATAGCTACTTTTAAATTAAGCACCAGCTTTTAAAGGATAATTTGAGGTTTGAGAGAAGGAATTGTTACAGAGGTGTCAAATTAAATGTTAAGTTTACAATCAAGGATCCTCTAAAGATTCATTAGTTTCATTAACAACTGAAAAGTTCTTCTTCAGTGCTGTGATTGAATTGATTTCAATTGCAGAATGGCTTTTTCTTTTCAGTTAAGAAAAAATCAGTACAATAAAATCAGTACAATAAGTAAAAACAAGTTCTTATTTACTAAAGGTAATAATTTGTATAACTTGTTCGGTTGGTTTCTTTTTTATTTAATTTTTACTTTGCATTTTAGTTCATTTTTTATTAAATTTTTTTTAAACAACATGAATTACAGGTTTAGCAGTAGGTTGTGTTTGGTCCTTTGCTTTCTGCAGGGTGTCCCTGAAGGAAAAGAGCAGTTAGCAGATCATTTCTTTATTGTTATTTTATTTTTTTTTTTTATCTTATATTATTACTGTTTGAGCATTAGTTGATTTTTTTTATTTTTGTTATTATTTTTCCATAATTCTAACTATTCAATAAGTTTAAAAATTAAAGTGTTAAATTCAAACATAGTCTTTATTAAGAAGACTTTTTCAAAATTAGCCACATATTGTTTTGATTGTTTTCATGTCTAAATATGAAATTATGCGGATACATTACTGATATTTTTGTATGCTATAATAGCAAATGCTGTGCCTGTTAGCTGAGGAACGTGTGGTTTTTCCCGCAGATAGATGTTCTGCCTGGCCACACAAGCTGACACGTAGCTGGGTGCTGCTTTTTAACTGTCGTGTGTAATGGCTAAAAAGACGTACAGGCATATGATTGTGACGTGTGTGTGTGTGTGTGTGTGTGTGTGTGTGTGTAAGTGTGAGGGAGGATAACGCCAGCTGTTACAAAGTTGTCTACCAACTCTGGTTAATGACCAACCCCCTGCCTCCCTGTCACATTACTGTTACATTTAAGACTTGAATGGGGTTCTCGTTGTAGAGATAACAACCCAGTTCTTATTTCCAGGGGACATTCAGGACATGGTGACAAGCCATCCTCTCAGAATTCCCATTATCTGCCAGATCTTTTCCATATTTAAAATTTGCTCGTGATTTAGAGTTGCTACACCTTTTGCATGGTCCTATACCAAGATCTGGCTCACCATTAGATTAATATCAAGCTCCACTTTATTTCCTGTAGTAAAGCAGGAAGTAGAACAACAGGAAGCTGGTTTTTGGAGAAACAGGAGCATTTTAGGCTAGACGAGGGCCCTCACTGAAGCGAGACTGAACGCAATTCACACTTTTGTGTTTCCTGCTGTGGCTGAGAGGTGTTAAAGGCAGGGGTTTAATTATGACCGTGTCCATCCTTTCCTTCCCTTTGCTTCCCATCCCATACCCGTCAATACTTCTCTTCTGTTGAAGGTTTTGGAGCTGCTTTTCATTGTGCTTTTTGTGATTATTGAAAACAATCCTCATGCTTTTTTGACGGACTAAACTTGCAAACATCTCTCTCTCTCCTCTTATTTTTCCTCTGTCTTTCTCCTTCACTCACTCACTCACTCAGACTCAAATGATTTTGCAATTCTGGTTTCAGTTATTGGACATACTTCTAACTAAACATATGATTTTTTTTTTTTTTTGGAGCAGCTCACAGTCAAATTGCCTCTTGAATGCTGGTGTCCATGACTGTGCAGCCACTCTCTCAAATTATAGGTTTGAGCGTATGAGACTGCTTACTCCTTCTTAGAAAGATAAAGTGAGAGATACAACACTTTTCCACTGGCATGCAATACAGCGTGCTTATAGATACTAATTTGTACCCTGGTCAAGTATCTGGAACCTTCCCTTGAAAGTAGATGTTCTGTACTCACTATGGTAATTTTCTCTCTCTATTTTATGCGCTATCATTTGGCTTACCGCTGGATCACATTTTCAGCAAATGTGTAGAAATTATTTGACCCTCTCCTTTTGTGTACTGGAGTCCAAATTACGCTACTCTGCTCAGATCTTCCATTGTACTTGATGGGAATGTTCTTAGTCACTACTGCTAAGATTGCTGGGCTGTAGTGCTTGGTGTAAAAAAAGTGATTCTAGCTAGCTGGTGTCCAACTGAAGAAGATTAAAGTTACTGGTAACCAACTCCAGTGATGAACCCAAATCTCCAAATAAGCGATTCTAGCTAGCTGTTTGCTGGGGTTTAACGATTCTGTTATGATTCCATTTGAGAAGTCAATGGTCTGGAGCCCAGATCTCGGAAAAAAACAAAACAAAAACAATTGAAGCTAGCTAGTGTCCGACTTCAGGGATGATTTATGGCATTCTGTGATGACTGCATTTGACTAGTCAATGGCCTGGAGCCCAAATCTCAATATAAATGATTCTAGCTAGCTGGTTTTGGACTCCAGTGGCGTATCCACAGACTGAAGCAGATGGTGAGCTAGTGTACTTCATGATTAATATCCACTATCAACACTTCATTATGGTATAATTTCTGTTTAGTTTCCAACTCTGGCCAACCTGGACGCTGTCACTTCAGATCAGCCTGCGAGTTGCCAGTTTCCCCAAGCGCTAGTTCTAAGGCATTCTTTACCTCTCACTAAATTCTTCTCTTATTTTCCTCAACTTGTGAAAATGTGCAGGTTCCTCTTTACCTCCCTTTTTTACAGCTGTTCCTCATTTGTTCTCCTTCTCCCTGCTGTTAGATAAGGAATCATCCCCAGTTATTTCAAGGCCTTGAATGCCTCCCTTGATATCAATTGCAGAGGGCTTGGTTTTGTTTTTGCCCTTTGCGGAGGTAAGAGATGTGTGTGTATGAGACACTTTGAAGGGAAAAAAAGACTAAAAGAAAGGGAATAAAGGGGAAAGATGAAAGGAGTGGCTCGGTGTGACTCACAGCACACAGGGAGAGGAATATTAAAAGAAAAGAAATAAAACAACCCAGGCGCAAGATTTCTGTTCTGCCTTGCAGGCGAACACATTTACCAAAGTCCCTGCCGAGATGAGATACGCCTCTCCAGCTCTGTTGGATGAGCGCATACCATTAAAGAAGCTGCCTTTCTCGCCTGAGCTTGGGCCTCCTGCATGTCGCCGCATCTCTCTTGATGGTGTCAAATTGATTAGCTTCTGTGCTTTTGAGAAGCTGCGTTTTAGCGGACCAGATGAAGTGGATATCCATAATGTCAGCTGTGTTGCAGTGCCACTTAACTAGACAATGGCACAATCTATTTTGTTTAGTAACCCTGCATTAACACTAGCAGGCAACAAGTCATTCATAGTTTGTCACTTGTGGGCGTGTAGCAACTGATACTGTTGTCTGTTTTGGGAATGCACTCTTTTTTCTTTTTTTTTTCTTTTTTAGTTCTGATGAGAAAGGCTTCAGCTATATATAGCTTGTAAAACTAACTAGTTAAATAGACTAAATAATGGACTAATTGGCATGAAATTTGGTTGATTAATAGACTCCGTACTAGCTTTGTTGGCAGATTACCAAAACAAGCTAGCACTACTAGCTACATATGCCCATCAGAGGTACCAGCGATCTCTGCTGCTTCCTTCCATGCTTTATTTTTCTTCATAATGTCTGTATAAACATTTAAGCAGAGGTTGTATATGGCAGTATAAGATGATACCACTGTTGTATGATTTTTTTTCTTCCATTTTTTTCCACGTCAAACATATAAATGGGAACTAACTGCAGGTAACTAAAGTTTTAAGTGGGGAAGTTAAAAACATCTGTCCACATATGCCACAGGTTTTGTCCAAGGAATCATTGGTTTGGATTTGTCCCTTTACCTTATCATACATAATTTGCATAGAATTGCAGCTGTCTCTGAAATCGTGTCCGAAAGTTCATAGAAAATGTCGCTCGCTAGTGTGAATACGAGGGAACTGTATATGGATACATTGGCAGCGATGTAGTCCTGGAGCAAATTATTCCTTCACTGGAAAAACTCCATTGAATTTCCTTGACCCCAAAACATAATGACACCCTTTTGAGCTGCGATTATAGCACCAGCAAATTCCTTTTCCCTGTGACAGCTGAACGCTCACACTTTTAATATAGTGCAGCTGAAGTATATTAATGTCCGATACTTTGTAGTACATTTTACTCTCTTTCTATTATTATATGATTGCTCTCAGTCAGATTTAATTCTGATTGACAATGTAGAGCGAGTCTAGACATTTGGACGGAGGCAACTGCCATAAAAGGGGTCTAAATGAACAAAGTGCCGAATGCAGTAAAAAATGTCTCAGCTTTAAAAAAAAAAAAAAAAAAACCACAGTCCAGATACTAACCATGCCAGCTGGAAGCTTTTAAACCCCTTTTTTATCTTTCACTTCTATTTAGTGTTTGCGCAACAAAGTGCTTGAAGAAATGCTCGTCTATATCAACAGAAAAAAAGAACGCTTTGTGTTTCCACCCACGCACACACATATAACACTGTAAACTGTCACACACACTTTTGTATATCCAAAAACATGCTTCAAGATGGTATTTTTTTTCCTCTCCTGTGGGAAAAAATGAGCTCAATCAACACGCACACCTTTATTGACTCACATTTCGGTCTCATAAATGTTCCATTAACGTCCCTCTTTCGTCACAACAGAATAAGACTTTGATCATTTGCTTGTTTATTTTATTGCTCAAATGCTACTGTACTAATTGTGATTAATGTTCGTGTAGACTGCACTTTCTGTGAACTGCGCATTTGAGAACATGTCTGCTTTATTTTTTCCACAGTGTCCAAATTAACGGTGGCTTTTTTAAATCCCCCTTTAATCAGTCGTTGGAAAGTCTGGAGCTGAAACCAAGAGCCTGTGTTTTTAAATTAAACCCTTTCTTGATGTTGCCTTCCCTTGAACTTAGAAACAGGGATTTTTTTGTGGCAGTAACACAGTGTGCCCTACACGGCGTTCACAATTAAAGGGTGTTTGTAAAGATGATTGTGGTTATTAGGTCTAGAGAGGTGAGAAACAGGAGCAGGGTTTCGCCCAGGCTCTTTTTAGTCACGTTATCGCGGCTGTTAGTGAAGTACAGCAGGCAAACTTGTGACCCTCAGCCCCCTCCTTGCCACGAGAGATCAGAAACGTAGCATCAAAGTGCTGCCCGGTCCTCGCAGCATCTGCTCAGACTCACGCGGACAGCCCTGCCGTCGAATCGCCGTCATCCAAAAAGCACAGCAGAGAGGGTGTTTGTGGAGTGCAGCTGCTTGCCTGCTCGTTCTTCAGAATCACTGCACGATGAATAAATCTCCCTTTAGAGTGTGCTTGACCTTCAAGGTCTGTGTCTGTGTCTGCTCTCATCTGAATAATGGTGTCCTCTTTGAGGTAAAGTGTTCTCTAGACCAGCCACTGATTTTTGTATTTTGTTTTTTCTCTTTTGTCTCCTTAACAGCGAACTCCAGTCTCCTCGGCGGTGGTGGAGGTAAGCATTCTGAACTTTCACAGCTTGTTTGTAGCACTTTAATCATTAGAGAATTAGAAGTAGGTAAAGATGTTACGACATTGTGGTATTATCTTTTTTTATTATTAGGAATACAATTAACACTCGGTTATATATGGTTACAGATACCCAATATAATTGCTTATACTAGAATACTAAAGTAAGGAATGAAACACTATGGGGAAACATGATGTTGTTATAGGAAAATAATCAGTGATAGAATTACTCTTACCACCTCAGAGTTGACTACTTTCCTATAACAGCACGTCGTGGAGTGTTTTACTCATCTTATATTACAGCAGTTTTTCAATGTTCATAATTTTTAATCTATTAATGAATAACGTCATATTTTTTTTCAGTTTATACTGTATTTACACTTAATGTTGTGGAAGTTAGTTCCTGTTTTCACTTACGTTGTAGCAGCTATAAACAGTTCTGTTACAGAGAAACTGAAAAGCACAATGTCCTCTGTCCTGAAATTTCCCTGTGGTGGAAAATTTACTGTTACAAAGCACTAAAACTGGAGACTCTTTCCATAATAAACATCTCCCTACAGAAAACTTCACCATATGAGCAATTAGATATTCTTTGTTAAATATCAACACATTATTTGAAATAGTTTATTGTTAGCCATAGGTTATGTGGAGCGTCCGCCATACTATAGAAACAATAGCAGATTTTGACAACAGCGCTGTGATAGAATATAAAATGAACAGTAACAATGTGGCATTCCTACACAATTGACTTGTCGGAGGTTGCACAGTTTCCTTGATTGGAAAAATAAAAAATAAAAAAAAGTTAAATGAAATAAGGATCAGAGAAAATCTCTAGTCTGTCATCCTTAACCAAACATGTACAGTTTTAACACTCGCTGTGATCTAACACAGGATTTCTTATGTATAGCAATATAGAGAGTCTTGGGATTGCAGGTGTTATATAAAGACAGAGAGGGCTTAAGCCAAGCCAGGAGCATGCTGTTCTTTGCTTTGAGAGCTTATGAAATACCTCAGATTTCACCATGGGTCGAGTTGCCCTTGTTATTAGACATTCAAAATGTCTTGGATGATTTAAACCCTTCACATGTACGTTCTAAGAACATGCTTGAGCCATTTCTGGACCCTAAAATATTTTTACGCTGAACAGAGGACTGCTTTCTTGCAGTTCCTGAAGGGCTTTAAATGCCGCCGTGCCTGAAGTCCATCTCTTCACTGGCCTGCCACCGTGCATTTGCATCAAAGCGCAGATGAAATCAGAGGCAACCAACCATGTATTATATCCAGCCAGAGTTCCTCTATTTGGAAGAATTTTGCACAAAGTCTGACATGATTGAAATAATAATTGCACGACGAACTGTGCAGGACAAAGGCGAGGGAGCCGGAGGGGATGGCATGGAAGAATCAACCCAATTATTTGAGGAATTTTTTTTAACCTAGCTGCACAACACATGGGAACGCAGCTAGTCCCTAGATAACAAACATGTAGCTGTTTATCTTTCACACAAATCCTTTGTTTATTCATCTGTTCCAGGGTGTTGCCCTGAATCCCCTGCTCCAGTCACATCCACAGCCCTCATGAGGAAGCCTAGCGGCCATGTTACCCGATCCATTTCACGCTGAGCTTCTTGGTGTGTTATTTGATTCACACTAAACCCCAGACTGCTAGTTATTGTAGCTGTATTGTGTCACATGATTGGTGGTCGGGAGCGGGGGGAAAAAAGGCGCCTGATTGAGATCAGAGGTCACATGGCCATGACAAAACCACTTACCGCAGCACCTGTCAACCAAATAGGTCTGACCAGTCCAAACGCCGTCCTACCACTTTGAGTTGGCACCTTCGTGTATGTCATCACGGTTCTGTTATTGATTGGTCACGACAGTTTAATCATTCAAGGGCAATTTGCTTTCTTCACTATTTTCTCATAATTGCCCTCTGCCTTCTCTGACGGGCTCTATATGTGTGAGATGGAGGTTTAATAGCAAGATAGGGTCTTTCATATCAGTGCTAAGGGCAGAAAGACTAGTAGAACATCTGTGGTTTTGAGGCCACCTTGAAGAGTTTTTTTTTTTTTTTTCCTCCCAGATTTCATGTGAACAGTAGGCCAAAACTCAGAAAACAACTGTGTTCCGAAAAATATCCATATATGTGTAGACGGAGCCCGAGAATGGTGCATCATTGTGATGTTCTACACCGAAGCGTCACTAATCAAAGCCGACATCAAGAACGCAGTTTTCTCTAATTGGTGACCCCTGATTAGTGTGTTGGATAAGTAATTAACCCCATGACACGACGTTTGGCTTCAAAAGCATTAAAAGCTCTTGGCCAGGATCTTTCAAACACATCAAGCGAACGTTTGACATTAAAAAACGGTAGGTAGCTTTTATAGGAGCTCAGGCTTGAAGTCACGAAGAAGGTAGGAAGGTTAATCCTATGTGAATAATTGCAACATCAGAGGAGCCAACTGGAGTGAAGACAGAGCTAAAAAAAAAAAAAAAACAATCCGGCTCAGCTGGATGAGTAGACTGACGGACTCGTGATTGAAATTCTTTGGGTGGCAAAAGATTACTGGTTTTATCATCAGGAGAGTTCTGTCAATAAGCCAAGATGTTTTTCTGTGTTCTTTTTTTTCCCTTTTTATTCCCTGGTTCACTCAAAACAAAGCCCATCATCCTCTTTACTTTATCTTTGTGTGTGTGTGTGTGTGTGTGTGTATGTGTGTGTGTGTGTGTGTGTGTGTGAGAGAGAGAGAGAGAGAGAGACTGAGAGACTGACAGCTTTATCTTCTCACTCTCCTTTATTGCCATTGGACGACTGATAAACCTGCCTGTTTTCTTTCTCCCTCTCGCCTACCTCCTATCGTTTAGCAAGGTGAAGACCTCCAGCTGGGATAAGTTCATCCTGCCTGAGACCTCTTAAGAAAAACATAGCTTTCTCTCTTATCATTGAACTTTCTCTCCTCTCTGAACGTCCACAAGGAATAGGGTTACGTTCTCAATGCTTTCGTAATAGCCTGTAAACTTTGGGTGTGTTAGAAAATCAGGGTCATTATACTGTGTTCTGGTATACGGTGTTCCTGCTGATTGGGCAGGATTGTGCAATTTGCAGTTAGGTTGTTTATTTTATGTGGTTGAAAAGCTGTGGAAAAGTGGTTTCCTGTTATTTGATGTCAGAAACCAAAGAACAACACGAAATCAAATCCAGCCACCAACATAATTATGATGCATACTTTCACTCCGAGGTGTGTTTTAAGTGGTCGTTTTTTTTCTTTATCCAGAAGATACAGGGACCACTTCAAAACCACCTACTGAGATGAAACGAAAATAGTTTAGCGACTTTGTTCTTACGTTACACATTCAGGTTTCTGTGCAGGAGAGTTGGAATCCAGCACAGTTTGGTGATTTCCCTGCTCAAACACACCTACTAAGCCTGACAGTTAACTGATAAGTTGAATCAGGTGTGTTTAAATGGGGAAATTTCTGAACTGTAGAAATTTCAGAATCTGACATTCCAAAACACCAATTTGAAATGCACTGCTGTTTAATGCTGTAGTGTGTATGTGAAAGAATAACAGTGAGTGATCACATTAAAGATTAAAGATGTCATAAAAAAACATGTTGTACACTTGATCGATGCGCAGTTTACCTATGCATACCTAGCACTGTTACCCAGAGCCATATTTCTTTTTACATTCTCTTGTCCTCTTGTTTGAGAGCATTTTGCTTTTCATACTTGACTTAAATCCTTAGCATGGAGCTGCAGCATGGCATGACCCTGCAAAAAACAATTAAAAGACCTGGTCTTCTGAGCATCATCACCTAGCTCTGAACTACAAGCAGTGAAAAATCCGTTGAGAGTGCCAGACTGCAAGACTGTTGCGTATTATGCTCCTTAAATTGCTTTTCTCTATTTGAACCTGACTGCTAGATGACATTTTGCACACTGTGTCACATGAACATCTAAAGCTTCATTTGGTGAAATGGGTTTGAGGCAGACGTTGAGTTGTCTCGCCTCCACTGACTTCTTAACTATAATATCAGCCGCCTTCTGTTCTTTTTGTTTAATGCATGCTTGCTGGCCACGCTTCACTAGCTCTTCTCTAGTGCCTATAGGCAACTTGATCCAGCCTGCTGAGTTTGTGCATTCAGTTTCCTTCCTCAAGGCCAGTACCATGCTCGCTCTACATCTGGTTGATCTGCTGCTGCTTCTTTTCCCCTTGGCAGCCACCTACTTTCTGCCGAGCTGGAGGGGTGAAAGGGTTAGACCATTCTCTTTCATTGGCTTTCCTTTTTCTCTTCAGTGAACCACATGTCTTTTTTTTTTTTTTTTTTAACTTGTTGCATTTTGAAAAGAAGGGCATTACAGTTCATCCATCCTCTAGATGACTCATTCTTTATTAGCCAGTACATCATTAGAGATTTCTTTGTATAGATACTGCACTATAACTTGTGTCTATGGTAGTCATGCTTTATTCTTGTGAGACGGTAGATACATGCAGTGTGGAATTGGTGTATCATAAGAATAAATGACCAGGCTAGATAGGGGCTAAAAAAAAAAGGCACAGTATGATAAACTCTAAACTACAGGCCATGTCTGTCTTATATAAGTTTGTAATCCTCTTGCGGTCCTTTACTTTTCTTGAATTAATGGTCTTATATAGACGGTTACAGAAGTATGACCTTTTTTCTTTTTTCCTCAGGTAGAACTCTGAATTGTTTTTCTAACTTGTCCTGCAAGTAGTTATATGAACTGTCTGCAGGAGAAGTTCAGTTCATTTTAGAAATCAAATAGGTCATATGTAACTGTCAGATTTATTTAAAACTTGGTTTATTAATATATGTGAGAAGTTTTCAGCTGCTTCACCTCCAAGCTGCTGGATAAAAAGTCACATCGTGCTGAGCTTCGTAAATTGAGCCTCCCACATGGTTATGAATGAGGAGGGGCTTAAAGGATATAACAGAAGATGACTAAAATATACAAATCCTTATTTCAAATAAACAGAACCCTAAAAGAAATCAGTCAAATGCAGGAAAGCAGATCATACCAAAGTGAATAAAATCACATCCGGTGTGTTTTAATTCTGTTATGAAATTCATATAATAACATAGAAGTGACATTTAAATGTGTCCATGGTGTATCTTGTATGCAGATACACCTGTTAAATTTTCAATTAAAAAATATTGAGCTCATTAAGAACTACCTACACACATGAACCAATTTATTAGAAACACCTGTACACTTGATAAATATTCAATTATCCAACTCAAATAATCGCACTTTACAACTGTGGTGAGCAGAAAAGCAGCTCAGAGCGCAAATACTTGAGGCAGATGGGTTACAACGGCAGAAGACCACATCCGGTTCCACTCTTGTCAGCCGGGAACGGGAATCTGAGACTACGGTAGACGTGGGCTCACCGAAACTGTACAATTTAATATTGGGAAAACAGCATCTGGTCTTTTCCCTTCTACACCTGTCCAGTTTTGGTAAAACCTGTGTCAACTGAAGCCTTAATTTCCTGTTCTTGGCTGACAGGATTGGAAACTGCTGTGCTGTTCTAGCCCATCCACCTCAGCGTGTGACATCTTGTGTGTTCTGAGATGCTCACCATGGTTGTAAAGAGTGATTATTTGAGTTACCGTTGTCTTCCTGTCAGCTTAAACTAGTCTGGTCATTCTTCACTGACCTTTCTAGTCAACAAGGCCTTTCTGCCAGCAGAACTGCCTCTCACTGGATTTCCCCCCCCTCACCATTCTATGTAAACTCTAGCGACTGCTGCAGGAGATCATCAGTTTCTGAAATACTCTAACCAGCCTTTCTGGCAACAACAACCATGCCATGGTGCAAGTCACCATTCTGATGTTTGATGTGATCATTAACTGCGGCTCTTGACCTGTATCTGCATGGATTTATGCATTGCACTGCTGCCATATGACTGATTAGATAATTTCATAAATGTGCACATTTACATGTCTTCCTTATAAGGTGGTTGGTGAATGTTCTCAGTTATTCCTGTATTTATTCCTGTATTCAGAAGTGTGGGAGTTTGGGGAACAAATCAAGGTTGAGTATGACAATATGTAAAGATATTTAATGGAGCTCACCAAGGTCATTTCACCCAGAAATGGAAAATCCTTCTGCACGAGCACACGTGAATCTATGCTCCTTTTTAGTGGGCCAGATGTACCCACAGGCTTCTGCTGTGTGCTGTGTGACAGTCCTTTGCTGGGGGGAGCCGAGAATAGGCTGCACGATCACACTTGAGTCCAATCAGAAGTGATGGATGGGCTAATTGATGGAGAATGATCACACCATTAATTTTTGAGTGACTTTCGTTAGTTCTATATTTGGATGAAGTGGTGTGTTGTGATGTAGGGAAAGAGCGAGAAATGTCTGTTAAACAGTGCAAGCCTCTGTTTTTTTTGTGCTCAATTTGATTGTGAGGAGATGAACTTTGATCCAAATCAGGACACTTTTCAGCAGTTTATGCCTTTATACTCAGCCAGATCACACCAACACTGCAGATCTGTATGAAATAATGTTTCATATAAAAATCCCTTTATAAAGAACATCTCATGATGTACAGCAGGGTGCAAATGAAGAACAGTTTTATTCCATCAGGTGTGAAGAACTAATACACAATCCTATTAGCACTTAATTTTCTTCTTTTTATTTCCAAAAATATTGTAGTTCCAAGTATTTCAAACTTATGATACGATATGTTTGAAATGAGCACAGCATTAAATATTGTCATGTTAATGCTTAACATCAGTTATTGACTGTTATAGTACTGTTCTTAATGTATTACTATTGTCCATACTGCTTTGAGTAAATAAAAAGAAGGATTTGCAGACCTCCCAACATTTTACTTATGTCCTCCACATTTTAACACTGGAGTACACTGCTACAAATTATCACTCCAAAATACACAAAAAGCCCCCAATAATATGACAGACGAGCCAATCAGCATGTGAATCTGAAATGATTGACAGGTGTGTAAGTGTTTTGAACTCTCTGATATTAACTGACCCCCCCTCTAAGCCCCACCCCCTTCCCCAGTTCATGTACACTGTTTGGCCAAAAGTATGTCGACACCTGATCATAACATCCATATGTGTGTCTTCCCCAAATTGTTTCCACAAACATGGAAACATACAATTGTCTGGAATGTCTTTGTATGCTGTAGCATTACAGTTTTCCTTTACTGGATCTAAGAGGTCCAAGCACGTTCCAGCATGACAATAACCCTGTGTATAAAGCGAGGTCTATAAAGACATGGTTTGCTGAAGCTGCAGTGGAGGAACTCGAGTGGCCTGCATAAAGCTCTGACCTCAACCTCAGTGAACACCGTTGGGATAAACTGTAACTTTGACTGCATCCCAGTCCTCCTCACCCGACATCAGTGCCTGACCTCACTAATATTCTTGTAGCTGAATGGGCAAATCCCCACAGGCACACTCCAAAATCTAGTGGCAAGCCTTCCCAGAAGAGTGGAGGTTATTATAACAGCAAAGCGGGGACTAAATCTGGAATTGAATGTTCAAAAATCACACTGTGGTGTGATGGACAGGTGTCCACAAACTTTTGGCCATGTAGTGTATCTCCCCCAAGATGCTACTCATTATTCCTCTTTGGGTTGCTTTTGGATCTTCTTGTATACATGAAATTACCCAGATGTGCCTTCTTGAAGTCCATAAACATGATGGTCAGGAAGTAAACACTCTCGTTGAACTCTGTTACACAAGGTTACTGGACCGGTGAGGAAATCTGTTGTCGTGCCTTGTGAAACTCAGCGAGTCTGTCAGAAGCTCACCGTTTTGTGTTGCCTGTTTTCTTCCTCCAAACTGATGAATAATTTATCATCTTTGTCTCCGTCCATAAATCACCCTGCATCCCTTCTCCACCAGCAACCGTGTGATAAGATAGACAAGCCGGTTCACATGAGCTCATCCAGTGCACTCAGTGTCGGGCTGATTAAATGCACAGACTCTTTTAAGTGAGTAAATTACATCTAAAATGGTGAATAAAGATGTTTTTTTTTGAACCAATGAAGGTGAAATCTTTCAGACTAAGCTTGCATCTGGGCAGGAAGTAGCACAGGAAAGTCCAGCTAAAATGCACCCTTAAGCACTTGCGGTCTTAAACACCACAGCTCTGGAGCTCCCTATCCTTCCAAGGGGGAAAAGTCCCTGTGTGGCTTCACATTTGTTTTCCCCGAGCACTTACCAACAGGAAACAATCCATAATCCCAGTAATGAAGTATGCCCTGGACCCGAGTCATTTGTTCAATAAACGCTGACAATATACAGTGGCCTATTTTCTTTTACTCTCACTCGCTACTCTTGCTGAAAGCAATTCAGCCTCTTTTCTGCCACTGTGTTTGCTTGTACTTGTGTGTACATTTGTCTAGTGCGTGCTTACATGCTACACATTTCTATTTATCTGTTGCAAGCCAATGATTTGTTTACTGTTATCTCACACCTGGCGCTAACAGCTAATGGAAAATGTACTTGAACTGACGCACTGAGAGTGCTCTCTCTCTCCCTCTCTCCCTCTCTCTCTCTCTGTCTCAGAGAAAGCAGGAATGCCCTCCAGGAAAGGGAATGCGAGTATATCAGAACCAAGTGCTCCGCTTCCTGTTTCGCCCGTGGCCATGCTCTTTTTTGAAGCCACAGCTCAAAATAATTACCATTCAGACAAAAGCCAGCTTGGTCGATAGGAATGCGTTTGTTTATAACATTTTTAACGGAAAGCTAAACTTGCCTTTGTGTATTGTCATTGTTTATTTTTGCTTTAAGTCACAATAGAAATTTGCGGTTGGCTTCTCTTCGCAAATTAGACGAGCCCAAGGAAGGTTTGCCAATGTAGCAAGGTCTTATCTGTGATATCCATTCTGTTTTTAACATCTCTTCTCATGCTGTTCAGCCTTCTGAAATTGATTTAGCAGTACTATGTCAAGTCTTACATATACGCAAAGTTGCTAGTTTACCCACCATAAAGAGTAAATTGTGTATCCTTTCTTTTAATGGAATAGGTTTATTTTTTTTTTAATGGCACAGGTGGTATTATATTAAATCTCCTGCCTGTACACTGCTAATATTGGCACTTCCTCCACTTTGGATCTTCTACACTGTAGTATAACTTCTTTCCAGAGTTCATGGCAGCTGTGCTATTGGTTGATTTATCTAATCCTTATAGCAAATTTTTTGCTTACTTTTTTCACTGAAATATAAAGCTGCTTGATTATAATCCATTGAAATTAATGTAGTTAAAAGTTGGTGTGACTTTAATACCGAAACAGTTCTCTACTAAATGTAGCTTGCATTATCCAACACAGAGTGCACCAAAGTTCACCTATCTGTATCATCTTACTGGTTCAGTCATGGAGATTTCAGACAAAGCTGAACACTCAGAACTCCAATGTCATGTTGTATTTAACCACAGCACTTCAGTTTAATCCACTCTGACAAGTTGAGGACTGATTTTAGGAGCTGGTGCGGCCATAGCCTTATATCTGTAAGGTAGAATCTTTTTAAACGTTTAAACTGTTTTAATTGAAAATCTCAATTTTTTTTGGTCTATCCTAAGTATGTATAAGATTTTTTTTTTATATAGGATCGGTAGAAAGTCCTCTTGATTGAGCAAAATTAGGGTGTTTAAAGAATGCCTAAACATCTGGGTGAACTAATATTAAAAAAATAGGCTATTAAGTCCTAGAATACATATGCACATCTGGATCTGATTTAGGTCGAAAGTGAGAAAACAAAATGGCCCCAAGTGACTAATAAGATGGTTTAGCTGATAGGTTTGTACTTGTCCGTGTTCTCCGAAAGTATTGGGCTTGATCGTTATCTGGGTGGAAATTAGCGTCACTGGTCTGCAAACCATTAGGTAGAGCTTAAGCAGATTTTGGAAATCTGATCAATAATGGTACAATGAATCTAATTATCAGGCTAATGAATAAGAATGAAGCAATTATCTTAATTAAGTAAATGTACGTTGTCACAGAGAATGTCATTATTAAAGCAAACTGTATGAAGTATAAATGGAGTTTTTCTTTTAAAAAATATTTAAGGGTAAAAATATCAGTGCAAATTTTTGTGAAATTCGTAATTTAGCCAAGGAACCCCTTTGAGTTTAACTTAGATTAACCAAAAACACTATTATGCATGTAACAAATGTGCAGTATCTTCCAACCCATGAATATATTGAATATCTTTTCAGTCAATCACCCACATTTATCTTTTGGCACATTTACTTCAAGAAACTTCTCCTAAGACTGAGGAGACACACTCATCCTTTGCTTACTCTATTATCTCTGTTGCTGTGTGCCATAGTGGAAGAAGGGGATGCAGGGTGGAAAAGAGACACAAAGTCATCGAAGGAGCCATTATTGTGTGTGACATCTGCTTGGCACCTGGGCTGAGGCAGATTGGGCACTGTGCCCTTTGGCCAACCAGAAACAGCCAGTCAGGCTCTGCTAGCTCCATCTAGGGGCTTTCATCCAAATATTGTCAAAATCCAAATAAAGTTTGCAAAAGAGTATGTGTTTCCTCTCCAACACAGTTACCTAATCATTCTGCTGTGAGATCAGCAAGATGATATAATCAGACGCGTGGCAGACATACACACAGTGCTTATCATTTCTTCACAGAAATCACTTCTTACCTTCCTTTTCATCAGTATGTCAACATTGCAATGCAACATAAAAATAGCTGTTCTGGCTATATATATCTTCTACTATAGTATTCACCTGTTTTGAACAGCATGCAGCGTTTCTATAGTAACAGCTCACCCACAGGACTTGTATGATGGTCCCTCCACAAAATCTAAGGCTAATAATAAACAGTACAGCTATTCAACAAAGAAAAACATATAATCAGTGAAGCTTATTATTATATTTTGAGACGATTATTTGACATTTATGGAAGGAGTTTCCAGTTTTATTGCTTTCTAGCAGTCAGTAGGTTTTCCACCACGGGAAAGACTAAAGGACGGAGATTCTCGGTAACATGACAAGCTGCAATCTTCAAGAGAGAGAGAAAAAACTAGTGAGGGAACAACTGCTATAATGTAAGTGGTAACAGGAACTAATTTGTACTGTGGACTGTTAATATAATGTTTTATTAATTAATTAATTTTATTAATATATTATTAATTATTATTATGTAACTATAAATGGATACAAAGTGTGATGTATTATTCATAATGAATGAAAATTGTAATCGTTGGCAAATTGCTGTGGTGTAAGAGCAATAAGTGCCTCGGGACATGCTCTTATTGGAAAATAAACATCTTTTTGGTGGTTGTTGATTATTTTCCTGTAACAGCACACCAGGTTGTGGTTTATCCCTTACATCATTTTGTTAGTGTGTGGATTTTTAATCTTGTTGTTATCCTTGATGAAATTTAAAAGCACTTTTGTTATACTGAGCTGATAGAGCAAATTATACCTGTTCCTGTTTGGGCTGGTTCTTGTTTGTGTGCAGCACAAAAACATCCTTAAGCATCAAACAGTTATATGGTTTCTCATCCATTTTTTTCTCGCCTGCAACTTTGCATCAAAACAGATAGTGTAACAGCTAAGTATAACAACAGAGAATCATCTCTTGATGTAGTAGCAAGTAAGGATGACAGTATGTCTGGTTGAATATGTGTCACAGTACTTTAGATGATATATGTATACACACACACACACACACACGCACATACGGGCATACATCCCTGAGGCCCTTCTAAGAAATGTACACCACCTCTATGTGCGTGATGAGTGACTGCACCCAGGGACCATTCCCCAGCATACCGTCCCTAATCCTCTCCTCTCACACACTTTGTTATCATCTGCATCTCTCTAAACCCCACTGAGTAAACAAAGCGCCCTGCGATGCCATGGGATTTGTAGACAGAGTGAGAAAAGGAGCATGACAAAAAGAAAAAAATGGAGAAATAAAAGGTATAGAGAGAAGAGGCAGAGACAGAGGAACAGAAAAGCACATTTGTTATATTTGATGTGGAAAACAAGGAGACTGATTTCGAAAGTATAAAGACTTGATGTATGTTTTCTTCCAGTACAATATCATATACTATTTACATAAAACTCTATAAAATATTTGTATAAGGAATATGAGCTGAATAAAGCATGAGGACTCTCACTTAAATATGTCCTTTTAATAAGATTTATATTCATTATGTTTCCCGAGACTTGGCTTTAATTTGTCTGTCGCCAGGGAGCTTAATCATTAAAATGATAAAGCCTTTCAAATGAAGGCTGTTGCTTTTAGGCCAGGCAAAACACAAAGCCAATTTCTCTTCTTGTTCCTTTGAGCTGCAAAAAATACAGCGTGACTCATTGGCCATTTGTTTCATTCTCTCAAGGGAATAAAAACCTCGAAATTGATGAGTTATAATGGAAACACCATGGAATTAGAATAACCAAGATGGGATTCTCTGGGCTTCAGTTTATAGTATGTGTGCAGAATATGCATCGATCCACTAGAACTTCTAACAGTGTAATATATTCAAGGTGACTTAATTTGGGTTTGAATAATAATTTCCTGATATGACAGCCATGTCATAAAAGTGTCACAGTAGATGGCATGCACTGTCATAAGTTGTCACAGCTGTTTACTTTAATGCAGCCATTATAGATAAAATGTTTTGGCCATTTGTGCTTTAGTTAACATATGTGTAGTTATGTTATATTATAATGCGTAATGCACACAGCTACAGCTATACAGTTGTTGCTATGGTTACATATCAGAAAAAAGTAAGTAAAAAAATGGACACGGTGTATTCTATAGAAAACCTTTTCTGTGTAAATCCATATCATTTATTTTCCTTATTTTTCAGGATGACGAAATAGGTTTAGGTTAATCTGGTATTTATGCTGGTTGTCATCGTTACATAGTGTCAGGAACATTGATTAAGAAATAGAGTAGCAGGTAGTTCTGTTGTCTCACAGCTCCACAATCCCTGGATCAATCCTGACAATAACTATAATGACAGTTACCGGTGATGACAACATGACACCCTTCAATGACATGTTTACAAAATGATTATAGGTTCTAGTGGTTCATAAGGGAGTTGTTAATGCATGTGAGATGGACTAGCTCGATCTGCCATGTGTTCATCTGTAACAGAACACTTGAGAGATGAAGAATAGCTGGAAAAGGAGCATCTGCATTCTTCTGCTGAGTGTTTATGCCATTGTGCTTGGCATATTCAATGCAAACTCTTTAAAACATTCACTATTTTCATTTAACTTTGAGTACTGTACCTTTGTGCTACCTTGATCCTTTTTACGCATCTCACTGACACAATGTCTTGTTTGCTTTTACTTCCTTTTTTCCTTTTTTGATTCTCCTATGTGACTAAATGTAGGAAAGAATTTTATCAGCTAATTCTAATGGTGATTATTTTAAAGAGGACATTGAGATGATGAAGTCAAGTGAAAAACTTTATTTATTAAAAAAAAAACTGTTTGTTTTTCAAATTTTTGGTGTTTCCACTAAAACCTTCTGAAATTTAGCACGTTGGACGTGGATGGAAACCCCCAGCCTTTGGAACAAACAAGACTTGTTCCTTCTTTATATAGCAGTATAGAGGAAAATGGGAATTCCTCAGATCCCTGTGAATAATGGAGCTTAGGACGAAACCACAGGGGAGAATCATGGTTTCAAGTCAGACGGTGGACTCTTCCATGGTGGTCTCTGTGCTATGGTGAAGTTCTGTCTCTCTTGTGGCCTTGTCTTTCGTTTACACAACCCTGCAAACTCCACAAGGCCAGATCAAGTACCCAACTTTGATGTGTTTTATCGCTTGGCCTCTGGATCGGTCTTCAAAGAGCCACGGCAGCTCTCTCGGTGGACTGCACAGGACCTGTTTACACAAGGATGTGTGTGTGTGTGTATGTGGGAGAATTCTCGCTAGGTCTTAGTACAGTCAACTAAATTACCACCTTTTCACAAACGTGAGCTTTTATAAAATTTTAAACAGTCAGTTTCATACTGGGATTCCTCAAAAATCCATTCCTAAAATGATCTGTTTTGATGCATGGTTAAATAAGAACCAACAACTAAACACGTTTCCACTGAAAACACCTAGCCAACCCCAAACTAATTTTACAAACTAATGTAAAATTACATTACAAGCTAATGAACGTGACCACAGTGCACAGGGCTATAAACTCAAAAACAGCGTATTTACATTTTTTTGTCTAGAATGTGTCCAAGAGATAGCAGTTCTGTCCAGTTTGATAATAATGATTCCTTTAACACTGCTGTTCAATAGCTTCCATAATCTGCCCTTTTTCAACCCTATCCATTATTTCAAAGACCAACATCAAGACCGTTTTGCGTTTTTTTTTTCCTCAGTAACATGATAAGCCCAATTTTTTTTTTATCTTAATAACTTTGTGAAGATGTAAAGGGAGGCTGGTCAGTGAATGACTGTTTATAGCTGTTATCACATAAGTGATAACAGGAACTAACATCATTCAACATAACCATAAATGGTTTTAAAAATTTGTAAAAAATGTAATTGTTGGCAAATTGTGGGTGGTATAAGTGGAATAAAACAGGACTTTGTCTCAGTGTCAAGCCACAGCACAGCATCCCATCACTGATTATTTTCCTACAACATCACACTACATTGTTTTTATTCCTTATATGGAGCAGCATTAAAACACTGTATCATGGTTGTCATGGCTGGACAGGTCAAAAGTAGCTTGATTTCATGTGAAAACTGTGAATATGATGGTCTTTAATGTCAGGGATATATGAGGACATGTTGCTGTCCTCACTACAAATGTAATATGGACACATTTGCAATCCAATCTACCTCTGCATGTGATCTAAATGATTGGATCACAAGATCATCATTTGAAACCTTCAAGATGCCTTCAGACCTTCAGAGCTGTCCACTTGTGAGCCGATCACCCGAGAGATGTTGATAGCAGGTCTGTAGCTGTTCCGTATCGTACCTTGTGTGAGCTGCTCTTCAGTGTGAGCCTGATAGGTGAGAACGTAACGCCTGTTTGGCACGGCAGCCACAGTGTCAGATTCCACACTTCTGTTGTCGAGGGACATGCAGAACGCTGCCATGTTTCAGAAAGTGAGAATGTGTCAGCTCCTAGAGTGTGTGTGTGTGTCTCTTGTGGACTGTCAAATTTGCTTGTGTGGGTCTGTCTTTGTGTGTGTGTGTGTGTGTGTGTGTGTGTGTGTGTGTGTGTGTGTGTGTCTATGCAAGTTCTGATTGGCATGCATGCTTTGTTGCTTTGTGTCTGAGTGTTTTCACAACTCTGTGAAAATCTGTGTTATTTACTCATTTCACCATGGGTAAAATATTAGGTCAGTGCACAAGGTTATGTCCTGGTTTTCAAACTCATCTTGTTTTTTGAATTTTTCTTTCCTGAATTTGATTACATATTTAATACCACATTTAAGATCAAGCAAGTTTTTTTTTACAGGAAGCTTGCTGAAACTGATTAATCTGTGTGTGTGTGTGGGTGTGTGTGTGTGTGTGTGCATGTGCATGCAAGGCAAACCTCTGGTGAATCCTGGCTGCAGTACTGTTGTTAACCAGAACCTAAAGAAAACTGATTAAAATACCAGCCTGCCTGTTTCTGCTTTAGAAAACAGATTCTACGGGAAGAGAAATAAGGTCCAGCTTTGACTTGTTTACTGAGTTCAGCAGTTCTGTTTTTTCAGAGTCTGCTGTTTGAACAAGTGGCATGTAAGGGGCTGATCCCAGAGGTACGTTTGCTCAGAGAAGGGGCTCTCTGCTGGTGGTTGGTTAAATCTCAGGGTTCTCTCGCTAGTTGAGCAGCTTGTGATGTTGATAGGATCTTTGATCGCACATGAAACATCGCACACGTTACACCCAGCCAGGTCTGCTGCGGCACCAAACAGATGGCCATTAAATTCCACTCTCCTTTGTTTTATTTTCCCAAAAGAATTGCACATTCTTTTATCACTGTCATGAAGAGAGAGAAAATGTGCTGATTAGAAATATGCACGACTAGAGAGAATGAGTACTGTTTCTTTGTATTCATATTAACTAATGAACTGGTGAGTAAATTTATAATACATAAATAAGTATAAACTGTAAATATAATAAAAATGCATCCTAACAAAAAAAAAATACATTCAAGTCTGTTTATGTAAATATTGACAATTTCTATGTATGCAAATATTTACAATTCCAGTCTTTTCCATTTCTTACAACTTTGAATGCACACATCATACACCAGCTCTGATGTGTGTGCATCATCATGCCTGAAAATAGTACAGCCAAAGACTCAACCCCAGAATACGACTTAACACAGAGTTGCAGGCATTGTAACAGAAAAGGCTTTTTCCCCTCAAATTTCAGCCAGATACCTTGAAATCAGCCTCAAAGACCCACAGAGCCCAGTGAAAAGCTTGTAAACTCAATCTAGCACGTGCAGGCTGCCACAAGGAGCATGCTTTCATAACAGAAAAAAGCCTTTCTCTTTCAACATGACTTTTTTTTTTAGCATTATCTAGCTAGTTTGCTACTGTGCTGTGTTCTGATCTCAAAGTATGAACAAACTTATACTGAGCACATTTTATACAGAGCACATGTTATACAGAGCACGTCCCAAACCACATACTACTGTACTATGTAGGGCGCAGCACCACCACATTATCAAATGAGATCATCTCGCAATAGCGTTTTATACCAGAGAGGGGGAAATTCTCAACTCTTCTCAATTCTCATCTAGCGGCTTTAAGCAAACGACAAATATCTCATTTTTTTAGGAAGCCCAGTTGAGCGATTTGAACTCATGAACTGAGGCATCCAGAACAAACAAAGAGCACACAGACTAGACCTGAGTCTGTGTCAGTGCCATGCACACACTCACTTTGGCCCACATTGTGCTGTTTCCGCAGGTCTGCCCAAGCAGCATGCTTCTCCTCCATTCAAGCACAGCGCAAAGGCTTGTTAATCACTGAATCAGTCTGGCGCTACACAAGCATACAGGCCTAATTACACCAAGCTTGATTAGTCACTGAATATTATGTGGAAAGGAAAAAAGGGATTAATAATGTCAGCCAACAGTTCACCGCTGCACTAACTGCCCACAGCGCTAGAACAAAGAACACAAATATGAAGAAGAATCCTTTTAGATAGTGTCACTCCACAGGCCATCATTAACCATCCTGAACAATAACAGTTCTGTATTATTCTTGAGCATTGAATTACTGTATTTTGGCCCCTCCTTTGTATTTAAAGCTTAAGCTTGTATACTTTATCATTTTAATACTGCAAGATGGTTCCAAGTGAAAATAGAACATGAATTATTCGCAGCCATTCCTTTCTGGTGTGAAATAAAAGTCGACGTATGGTTTAGCAGACTGCGTTTCTGTAGCAGTGCCACAAGGCTCTCTGACATCAAGAATGGATTGCATTCTTTTCTGGCTCTTAGCCCGGTGCAGAGATTGTAGCCACCAATCTTTATACACCAGATTTTGGCGTGACATCCTGGTGAATATTATCTGCGAAATTTCCCCGCATTGGCTGCTTCCTCCCTTTTGTGCTTCATCTGCCGTACAAAAACTAATATATGAGATGTCTGGTCTATTGCTGTCCTAGCTATCCATCGATTGCTGATAAATGTTGTAGTGTGGAATCCATCACTGGCTTCTCTGTATGACTTGAATGAGTACAATAACCTTCTGTGTCATCCTTCTAATACACACACTCACATGCTTTCTCCCTTTCACTGACATCAGCGTATTTCAGATAAAGTGTTTGTTGTGGCCTTCCTTTATCACGCCGCCCTTTTGTAACGTACATTCGCTAGTTGAGGTCAGAGGGTGAAGCATTATGGTCGAGCCACATGAAGAGGGGTCAAAGTTCTTGACATGGCAATTTGTGGTCCGGTCAGCAGGAGCAAATCCTCACAATGGACTCCTGTGAAGTGTAACCTAGCCCCTGTTGTAAAGGAACTCCAGGAGCTTCTCACTTCGCCTAATGAGACTCAATCTGCTGAATCTAGAGACTTTTCATTTCTGAGGCTATGACACAACAAGCCAATGCCTCATGTTTTCTGTAAAAATGTGTACGTTGCAAAGCGAGAGCCACCACACATTAATGTACATGCATTTGAAACCAGAAGACCCAGTGTTGCAGAAAGGCTCCCTCACTCACTCCTTCACTATTTACTATCTAGACTCTTTTATATAGAGCACTATATATATCAGAGCTAAAGAAGACAACAGACGTAGTAGTGAGTGATCTGGAAGCAGAACATCGTGATTTGCTGTTACAAACCAAATGCTACAAATTTCCTTCTGAACTTAAACTTCCAAAATGTAGAAGTGATTTACTGTGTTTGTTACCTTTTGACTTTAGTCATCATTAAATATCATTTGTTATTTCATTTATACACAAGATTATATGCTCTGGTTTCCATCCTGAAGTAATTGTTGTGCTTTGTGTACCTTAGTGTGTGCATTGGCTGTATTTGTAGTGCAGTGTTTAATAATATAGTGAAATATCCACTGTAAATTCAGAAATACAAATAGAGAACAGGCTCAGACATGTCAAAAGCCCAAGTTTTCACACTATTCTAGTAAACCTCTGTCAAGTGGAATGTACAAACTAATGTAGCTACCATTTTCACACCACTGTAAATCTTTTTAAAAACTTCTGTCAAAATGTCTGAGTCAAGGTTTTTAGCTTATGATGTCTCAGGGAGTTTTTCCTTGCCACTGTCATTAGCGATCGCAGTCTACATCCGAATTTCTGTAAAGTTCCGCTTAGTGCTGTGTTTGTTGGTAAAAGTGCCATACACATAAAATTAAATTGAAAAATATATCTAGCTACAGCAGAAGTTGAAAAATGTTAAGAATTATGCAGTTGAAAAATGAGATACTGTGTAGCACAGGCCCTCTTGAGAGTATGCTTGGTTTGCTCACTTCCATTTTTCTTCTCCTGCAACAATTCTCTGGACTAAATAGCCAATCAGAGAGTTCGGTCTTCCCTTAGCCTCTGATGCCAGGTCAATATGCTCAGTAACTGATGATGGCCGTGGACAAGGACTGACTAATGCCGACATTGTTGGACACGCCACACTCTCCAAATGGCAGTCAACCACCGGTGCTTGCGTCTACCAACTGACAAGTGGCTTGGTGGATCAAGACCCTTAACCTGCGTTTACTGAGCTGAGTTGACAGAGTTAGGAATGAGAGAAGAACAATCCATTAGGTTGGAAAAGTTGCAGCGATTCGAGACATCTGAATAAAAAAGGCACTTTTCTAGCAGTCTAGCCTCAAATTTTAGCTGATGCAGTAGGAAACCAGTCCTGTTTCTCAAGGAATGTCAGGCAATCTTTTTGTCTAGCAATGCACAGCCATTTTGGTTGCAATTGAAAAATGAGTCAGGGATTCAAACAGAGATTCATGTAGTGAATGTTTCCCCAGTGCGCTATTAGAATAACAGTGTGGGCCATTCCTGAGATACCAAGCTCTTATCATAACCTTGAGTGTATCTCATTGGGAAATCATCAGTCTGAAATGGAGATGGATTTCTTTTATTGAGTCAAATGAATGAATCTGACATATATGAGAAGGGTCTCAAATCCAATTTTTAATATCCATTATAATTGGGATATTTATTTGTTTATTACAAAAGACATTTGCTTTATTTTAGCTTTGAAAAGCTACAGGAGATGGACTATCTGTTCAGTTGTCAAATGTGCCAAACACAAGGCAAATACTAGTGTGACTACTAGCTATCTAAATCTGTTTGTCTTCCTGTTCATTTATCTTTCATCCACCCATCATACTTTAATCCATCTATCTTTTAAGTGGCCTTGTCGGGTCAGAAGGCAATGTAGTGTGGTATACCCATTACTTTCACTCTTGGGGAATCACAAAAGGACATCCTTCTATGGACTTCACAACCCATTTTCTAAAAACAAGCCTCTCTTACAGATGTTATTATAACATAGTATTATATGTCATTATAAAGCTTTATTTAATATAGTGTGGCATCTTAGTTTTAGACTGGAAAGCTATTCTATTGTATAAAAAAACAATTTAATGTGCAAAGAATCTTGTCTCATTTCATTAACCATATCACACCCAAGAACTGCAAAAGATTTTCTTTCTTTTTTTACATTTCTGGTTAAATGAAATCTGAAATAATACTTCATTTATGCTAATCTGAAATATAATAGCATCAGGGAAAAAATTATGAAATAAAATTAGAATAAATTGGAAATGAAAAAAAAGAGTTCTTGTTGTCATTGTTTTATCCCATAAAAAAAACACAAACATTTTGAAAACAGAACAAAAGTTCAGCTGACATCTTGAGAAAGCCATTATTAAATTGTAATTATAAGAATGTTCTTTTTGTGCCTGCACAGGCACAGTAAAACACATTAGCAGTCTGTTTGCACTTTGGAGGCTCATAATCAGCCACAGAAACTTAATATCAGGTCATAGAAGAACAGAGGAAAGTGCGGTTTAAAGCATTATGTATAAAGCCGATGATATCCCTGACATATGATGTTTTAAGAAGTCTAACCACAGAGGCGCAGTTTCCCAAAAGCACGGCATCCGAGAGATCGTCTCTAAATGGTAGAGGGAGAATCACATTAGCACTTTCTCTATTAGTTAACATGATATTAACTTTATGATGCTTTTGGGAAATTGGGAAAGTTAGTCAACAGAAAATGTAGTAAAGCGCTCTCAGTCGCTTTTTAAAGACAATGAATGCTATTGGCAAGCATATTTTGGATCTTGACAGACAAGAATGAACTTTACTACTGCGATGAACGGTGGCATGTGCAATTGGAAATGCATTGATATCTATCACCTCCTGGAGGACCTTTTCAGGTTTGCCAGAGAAAGAAATAACTCAACCCTTGCCTAAGTAGTCAATCTTTACCTAAAACTGCACAATTTCCACCTCATTGAAGCCTTCCGTTGACATTTCTCAATTAGGGCAGGCAAAAATAAGGCAGGGGAAGAACTCTCTTTTCATCCACCCAGAGATTAAACTTGATTAAAGTATTAAACCTCCCCATTTAACCCCCTGACACAGCACAGGCAGCTGCGCTATCAGGGCTATTACACTGCAATAATTTGGAGATTGTCCATTTGAATGGATCCCCATCCGGCAGTAAGGGAAGTTTTACTGGCTCTTGGGGTGTGCTCAAAGCCCAGTTTAATAAAGCTGGTCTGTCACGAGCTGTTAAAGGCTGAGGAGAGGACAATAAACAAAGGTGCGCTTTTTCACCTTCCTCTTTCAGCTAGATAATCACACTACCAAACTCCATCTAGCCAATGGCACTATATTTACTGTATATAAGCTCCACCATTCACACAATATCTCACAATATCTTCAATGGCATCTCCGTCTCAGTGGGTTATTGTGTATTCTGGAACGGTGTGTGGAAAATGGATGTGCTATCTAAAAGGCTGTTTAGGTTGATTTCGGTATGGCGTTTCTATTTTTATTTTGTGGGGTAGGTGCCTGAAGGTGTAAACAGGCCACTGTGCTCTTATAGCATGGCCTTTTCATCATGGTAGAATGATGGAGGCCCATCTGGCATATGCAGATAGGGCTTATCGGTTGCAGAGGTGGATGTGGGATCTTGGTGGCAGGTAAGGAGAGGCAGCAGCAGATCAGCCACTCCTACCCTGACACAGCGACCAGCGTCTTTTATTCCTCCAAACGGATAGGAGAATTTGCAGAGACAGCTGATAATGCCTTATATTAGACAAGAACTCTATAACTCTCCGTCTGCCATGACAGAGCCGAGATAGTCTTCAGCTTAGCGATTTCTCTTGTTGTTTCCCAGGCGCTATGCCATTGGAGAAGGGATCTGTTCTTCTGCAGGAACGATCTGAAATTGAATCTTCTTAAATGCGGCTCTTGCGGCAGCCCGGAGTTAATGCATCTCTGCTCTCAGTCGCTGCCGTTTAATTTCAAGAGTGTACAGGTGCTTGGTGAAGAGTGTTTGTGTGCTTTTGTTGAACCTGAATGGAGGGGTTGATTTATTGCTCTGTGGGATTAAAGATCAACAAGATGTCTGCTGACCCAGCATATCTTTTCTGGCATGAGATTAAGGGCAGTCCTAAAGCTTGGTAGGATGCTACTTTCTCCAAGTTAATGTTTAAACAAAGGATCATTAATTAGCTACACTCACTGGATGCAACATTTTCTAGGTGACGCCACTGAATCCAATTGTTGGCAAGCAGTAAAAGCATCACTTGTTCCAGTTGCCTCATGGTGGATAACTGAGGCATGATGCCACCTCTACTTTTCCTCTCATTCATAAGCACTCAACACTGGAAAGCTGAAACTGGTTCTTACATCCAGAGTTGGACTTGCCTGAGTGCATGTCTCACAAATCCTCTGAAGAGGAAATGAGGCAGAGACTCATGACAAGCTCAGGGTTGGATATTAGACAACCTTGGCCAATATGTGTGCCCCCTACCTCCACCCCGCTCTGTATTTGCTTGCAGATTACAGATAATAGTTTGTATATAAAACAGGCAGCTTTAACTGGTGTAGGATGCACATAGTGCTTGGCTTTATGATGCTATAACCTTTTATAGCTGTACTGGTACAGCTGATCCTAAGAGGGATTGCAGCAGAACAGACAGCACCAACTGCTTAACAGAGTGACTAAAGCAGGGTGTTTAGTAATGAGCAACCAGCAGTGCAATATCACATTATTTTCAGCAAAACCCATTTACGTGGAACTTGCTTAACTATATCTGTTGTTATATGAGCTTCCAATGTGTCTGGCTGGTATTACTGGCACATTTTTAGAGGGGGGTAAAAAAAATCTGTTTCTCAAAACCCCTCCCTCACTGCGAGGGCCCCTTGATGAATGAGTGAGTACTGGTGATCAATGTGTCAGAGGCCTCTTTTCCTAAACAGAAGTGTTGCCGGAGGCATGACCTCTCCACCTGACCACAGTGGGAGAGAGACACGACGGGACCGATCTAGAGCCTGCTAGGCACATTAACTCCCCCTCTTCTCTGTGCATTCCTTACCTTTGTCCGTGGGCGATGCCCAGGTGGACTGATGACTGCCGGATATTGGAACGACCCACCATCCATTTGCCAACACTCGTATTATTTTTCGGCTCCTTGAAATTTTACCCGGGAAGATCAATGTTACAGCTGGCCTGGCTGTTCTGCCTCGGGGGGGGAGGGGAAGAGGTCAACAGTCATAGTCATTCCTCCCGGTGTGTGTTTAAGAGAAGACAAGGCACACCGGAGCCTGCCTCCCATGGGGCAGACCAGCCCGAATTCCTCCGTCAAGGTCCCAGATACGAGCACCTGTTTATAGCCTCAACCTCCCCTGACCCCCTCTATGGCAGCCTTTTATGTCTCTCAGTGAACTGATGGTCTTTTTGAATGTCTTTTAATGTCAGCTTCTTTGTGCTGGAATCTCTGCCTCCTCTTGAGTCTGTCTTCGCACGTACCTGCTTAGTCGTTGGATGATAAGTGAAGTGTCAGATAGAGTGAGAGGCTTTGATGGAAGTCATTCTCAGTATGTATTACTGAAGCACAAAGCAAAAATGAGACATCATGATGGGATGGAAAGCCCTGTAGCTTTGTGAGGTAATTTTTTTAAAACGTCCCACGCTGACAGCCCTGTCAAATCTCACTGGTTTAGGCTAGTTTGCTTGCAGGAGGCTTCTGAATAGAACCAGAGACAGAGCCTCTTCCTACAAGGGCATCATTTTCCTCCCAAATTCTTTATCAGAGTCTACAAGAACAAGCCAGAGAGAGCGATTTCATGCTTTCAGCTTCTTAATGGCATTATGCAAAAGGCCATTAGTCTAGATGGGTGCTTTGCCTCAGATGGGGCTCAAGGGAGAGTGATTTTGCTCATGTTTTTGAAATTTGGAGTCTTCCTGCAGTGTTTTCCCCCTAAACAACAAAAAACACAGTGCTTTTTGTTTATTTATTGTTTACTGTTTATCGACTGGCTGGCTGTTTATTCGCCGCCAGTCTTTTTTTTCGGATTTCAGATCCTTTACTTCAAGGGCACCAGCTGCTCTTGTCTTCATCATGTGCTTCCAGTATCTGTTGTAGGCAACAGAACAATCACAGAGATTGCTTAATTGATGAGAACAGTAGAGTTCTTTGTTTACTCAGGTGTGTATCTCTGCCTCACCGTCTCCATCTTTCTCTCTCTCTGAATAATGAGCAAACCCTTTGAAAGCAGATGTTCCCTCTTCATCAAGCTCTTCAGACAGGCCCTGCTGAAAAATACTGAGAGAGAGAGACAGAGAGAGATGAGAAGTATTAAAGAGCTCAACTGACTAATTAAAAAAAATGTTGGTGCCTGTCATGCTAATGGCAACAATGCACTTAAGCATGTTATGCGAAGCACTGTGCAGCGTAATGGCATTTGACACAGATGAGCAAAGGTCCTCAACCTTTTCGACAGCCTCTTTTGCCTTTTTGTTTTTGGAATCACGTCATCACACTCGGAAGGGAATTCAGATCAAGGAGCGCTTCTTATGTATTTGTGCAACCTGATTTGCTTCTTTTTGACCTAATTGAGCAGTCATATTGCCAACCACTTCATAGTGAGTTTTTTCTCTTTTTCAATAGTGTTTGTTAGTTGTCACCTTCAAGGTAGCATGGGGAGAGAGAAGGATGGGGAAAAAATAAACAATCAATAAAAAGAGAGTATGGAAACAAAAGGTCAAGTCAACAGTGTAATCCTTAATGATAGAAGCAGAAAATCTATGAAATAAAAGATTCCAAGAGGAAAGATACTGTTTATGGAGAAGCAGAAGCATTTTTGACAGATTGGGAATACCAGAGAGGATTTCTGTTATCTCAGTGTAAATTGTAAAAAAGGCCTCCTGTAGGTTTATGTTTTTGGAAAGGAAGAGACTTTTGATACAGAAATGAATTTACTTTTTAGATTGGTTCTCAAACTCTCAAACACAGAATCCAGACTAGGTAAATTGGGGTAAAATGTAGATTGTCTATGCTGTAAAAAGGCAGATTAAAAAAAAAAACGCAGATTTGAGATTAAAAATGAGATTATTTTCTAAATATAAAAAATTAATATAAAGCATAATAAGCAGTCTAAAAACTAAATCACCTCAGGATTTGATTTTAAAACTACATTATATCTCTGTTTTATCCTTTGTTCCTTGTTTATAGTCAAACTGAAAAAAAACAACAACAACAGATGACTCCAACTCTGGTTTTTGTATCAGGTTACTGCCGGCTAGATTCAATATCAAAGTTTCATAAGTGTTATCAGCTGTAATGGATGCTCAGCGGGGTAAACTCCAGTTACTCCATTTGAGCGTGTGTAGGAAGGGAACTCAACTGAAAGTGGTGCAATAGTTGCTATCAGCATCATTGTTTTATATGATGCACTGAAACTGGAGCTTTATTTTGGAAAAAATAAGAAAAAAGTATTTGTTAGATCTGATCGATTGATATTTTCCTGATATTTTTAAACAAAAAAAAGGATTAAAAGAAAGAAATGCCATTTTTGACTGGTTAAAAAAAGTCATTAACGTGATCTAGTTGACCTTGAAAGGGCACCTTGTTAACCCATAATGCATTTCATCTTGTTCGAGGTTCAGTGCAGGTCATATGCACCCTATAGCGGAAGACCTCTGGCTTCCCATATTGAAGCAAGCTGTGTTTCTATTCAGCCACACCAACTTGTCACATTAGCGTTAGCATCACGGCTCTTCTTTTGTGTTCCCGTGCTAAATTTAAAAGCATGAACGTCCATTCCTGTCACATTACGTAGCCAGCTGGATATATGGATGAGCAGCATGTTTGTAAATGCTTCAGCTAACTTTTGCCTAATGGGATCTTCGGCCCTCGTTAGCACTTTGCCAAGTCAAGCTGAAATTGCTGAGCTCTGGTTGCAATTTGTATATATATTTTAATAAAACTTTCTTTCACCTAAAAAAAACAAGGACATTGTATTTTGCACCATATACCTTGCTTTTTATATGCTGAAGTAAATTATAATTGGTGACTGGTGTTAGATCATGTCTATACACTACACACTTGATACATTAATATAAGTTATTTTTACACTTTTATTTAGCTCAGAAATTCCACCATGGTGTTATAACAAACTTTCCACAACATGCATTGAAATGTCCCTGGTGCTTCTTCCCAGACAGTTCTGCTTGACTACAGAGTGTAAATCATGTTAAATGCCCTGGTAGGGGTCATTTGACAAGGGGATAAGCGGGGCAGTATTTCTTACCCTATGACACCAAGGTCAACAAGAACCCCAGGCCTAAGGCATGTTTTAGCGGTTCGGTTCATGAAAGAGGTCATCGGCTTAATCTTTCCATCTGGTCGAGGCCATAATCAGATCCACAATGCAAAATCTATATTGCAAACAGTTTTTCTACCCATGCTGTGTTTATATAAAATTAGCAAATCATTCATTATGGTGTAGCAAACAATCTAGCAGTTTTTATTTTATTATTTTTTTTTTTGCAATTTAACAAGCTGAACGTTTTTAGTTAGCAAGTCATTATTATTCGGATACCAGGGCATTTTAAGTCTATATATGCAAGACTGGCCGTCGCTTGTGTGTGAAAACCTGCTGCACGATCCCAGCATTCTGGTGTTGCTTTGTATTCGTGAGCGAGATGGAAGTCACCGTGCGTGTCACACTGTCTTTCTCACTTGAGGTTTTTGTCATGCTGCTGCTATCTCACTTCCCTGGCCTCCTGTTCTCACACACTCATGCTTGTAGCCAGGGCTTGAAATATATTCTCTAGCTTACCCCACCACTGTGGCTGGCTGTGTTCCAGGTTTAGTAGCTAGCCAGCATTTTACTAGCCAACACACTGACACTCCCATTGTAACGTTACACAATTAAAATGCAAAAAAAAAAAATAAAATAAAATAAAATAAAATTGGATCTACATATGCAGCAATATATTTTAGGCAATTAAAATATTTTCCAGCATCTGAAAAATCCTGCTGATATTTTTTCTCAGCCGCCATGTCGTCCTTCTTTATCCTCTTGCTATTTAAAAAAAAACATGTTGTGAGCAGTATTAGCAGTACTTAGCCTACTAATATAAGCTAACAGTTTAGTTTATGCTCCACTGTTAAGCACTGGGGCAACTCCAGGGCCCCTGGTTCAATCCTGAGCTCAGGTCCAGAGTTGTACCTGTTCTGCCATTGGGGTTTCCTCTGGATTCCCTGGTTTCCTCCCACCTCCCAAAAACATGCCAATAAGTGGATAAATTGGCTATACTAAATTGCCCCAAAATGTGAAGGGTCGTGTGAAAGTGTGTATGCCTGGTGCCCTGCGATGGACTTGGGTCTCACTGAGGCGCACCTTTACCATGCTGCTTGTAGCATTTTCGAGTCTCAGAAGCAGCGAACATGTAAGATTATATCTGTGTAAGCATCCTGTCTAGACACCATCAGGGTGTCTCATAAAACAGGCATCATGGGAGGTGGGAGCGGGCTGTTTACCGAACACTTTGTAGATGTTTGTTGGTGTGGGAGAGAGATAAAGAGAGAGAGGGAGAGCGAAGGTGGAGAATGACTTTCTAGAAACTGTTATTGCAACTTTAAGTGTAAAAACAAGGCCATTGAGAGGCTGCTGTGACCGAGGTTTATGAGGCATCCAGACAGAGAGAGAGAGAGAGGCTAATCACATCTAGTATACATTAAAAGTAGTCTTGAGCGAAATAATAACCAGGTTTTCAAGCAGGACGTAGCTCTTTAATTAAACCTTCTGACATTCTTACCTTAACAGATGGCAGGATAGAGTGTTCATGGATTATTATTGGATGTCTAAGTTTTTCATTACCCTGTCGCATAGTAAGTCTAGATGACCTGACTTTTAGGAAATTTGCAAGCCCCAAAAGATGGGATCTCGTACATACTACAGGTGTAATGCAAAGCCGCTATCTGTATATGAAGTCGATCATCCAGTACGCAATATATCTCCAACGGTGACTTCTGTATGCTAAATAGTTGCACTTGATAGTGTGCAGAAATGATATTATTTAGCTCCATGCCTGCAGACGCAAAATTCAAGGTGGTTGGAGATTTGAGTTATCTCTCCAAACTATTCCTTTAATCCAGTGATTTCAATATTTGCCCATAAGGATTACGAAACGGTACTGTTGTTATCCCTGCTCCTTAACATAGCTCATGAGAACTGATTCACATGCACCGATGCTCACATAATCCTGTTGCCGATTAAGATTCAGGCCTAATTTATAACGACTCCTTATTTGATTTTTGGGAGAAACATTTGTGATGCTAGTCTGCTTAACACATTACCAAGATTTGAATCCTGAATTGAGTGATACTATGCACGCATACAGTTTTTTTTGTCATGTTACGCATTACATATGATCCACTGTGGAGCGTAAATGTGCATTACCATATGTGCTGCATGCATCTGTAACCATTAAACAGATATGTGGCGTCAGTTCTGCAGTGTAAGCTAAGACTGATTACTTCATTATATTTTCAGTTCACTCATTTGAGAGCAATGAATTACTTTGCAAGTCATCCTTGGTAATCGCAGAGTCTAACTAGGCTTCATGTTTGTAATGCTGTTATCTGTGATCAGTGTATATAAATAGCTAGAAAGAATTTTTTACTATATAACTGAAACTGAGAATTGTTGTGGTTTAAAAAACAAATCACTTGTCTAAGTTTAGATCTCAGCAGGACAGCTTGTGTGAGGTTTTTCCACAGCCAGCTCAGCACTCATTTCCTATTCTTTGACAGGGAGGCGGACAACTTGTCATTTCTGTAGTTCTCCTTTTTTTTGTCTTGAAAGGACTCAGAGCTCTTTAGTATCAGTAGCTTAACTGAAGCCTACAGTTTGTCACTGCTCAGGAACATCCGTGTGCTGTGGAAGTTGTTCAGGCAAGGTTGGCATCATTCCTACTTCATTTTGTGTCATATAGGCGATTGGTATCGGATATACATTGCCTGGGCCTGAGATCCCTCACCTTTGGTGTACGTGAACAAGCGGAGATGAATACTGGTACTTTGATGTGATGGAAATGGTCATCATTTCTAATACAATCTTTGTGGAAATCATTTAACTAATAAGTCTCACTGACATATAACTCCGATCTATGATCATTCTGTTACATTTTAAGGCCGTGTTTAGAAAATAAGTATTGAATTGACTTAAACTTGTGTATATATGTTTTTATATATAATTTTAGGATACAAACATTCCCAAACAGGTTTTCTCCTGGATCTGTAGAGTATAGTCAGATGCCAACAACTTTCACGTGTTTCCTGGTTTCCCATTTTACACCAGATGTATGAACAACCCAGCAGTGCCACCACAAATACGCTCGTATGTTAATTTGGAGCCTACTTTCTTTTAAGCCTGCTTACACCAAAAACGACGAGAATAGCAACCTAAACGAGGGCAACGACTGCTAGCATGCAGTGTTTAGATTATGCACAAATATATGCATAAATATTATAGTATTTTGTAGTGCTACTAGTCAGGAAAAAAATGAAGCAACAGTACAGGGCAAATATAAATGAAGCTTCTGTCAAAGAAAAAAAAAGATTCAGGACCTGGCGTTTTTGTAATAAGTGTAGCTGTTAGTGTAATAACAATAAAACTGCAACAATTGCCATTACCTGTAAAGGTGTTATATGGCTGGTTTGAGTGCACATTTTTATTGGTTCTTTTCTAAATACTTTGAAATACGAGGTTTTTATATTTGGCACGTCACAGCAAATTTTGTCCTACATCACTCTTTTGAATCGGCATTAAAAATCGTAAAAGTTATTACAATTAACTTGAGTAGTTGGGGTTTTTTTTTTTGGTGCTGCATGTTTACAGCTAGGATTTCTCTCGTCCTTACAATTTTTAAAAGTATGTTTTCAATCCTTCCTGCTGTTTCATAGTATGGTATAGTATAGTATAGTATAGCATAGTATTCCAACTTCGTATGCAAATTATGATTTCTCAACCTGTTGAATACAGTAAATTTGATCTGTTTTTTTTTATTGAAAGTAACTCTGGACTATTCTGTCACATACATATATAGATATCTAGCTTACTTTGCATAGCCAAATAAAATCACTGGGCTCGCTCACTATTTTTAAACATCTTCATATGGTGGGTCTGTTCTCTGTAAGTATATTTTATTACATTTTACTAGCAGTTATGATGATTATCATGCTCTTGTTTAACTGTTTTCAAGCTAGGTGAGAATAGTGTTTATTCAGCTAGTTTAAAAGCTTTACTATATAACAAATCTTCACAGTAACGATTTAAAAAAATGTACATATTCTTTTGATGCAGAAACACTTAAGGCCTAAGCCATTAAACATTTAAATAAACTGAAATAAACATTTCACTTATATTCTATACACACAAATTGAACAGCACTGTTTTCACATTTGACCTCTGAATCTTTATTCACAGTTCTGTCATTTTTACCGTGTTTGTTGATGTGTAAAGTACAGGAAGCTTATTAAAGTAATAAAATGAATCCTTCAAAACACATGAATGTAAGAAAAAAGCATGGTGAGGAGTTAAAGCATCCCTGAGGTTAAAAACTTGATTGCTCTAAAAAATCCCATTTATATCAGTCTTTAGACAAATGTCAGCTGGTAAAAGTGTACAGAAAAAATTTTCATAAAAACATAGAATCTCCTCTGAAAGTATTCGAACAGCAAGGCCAATTCTGTTGTTTTTCTATACACTGAAGACATTTGGGTTTGAGATCAAAATATGAATATGAGATGATAGATCAGAATTTCAGTTTTCATTTCCTGATATTTACATCTAGCTATGTTAAATACCTGTATTTAAAAAAACTATTACTCTGCATAGGATTATTGTACTGGTTTAATTGGTTTAATATTGCATGTAATTTGAGACCATTCAAGATGTTAATTTGGATCAGTAGCACCCCGCATGGCCTGTGTGTGTTTTGATCCGTACTTATCTCATGCACAGGTTTGTCTCTGCATGGGAGTACAAAAACCTTTCACGCTGTCTGCTTTGGAAAGGCACTTTATAATCTCTGACACAATAACTAACATGCCATTTCGACAGTGTCCATCCTATACTGCTGCGCCAACATCAGAAGGAAAACAGTGCGGTGACAGTCGTATATTGTGTTTGATGTCCTGAGTTGACATTAATTACTATGACTGCTTACAGCAAGTTTGACAGTGCATCATTTTACATATTTTCATGACAGACGGTGTGTGACTGCTGGTTGAGTCATGATGTGGCATTTGATGTCGTACCGTAATTACTTGTGTTGGTACATTTTTCTTTCTTTTACACACACACACACATATATATATTACGTATATATATATATGTAAAAGAAAGAAAACTCCTACCTCCTACTGAGGATTTCTGGTAATATGCACACCGGTAATGGTTCATAGTAGACCTATGTATGTATGTATGTATATATATATAAATATATATATATATATATATATATATATATATATATATATATATGCATATTACCTGAAATCTTCAGTAGGAGTGTAAATATAGTAAGGTCTAAAGATCTGATAAGGCTCGGAGGACCAATCTCAGCTGATCTAAAACTCCATCTTCCCATGTCACCACTCTCGAGTTCAGCCTCTCTGCTAGACACAATTATCATTCATTTAATGAAATTGCCCCTGCGTTTCGCAAACATGTTATGAAAGGATAGTTTCCATTAGAACTGGGACACCACCTCCCCCATCTCTGGAGGATCTAATTAAACTAAACTAGTTTCCAGCCCGTTCCAAATGACTTCAGAAAGATCCATTCATTATGTGTGCCCTCCAGTCCTGTTACAAATATACTCAAATATTATATTTATCAATTAAATAGGTTATTAAACGGCAGAGTGTTGTCGGCAAATCTGCTGCGTCCGAGCCGCTGAGAATTGGGTTATTTCTACCACTGGCTACTGTATGCACACACACACACACACGTACAGAATAGTATTTAAGTCTGGAGTATGTGCAGCCTATTAGACTAGTACATTTACAATATATCAAATAGTATGATTAGTTGAAAATATTTCAGATTTAGAGAAAATTTTCTGAGAGCAACAGTCTGTCCATTTTATCTAAAGGAAGCTCAAATCATTGATTTATGACTTACTTGCAGTTTCTCAGACTTCACTTTGTGTAATACCATGATTTATTTAATTAATTTTTAACTTCAAAGTTATTATATTTATTATTGAGGTCTTATAGTAGTACTTATATTAGTCTGACTGTTCACTTGAATTGAACCTCAATAACTCTTGAGCTTCAATCTAATGACAATTTTAATAAAAAATATGTTCTATAGGTGGAAGGTCCAGGAATAAAGGCATTCTGTGGCTAAATTACTTGTACATTATTGTACACAGTGATAAAATGACTAAAAAGAGAACTAATATTTATATAAATATATAAGAGACTAAAATTTGAATTGTTAGATTACATTTGATTAAAAAAAAATAATAAAATCAAGCCCGTGTTAAGGGGTGCCTGGCTGCAAACTGTTTGAGAACGCCTTTTATATATGACAAGAATATGGCATGTTTTTGCAAAAGTACAACTTAGATGAGGTACAACTAGAACCTGATGTGGAATTTAAATGACATGATATGATAAAGGTAAAATTAGTCAAATTAGTCCGATTTAATAATAAATAAATAAAGTTGCAAGAAAAGGTATAAATGCAAACACTGCTTTTTTTTTGTTTGTTTTGCATATGTGAGAAAATGTTGATTCTTTGTTATGTATTTCATGTTGCTTTTTTGTCATCTAACAGGCAGAAAGAAATTTCATTTATTATTTCCTGCTCATTGCTGTTCTTTATAATCTGTTGTGCCATTACACTGCTTTTGGACCTGTAAAAGTGGTGACAGTGAAAGGAAAAAAATATTTACATTACTTTACCTTGTATATTAACTACTTAAAACTACTTGAGATATTTTTAATGTATAATTAAGGACTGTTATGGTGAAAAATAGTTATTAATTTGACAGGTTCCTGTGTATTAAAATGATGAATTGAGTAGAAAGGATGTAGAAAGTAACTTATCGTCTGGAAAGAAGACAGGTGTTATGTCTAGGTGGTTTTATATGCTTCAGAATTATGTACTTTATACAAAAAAAATCATTGAATGCTGTGCATACATCAATAATTTTTTTCAGTGTGTTAACACGTGAAGCACCTTTTCTGCTGTCATCATAATATTCGGGAGGATTCCTCCTTTAATTTAAACCCCTGATGTAAATTTTACATCAATCCTCTGTACATAGAAGTGTGTAAACCCACACCCAGATTGCACTTTAGACAAAATCTAACTCCCCCCATATGCTTTGCGACTCTCCAGATTTCCCATAATTCACTAGGAGCCTGGTTAGCCTGTCAAGAGTCCATTTGGCTAATGGTTCCCTCCTCAAACATGGCGGCCGCCAACTCCTCAATCCATGCAGCTTTTCCGTCTCAGACCTCCCCAGCTGAGGACATGGAGGTTGATGTATTCTGACAGAGACAAATGGCTTAGGGAGGGGCGTGGGGCATTGTGGGATTGGGAGATAACGCTGGAGTAGTTTGAAGCTCACCCTCCTGCACTGGCAGGCCGTGCTCTATTGATTAGAATTGCAGATAACTCAGACTATCAGGTGAGACGGCGAGGCAAACACCAGAGCTTTGAGTGGCAGGATCACGAGCTCGGAAGTCCAGTGTGTGTGTGAGTGTGTGTGTGTTTCTCTGTGTATGTGTGTGTCTGTGTGTGTGTGTCTTAGCGAGTTCAGCTGCCCAGCAGACCTTGGCAGAGGGAGAAAAGAGAGTGTAGCCAGTCGAAGAAAGCACTATTTCTGGTGTAACTTGTGCTCATTTTGTTAATTCTTCGCCAGCCAAGAGTTTAACCACAATCATGAACTACAAATAATTACAAAAAAATCTTTTTGTAAGGATCAAACCATAGGCTTGCCCCAGAACTATCACTATTCCTGGTCTGAGGTATATGACAGCTGTTCGAAAGCAGTTTGTAGCACACTAATGTAATGAAGATGCGATTTCACTCTTCCAGCCCTTTTAAAAATGTCTTAATATTTACAATCTTCTCCTTTTTCTGTTTGTCTAATGTCAGTCTGTTGCACCATGTTTCATAAACTTTTTGACCAAATGGTGCTTGTCGCTGGAAGGAAAAAAGGCTCTAAAGAAGTAAATGCATGCCATTTGTGAATGGTGTTTCACTGGGCATGTAGTGCACTAGGTAGGACAATATCCTTATGTTACACCTGGTTAGTTAGCACATAAAGTGAATAGAATTATGTTTGGGATTTGGCCTAACTGAGAGTTTTAAGGGGCTTTAAAAAATCACTCAAACTTTGCATTTGCTTCTCACTAGCGTTGTATCATAAAGATCTTGGTACTTCTTCTTTTTTTTTTCTTTTTCTTTTTTTTTTAAACCTTTCTTATATATCGTTGAATATCTGTGAATGTAGCGTACTGTTAAAACCTATTTATGGTACTAATTAAACCTTAAGGACATTGTTGTACCTGAAATGTGTTTTATAGATGTAGCTTCAGACATGTCTACAAAACAGTGAACAACTAAAACAGTGCACTATACACTGAATGAGCTGCAGTCATGGACACGACCCTAGTGGTGAATCTAGTTAAAGGTACTGGAGGTGGAGCTGTTCCATTAAACTGAGCCATGAATGAGTCACTGTAAGTCATTCAGGCATTTATATATAAAATAATCTACACACTCCGATACACACAGTGTGTGAAGTGTCACTGCCTGTCATCTTAAAGCAACATGCTGGACATGTTGGACATGTACTATGAAGCCCAGAGGAGTCCCTGGATGAATCTGGCAGTGCTAAATGCATGTCACTTCATCTTCGCCATGCCAAATGGCTCAGCCTGCCAAGTCAAGTCAGTGCTTACTTAACATGGGCAGCAGTCCTGGCTGTGTGTATGTGTGTGTATGTGTGTGTGTGTGTGAGCAGTAGTAGGGCACTGCATTTAAAATGAATGAATTGCATTGTTTTGCATTGAATTGAATGTAGTGCTGTTCCTTGTGATGGGCATTATACTCTGAAAAGTTTGAAGAATAGTAAGATAATACTACAAATCTCTTACTATAATGGCTTTTTTCATTTTAAAAAAGTTTTAGAAAGGCATATTAAATGTAGGCCAGATGATCTGGCTAGATTATGCTTGTTACTTTCTGATTTTAGCTCATTACCTCATTTAAATGTCATAACCTTTAATAGGCTGATTATCACTCTCACTGAAATATTGCCATAAAGGTAAGCCTCCCCCTCCCCCCAAACTTAAAGGGCAAAGAATCGTCACATGGCTTCATCCAGCACACAAATACTGTTCTTTTTTCATTTAAATTAATTAACTGATGTATTTTATATCAGCTTTTGATGAGTTCTAGGTTATTGGGTCAGTGGAAGGTGTTTTCAGTTTTGTTTCAGGCTCCGGCTAAATCTGTAGCACCCTTACCGTCTCCTGGCTTGACAAGACGATGCTCCACCTGTTATGTTGCTTAACAGCAGGGGACTAAAGGACCCTGCTGTCTTTCCGTCTCCATGAAAAAGCAACCAACCGCATTGTGGGAGCCCCAGCCTCGGTCAGACAGCTGGAGCTCAAATCTAAACTCAGCAGTAGGGCTTCTTTATGTCTTCTTGCCCTACAATCTTCTCAATCTTCTGATAATATATATATTATTAGAGTATGTATGTGTGTGTGTGTGTGTGTGTGAGAGAGAGAGAGTGTAATGAATACATTATTTAAATTGAACAGATAATGGGTTCTAACCAGGTGCATATACCGATACAAATAGGCCACAAACAGCTCACGAAAATGCACATTCATTAACATCAAGAAAAACCTTTCAGTCTAGGCCACACCTACAGTACTTTGGGCTTTAATCTGGATTCAGGTATGAATATTTGGAGCACTAACCAGTGTACATATATTTGCATTGTGTTGTGCTCCTGTAAATAGATTAAAAAGAAGATAGATAGATAGATAGATAGATAGATAGATCAGTCACTTTATTAGGAACACCATACTAACACTGAAAACTGTATTTCTTAAATTTACTTCTTTTGAATACCATCATTTTTTATTGTCTATTTTTTTTCTGCATTGAAAAGAAAGTTGCTTTACACAACAGTTCCTGTTCTGTGAATAGACCAAAAAAAAAAAAAAGTACAAATGCGTCTCCACGTTTGCCCTCTGATTCTGTGAATATGAAAATTGGAAATGCCATCACATTTTTCAGCTTCCTGTTTCTTGTGAAAAAGCACCAAACCAGCTTTGACCAGACTGTGCACTCTGGAATTAATTCCTATGATACAGTCATTGACAAACAAACTTAAGAGTATATCTGTTTTCATTTACATACCCTGAAAACAGTTTATTCTTATTTACTGGAAACAGTAAGGATGATACCGTATAACATACGTATAATACTACATGAATGATATATACAACAACAATAAAAACTGTAGGTTGTGTGAACAGGATATTTAAATATAGATATATTCCATTTTCTGTGAGGATTTAAGTAAATGCTGTGTTTCAGAGTATCTGCTAGTTTTTGATCACTGTGTATCTGTGTAGGTTTTAGTAGTGAACTCTGTGTATTTGTGAGCAGCCAAAAAATAAAGGAAAAAGAAAGAGGAATCATTTGAATGTGCCACAGAGAGTAATTGGTTGCTTTATTGTGACTTTTTATATTTGAATTGTACTGTGAATGATAATTTTTCACTCTGTAACTCTATTCCTGTGTTTAATACATATTTTTTCCTCCCTGTAAACACCTTTATGAGACATCAGAGAAGTATGGCTGGAACCACGTGTAATGCCTGTGCATATTAATAATTTCCTATAAAATGGACAGCCTTTGGGTACATTTCATCTTCAAGCCATAAACATAAATGAAGAAGACATTTTTTTTTTACTTTAATATTGTGTACCATTTTCTTCTCCCCCAATCCCTCATGCTGAAGGATGGTGATTCACATCACCCCGAGGCCGGTGAAGGGTGTTTGAGGGCAGGAGGTCTTGCATGGCTGCATACATCTAGAGAAGTGATGAGTCAGGCATGGAGGAACATGGCTGAATGAGGGAGAGCTGATGCGTGACAGTCTTTAAGTGCATCCTCCCTGTCCATCAAAACCTGGAGTGACACAGAGCACAATTACTTTCACAGATTGTCACTGGAGAGAGGAACTGCACCCTTCCTTTCTCGCCCCATAGAGAGAGACAGAGAGAGAGAGAGAGAGAGAGAGAGAGACAAAGCCCCTCTGAGCATGCTTTATCAGTCTCATTATCATGCTAGAACTGTCATTAAGTTGGTTAAATATTTAAGGCTATTCATGTTATTCTCACACACATACTTGTTGTTTTTTGCTTCTTAATTCAAACTCTAATATTAAAAAAATATATATACCATAGTGGTGTTAAATTCTCAAATCTGATTGGTCAGAGGATGTCGACAGTTGTATTGGCAGACGCTCCATATAATCTATTGCGAATAATAAACAGACGGAAAAAAAAACGCATTGCTATGTAACAAAGAAAAATATATAATCACTGATATGGTGTAGCTTTTTGCAATCAAACATTCATTTAACATTTCTAGAAGGAGTCTCCAGTGTCTTCGCTTTGTTGTGGTTGACACTGAAGTGACACTGTAGTGAAAATATAAAGCTTAAGAAGCTTGTTCATAAGACTACACGAATCATGACTAAAATAAAGCTACAGAAACGTTTATAATGGCTTTTTCCAGCAGGCATAAACTGTCATAAGGAGTGCTTTTGGAAGTTTTGATGTCAAGTGACAGATTTTTTGATATGACAGTTTCTTGGCTGACTAATGTTAGAGCATGATGACATTGTTAGAGCATGATGACTCATGTTAGAGCAACCGGCATTGTAGCTCCGTGTACTTCTGGTTTGTCAGAGTCACATACTGGTGAGCTCTCTCTCTCTCTCTCTCTCTCTCTCTCAGACTGCCAAAAAATGCAAAATGCATAAAGACTTTAATTTAGGTTCACAGATGATACATATCATTCAGTAAAGTCATTGCAGTGCCATATGGTTCCCCAAATTTAAGTGCACTTTTCTTAAATCTGCCTGAGAAAATATAACTAACGCTGTCATTCTAATGTAATGACTTATTCATAAAAAAAATATTATAGGCAGAAATGTGGAAGCATTTATGAAAATGTTATAAGCAGAAATGTGGAGGTATTTGTGAAAATATTATAAGTAGAGCTATAAAAGTTGCTTTATTTAAGGGCCAGAGTAAACATACGGTACATGAGCTTGTTTGTTACTGTCTGACGACTATCACTGTCGCCTGCTAGATTAAGCTTTTGTATTTTATTCATGTCAGGTATTTGAGGGATTATTTAGGGGTCATGTAGCCTCATAAATTGTGCAACCATCTAGTATTTTGGCTAGAATAGCTTTTTGAATATATAGCGCCACCTCTTGCATTCTTTTAAAATCATGAACTAATAGGTTATATTATAGATGATCTGTGTGAATGTCGAGTGCCCTTTGCTGATCTTACTGCAGTAGAAACGGAAACCCATGTGAACCCATGACTCCGACGATGTTTGTGTCAGTCTCTCCCAGTCAGCACAAGGTCGGGATTTCTGCCTTTTTTTTTTTTTTTTTTAAACGTCCGGACCTTCTGAGGGCAGCAAGGGGTTTAAGCGGGCAGCTGTTAATGCTTAATCTCTTCCATGCTGACACCAGCTGAATTAATTGATAGCACTCTCTGGAAGTCTGCAGGAAAGTTGTCAAGGCTCATCAGATAAATCACAGGGTGGGATTCCACCGTGGCGTTTACTGTCTCTGGCTTCAGCCACCCCGTCTTTGTGTTTGCACGGGGTTTATGATAAGGGGGCCGGGGATGTGGGCGGGGGTTGATGGGTTGGTGGTTCAAAGCACAGACAGACTGTGTGTGTGTGTGTTCTTGTGTCTCTTTGTGCTGTCAGCCATTTAAAAAAATCAATGAAATAGGACATGTATTATTCTGAGGCAGTCTGCAGTTCATGATATTAACCAAGAAACTTTCAAATAACTTTAACAGATTTTTACATGGGGTTAAATATCTGACATTATGTTTGTAAATGAGAATAAAATAAACAAATAACATGCTCAATTTCCTGAAAAAAGCATACTTACAGTCAAGTAATTGCTTCATCTTGACGATTTTTTTTTATGGTCAGAACTGATTTAATATAACATATAAACATATCAGTTTCATAACACATTAAACATTAACTATTGAAATAAATGAAGCACACTCCCACATACACATACCCCAGTTTACTACCAAAATATGCTGAATGAAGCAGTTGTGTATTTTATAACTAATAACTCTCTAAGGGTTTGCATCATACAAAAAAAAGCTGACCACGAGGTCTTCAACATTTTCACAGCAGATGTTATATAACAGCTTCAGACTCCACAAGCAGAAAAAGCACCATTACTTTAAAAGCGCCATTAATTTGAGGTGTAGCTGTTTTGGAGTTACACAGGGAAATAAATCTGCTGCACATTCATTTTTCACCTTCGATGTTTTACGGCCTCTAAAGCCATGTCGGCCATCCGCAATCACAACAGCCATCAATAGCCATTTTTTTTTTATCTGTTTCATCCCAGCTCATCCTGTTATACATCAGGATGACATACACGATATGTTGCTTTATCGTGTTTTTACACAAATGGAGGCAATGCCAAAGCAGGACAAAGCAATTAAATCCAGCAATGGCTTAAGTCTTATCAGTGTCAGGGCTTGTGGTGTCAGGGTGCTTTATTGAAATGAAAAAAAAAAAAGCTATTTGGTGGCAGGAATTTCAGTTTTAAATTACAGACCTTCCTACTCTAACCAGCTGACAAGTTTCAAGGGTGGAACAGGTGATGTGTAACACCTTAAATCTGAGATACACTGGAATTCAAGGCAAGACAATACAGGCGAATAGGGCTGTTTATTTTAATACAATAACATCTGATTGCTGATATTCTACTTTTGTTTATGCAAATGAGGCTATGTCTAATTAAATATACATATAAAAACATTTATTCTCTTGATGGTAGAATTAAAATGGACTATCATTTCTTTATTTATTACCCTACAAAACGAAACAAACAAAAAACCCAGAGTATTTCAGAAATACTGATCTCATGGGATATTCACGTCTTTAAAATTTACACAGAGTGGTGCGCTAAACAGAAAACATCCAGTGAACAGCAGTTCAGCAGTTAATGAGAGAGGTCAGAGGAGATGACCAGACTGTCAAGTGCATGCTCACAGGAAGGCTACAGTAACTCAAATAATGCCACTCCTGTCAGACAAAACAGGAATCTGAGCCTGCAGTGGGAACACTGAAGTTTGAAAAATGGCCAGGCTGTTAATGTAGACATTATCATTATCATTAACATTTTGAGAAATTCCTCTGTAATATTCTTATAATTAGGAAAATTTCATGAATGGTAGTCATCTAGAAACGGGGATTTTTGGTTCATTTATAACTTTCTTGCTTGCTGACCATAGTCCACACCTACCACACACATTTATAAAGTTCAAATGCTGCAGCAGCACAGAACAAAACCCCTAGTTGTTTTACCTGCTCCCCTTTCAGCCAGGCTCTCTCTTTCTCTTTCTCTCTTTCTCTCTCTCTGTCTCTCCCTCCTGCTCTTTGACAGACAGCCTGCGTTGCACATTTGGCCCATAATTGCATGAACTTGATGGCCACCGTTGTGTGTGTTTTTTTTTTTTCTTTTTTCCCCCGTAATAACAGTTGAACAGAGGCCCTCTGTCCCCGGGCTCACCTTTGACTGCGCTTTATTTACCTTTGTGCCACAAGGCTGAGCACACATTCATGAGAAACTCGCCTCACTATCGTACCCTCGAGTTGTGGTCACAAAGCCTCTGGATCATCTTTTTTTTTCCTTTTCTTTACATATCACCGTCTGAGAATTGGGCATTTATAAATAAAGTCCTAAATGATTATTAACATAAAATCCATGCACCATCATTTACTTTTAAAAAGACCCGACATACGCAATTCCAATATCTGTATGTGTATAAGTTTAGTGCTCCAAATATCTTGTGACTGAGCAGGCTGGCTAGCTATCTTTCAAAATGACAATGTCTTTTCCAAATTAAGGAACTATTGACTTTAGTTGGCAGTAGTAGCCATTTATCAGATTTACCTAATTTTTTTTTGGGGTTGTTACATTCCAGAAAAATCTGAATATTTCATTGGACAGGCTATCAAATATACTACAAAGCTGGGACACAGTGCTGCTGCCTGTCAGAATGGGGTGCTTTAAGCGGCATTTCATCATAATGCCCGTATGATTTTCTGAGACGATTTTAGTAAGGATGAAGAATGATGCAATGAATGTACAATTTAATATTTTTATGTCAGCCTTGTGCACAGAGCATGATCTCCTTGGGCTATAAGATGTGGCGGCTCCGTAAATCTTCTGTGAAATTTGCGCCAGTGTATATAGAAATATGGTTTTATTTTGGAGCTTAGTAAGGCAGGGGTAAAGTCGGGGTACTGGAATAGACCACTGAAAAAATAAAAATGAATAGTGCTCCTTCTGTGTGTATCTGTATTTGTATTCATTTAGAAAACATTATCTATTCATTTCGAATAATGTATTCGTATTCAGTTTCATCCCTTCTGTAAAGATAAAAGACATTTATTTGGTGTAGTATCGCAAAGGGTTATTTGGCAGACTGTACTCTTTAAAGCAAGATTTAAAAAAATAGTTTTTTAGATTTTTCTCATTATCTTAATAAACTGCTACTGTCAGTGTTAGTTTAGTAAAAAAATGGGAATCTCTCAAACAGACTACTAAGAATTATGACCTGGTTCACTGGCTGTTTAGATAGTGTCCATCCTGTGTGTGTGTGTGTGTGTGTGTGTGTGTGTGTGTGTGAACTATACTACAAGGTGCCTGAAGTAATCGAACCTCATGAGCTCACACGATGATTGCCACATCAGCAAAATGGTTGTTTGTAATAAGAGCCAGTATGTGAAGCCAAGATTGAAAAATGACTCCTATATTGCAGGTGGAATGGTAGATGATGTGTGTGTGTGTGTGTGTATATGTATATATATATATACACACACATATGGAGCTCTGTGACTTATGACCCATATGGATGGTGTGGCATGTCTCCGGTGTGTCTGCTTCTGTGAATAAGGATGATACATTTGAACAGCACAGTTGATGTGTTACCCAAGACAGACAGGTCAGTTGTCCTTCTTCCAAAAAGAAAGACTTGCAACCCGAGTCTAGCAAAAACAAGCGTAAAACAATCACAGCAGCCACCAAGTGTCCCTTGGAATCCAGCTCAGCCGGGGGCTGGCACCGGGCCGTCCGCAGCTGTTAGAGTCCTGCCACTTCAGTACCAGGTCTGGAAACCCAACCTGGATGCTTCACGAGCTCGGGAATGAGCCTGTGTGTTTTTTCTTGAAATGCCTTACCAGCCCATCCCTGATGTCATTCAGGTTTTGAAACTTTGTAAATAACTTAAAGTTTCTTGTTTTATGTGGGATTTATCTTAGCGAGATGCTTTTTTGTGGGTGCGATAGTGGTTTTGTGTTCACAGCTCCAGTGTAATCACGGCTATATTGGAAAGTGTTGAACGGCTTGTTTCACACAGGAGGACCAAAACCGAGATGAATACGATGTTAAAGAGAGGGCACCTACAGTAGCTGTGTACACATTTATTAGTGTCTGGTTTGAATACCTCGGATTAGCGGTTAATAAAATTAATATGTTCCATTTCAAACAATATTAAATTGTGCTTTTTGTCAAATTTTAAATGACCATTCAGTAACACTTGGCAGTATTTATTAAACTCATTGCGGTAATTATCAGGCCATTTGTGAGTTGAGGTATGAAAGCGTAGGCAAAAAAAGAAAGAAGTGCCCAGAGATGGAGAACAACTGGTTTTAAATTGCACTTTGTCAAAATGTTTGTGCATGCCAAAATGATTTCCAAGTCAGCGATTTGCTGTGGATTCACTTAATTGTCTCACAGCGATTAAAATTCATGCGTAGGTTATGGTCACTAATTACAGACAACTGCAGCAGCATTTTTTGACAGGCCTTGACTTTTAGATTAAGGTCAGCATTCACACTTCATTAGGAGTCACTACACTTTTCTCTAGAAATAGTCTTAATTCTCACTGCATACAGCTCCTGATGTCCTAGGTTACTTTTAAATATCTAAGCTATAACACTTACAGGGAAGGTATTCTTTAAAAAATGATATATCAGTTTATGTCATCTTGCTATATTTAATTATTAAACTTTGCAATCTAGATGGTAGTTTGTGTCTGGACACTACTTTCAGTTACATATCATAACATTTTCTTTGCTAAAATAACATATAAAGCTAAAGAAATAAGAATTCTGTGAAATACCAAGCCAGTGGACTACTAGCTTTTAGCATTAAACGTAGCATGTTAATAAACATCTTTATGTTTCTAGACAGCCCTTGAGTAAGACAATAAGATGCCCTTCTTATCTTTTTTTTCCATCACAATCCCTTAGTGCAGTTGATCTAGCGACAGGGGATAAAACGTGTAATATCTGACATTTAGAGCACTGAGAATGCCTGATTGGCACTTGATTAGGGCTTAATTCATGCCATTATCTCCTTCAGTGCAATTAGCTGGGTAGAAAATTGTGTGTTAAATCACAGGGGTTGGGAAGCTGAGGGCTAGAATTGCTAACTAGCATTGAATTCATCGGGGCACGGAATCTGGAAGTGTACTGCAAATTTTTTTTCCTGGCATACCTGTAATACCATCGGCGTACCTCTCTCTGACAGATTAGCATGCTAGCAATGCACCTCTGTTCGTAATCAGTTCATCCAGGCCAATTTAGTATTTTCAGGCCTTGTTTCTCACCCAGCCCACCCTAACCCACCCTTCTGTGCACTTCATGGCAGCTCTTCCCCCAGGCCTGATCTCCAAACCTCACCAGGGACGGAAAATAATTAGGGAGGGAAAATTGTGCCTGACACCATTTTTGAAAGGCAGGGTATTGTAATGAAAGCGGAGCAGGACTTCTCGGTATCAGAGGGGAGGCAAAAAAAAAAAGAAGAAGAAGAGCGGGAGCAGAGAGAAGAAAAGGGAGAGTGGAGGTTCTATGAGAAAAGCCTGAGGAAGGTTCACACAGCTTTAGTGGCTAGTTAGAATGCCTGCAGGAGATGGCACCATCCTCAGCATGCCAAGGTTACTCCACTTCTCATTTTGTCTAATCGGGCCACTGTCATAGGTGCAGGAAGAGAAGAAAGTGGGATGATATGCTCTGAGAAAAAAAAGGTCTGCGCATTCCCTGCAAACATCTCTCATTCCTTCTTATATTCAGAAATTCCTTCCGTTCTCTTCATCGCACTGTGCTTCACTTTAGTTTTGCCTCAAGCGCTTTCTCGAGTGCGTTCGTCTGTTCCTTTCAGAAATGCGAGCTGCTTTCATTAGTGTAGGACTGAAAGGTGACCAGGGAACTTAAAATGAATAAATCCACTGTCCCACTTAGGAAGGCATCCCAAGCAGCCACAGTAAGGAAAAGAAATATATGAGAATTTAATGGCGATGTTTCACAAACAGTCAGCGTGAGTGTAGATGGTGGAGGTGGACAGATGAATAAGGGTTAAATATAGCACTGGATTGCATTGCTGCAGGAGCTGAGAGAAGATAGGACATTTCTTTAACTACCTGGTCATTTACCATTTATGCAACAACTTTCAGAAACTAGGTCCATCTGCTTGTATCAGATGTTCCATGAAGGCACTGCTGCTGTTATTATAACCCGAATGAATGTATGGGACAGATACAGTTCTTCTGCCACAGATTATCCATTTTAACCACAGTATGGATGTCAACATCAAAGTTCCATTAACTTAACTAATCTTTTTGGAAACTCCTGCAGTGGATCATTGAGCAGGTGTTGAGTTCATTTCGCTGTAATTGACAATATTTGCTGAATAAATTCCAGCACCTTTGTGTATTCACAGAAGTATATGTATGTGTGTGTGTATATATATATGCAGGCTCGGTCCCTGCTGAGAGCAGATTTATGTGACAAGTTCGGCTCTCGAAGGTGACAATAAATGCCACACTTAGCTAATGAGGATCAGACATCGCCTCCATGAGTTCGCACTCTCATCTTTAGCATTGCAATCAGCAGGGAATTCCTTCTTAAATCCCTCTTAGATTAGAAAATAAATTGACAGCCTGTCTTGCATCTGGGTCATGCTTCTGCTGCCACGAAGGCTGAGACCTGCTTTCTGTGTTGTTAATTCATTTGTTATGAGCAGAAATCATTTCAGTCTCTAGGGAGGCCCATATTTTTGAGTCTCAGGCAAATTCCCCTTGGGTGGCCATGCTGTTTTATTGATTCTTGTGGTTACATTGTTTTCTCGTGCAGTGTTGCCTCTAAGTTGGGCAACAGCTGCTGTCGTGCCAATGAAGGCTCAGAACTTGCTCTCATTACATAGGCTGAATGCTTGGCACTTTCATATCTGAATTCATCTCTGCATATTCCTGCTGAGGTGATGGAGGGATTGGACTGAGAGATTATGGTATTGAACCGCCAGAAGAGTCCAGCATTAGCACCTAAAGCGTTTTCAGATTGCCTGTCTTTAGAGATCTGTGAATTTGTGTTTTGATGCCTCTACTCAGGCTACAGAGCGCACAGCTGAGCTGCCAGTCATCCTCATGAAGCCTATCTCAGGATGTGGCCTATTCAGATGGAGTCAAATTAAACTGGTGTCACTTTGAAGTAATGGTGCAGAAGCCATCAGCAACCCACTCAGTCATTATTTCCAGGGGTAGCCAGTATGCAGAGAATTAATATCAGTCTGGTTATGGCTCAAGAATCATTTTTAATATATCCCTGTAGTGTGCACTGACAGTTTCTCAGCTGTAGTTATTAGTCTCCAGGGAACTCAACAGTCTGTCCTGATACCAATATCCTACAGGGAAATATTGCAAACTTTATTGTTTGATGACAGATGGTCACTTCAACTGGTCTCTCTCACACATACGCGCATATATATATAGCTATTGTAATTATGAATGTATGAAATTTGTGAGTGGGTGTCCAACTTACATGACTTACGGAATATTGTATGAAGGATCAGCATGAAGGGCCATATTCAGAGTTGAGTTAAGCGCACATAGTGAGCACTTAATACTGAAATTGTGCAAATCAGTATTCAGACCCCCAATTTCACCATAGTCTTAAGTACTATTCAGGAGTTACACTAAAGTTAGCCACAAGGGGTGGACCTTACTGAAAGGTGTGTCTCAGCTACGCAAAATTATGACCGTGAACTTAACAGTTTTCTTGTGCAATATTGGCTCCAGCACCACTTTTTGGTAGTTTGATATAACCACAATATATGTAGCAGATGAGTTATGTAGCAGATGAGGTTTGGATTTAAGATGCTAACTCTGAGTATGGTCCAAGAGGCATAGCATATGGAGGAAGAGCCTGTTCTTCATTAGTCCTGTGCTAGTTGTGAGACGTTATTGTGGTACCCTGAGGCATTTTGCCCCTGCCTCCTTTTTTCCTAGTCTAGGGAAATTTCACTCAGCATCTGTTGGAGGAGATCTAGCCCAAACAGATTTACTGCAAACTCTTACTGATGCTGATCCACTTGAGCACTCCAGCTTAAGCTCAGCCTTGTACACTACCATTTAGGTAGAAAAATAGTCCTGCCTTCTTTAGCTTCATCTCAAATTAAATCTGGCTCAGAAACTCCAGTGTTCGTTGATGTTGGTAATCAGACCACACAGTACTGATTCGTTTATGTGTTTGATGTATTATTGCAGTTCTTGCAGTTATTGTAGTTCTGCTGCATGATTTATAAGAAACATAAAAGGCCTATATGATTTAACTCAAGTTTGTTCTCATCACATCTTTAACTTTATCTCTAGGATTAAATCATATAACACCCACAGTGTCTTTTGAAGCCATGCAAAAAAAAAAAAAAAAAAAAAAAAAAAAAGGCAACATATTCAACACATTTGTTTCTCCTCCCCAAATTGGCTCCCTTGTTTGCAATTTCAGTCTAAGGTGGGACGAGGAATAAAATCAAACATGTTCAGCCTTTTCCAAAGATGAAAGCTCTAAATCCAGCAGGGAATCTGGCTCCCATGGGTTTAGAGAGAATTGAACATATATTGATGTGTGTATCCATTTGTAGCAAAATATTACTTATAGTGAATGGCCTTGTACATGACACATCTCCATAGAAATCAAATCTAAATAAAAATGTTATACTGACTATAGTTTTTCATCTTGAGAAATGTGTGACACGAATTTAAATCATCACCATTAATAGACTACAGTGACCTTCAATAAATATTTATGTTCAAATATAAAAAAGGTATCAGAGAACTTCTGGCAGGTGAATGCATCCTTCATGATACTAGGACACGTTTACTTAGATGAACGGTAGAACTTCAGCCATTTTAAAATGGCAGTCTTAAAGGAATGGGCGTAGAGTAATTGGTCGCCTCCACACTATGACACTTTGGTGTTACGGAGTACGCATTTACGCATTTGTGATTCATACAGAGTGTGGTGTGAAAAGAAACAGTTGCATTCCATTTGTCCATGAATCATAGATGTTTATAATGTCAGGCACATCTGTAAATCATTTTGTGTTTACTACATGGAGGTGAAAAAGTGTTTTGTAATATAGAACAGGAGTGTGAATGAATGCACACATCACACTCATCACAATGTATATGAAAATGAAAAATGATACACAAATTAAACGTTTCTGTATTAAATAGACAGAAATAAGTGGAATAAGTGGTGTCTGGTGTGCATAATCATAACACATCAGGCTGCCATTAGGCAACTGGAATATTGTTTACTTGTTCTTATTGAATTATTATCATAGCATTGGCAACATCTGAATTGAATCTATCAATCATTCGATCTGTTGCCAGAGATGTGTGTGTGTGTGTGTGTGTGTGTGTCCCCTGAGGAAATTCCAGTGTTGTGGAAAATAGATATTTTCTAATACATATTCCGCAGTACATTTATTGCAAGAAAATATTCCCTTAAGTTCATAAGTTTTAGGTTTTAATAACAGAACAAAAAGTTTCACATGGTTCCAAAATTGTTTTGACTCAAAATACAGCAGCCATAATCAGAGTTTTTTTTTTTAAACCCCAACATTAAAACTGGATTTTACATGAATAGTCCCGAGATTGTGGGATGTAACTGTGTTTTGACCATGTAATGATCACAAACCTGAGTAGTCTAGCTTCAGTGTTAGATCCACTATACGCTATGTGATTCTGGCACTATGGCGTGACAGAAATTTTCACCTGTTGCATTTTCCTCACTGAAACTTTTCGATATGAGGTTCACACTTTTTTCCCTTGCTGTTAATTCGCTTCATATGTTTTCACTGGGCCTTGTACGGAAATCTTGAGAGTTAACAGCTTTGTTGGGTAAGAAATGGTTGTAGTCCTGCCCAGATCCATTGGCTTCCATTTTTACTGGCATTGATACTTTCTGAAATGAGTATAAATGAGCAAAAATATTTTGGCCCTCACATTTGCATTGTAAGGAAAGCAATAACATGTTCATTACAAAATCACTGGGACCAAAGTGGCCTGGAACCAGAGCAGTAGAACTTAGTTGCAAAGATAACAAGGAAAGCATTTTCACTTTTTTTTTTTTTTTTTTGTGTATATACGTATGCATGTGACTACCTCATTCGTGCAGTAATCATGTTTGCCAGTGAGTTGAATCCATTTGATTAGCATGGCATGATTTTAAAATGCATTACCCAATGTTCTTGTATTTAATTTCTTGTAGAAATTTTTTGCCAAAGCATTTCACTGAAGATAAATGTAAAAATTAAAAACCCTGCCAGCAATTGAGGCTATATGAAACAAATAATAATGCAGGCAAAGTGGAAATATGGGGCTGTTGTTGTGATGGGTCATTGTGTTCATATGGAATGGCACCACTTTTTATATGCAAACCCCATGGACAACACTTCACCTCAAAGCAGAAAGCAATGACCTTCTCAAGATGATGAGGGACTGAACAAGCACCTGACTGTCCCCCATGGTGGGAAATGGCCACAGTCTCCTGAAAACAGAAGGGCTTTAAGCTAGCAGGAACTGAAAATGATTGCTGTATAAGCCTTGCAGAACATCAAACGAGTCTGATACCCAGCATCTAGTGATGTTTAATGTTCACAGACTTTAGGAAGTTGTTGACTTGCAACTGTGCACTAAACATGGCATTTTTGTTTAAGCTTATCTATGGTCAATATGATCAATCATTTTTAATGGATTGAAGGATATTTACTGTAGCTTATAATCTGCTTAATTGTCAATCTTTCAGATCAACAATTTCTTCAAAATCCATCAGAATCTTAGTCCAGTTGCAGTGCTTCAGTACATTAAACATGAATGACCACAGTGTTTTTCCCTCCAGCTGTTATCCACTTGGTGTTTCTAAATTTGTGCGGAAATTGAAAAATTATCTAGGCGCTATGATAGTTTGTTTGTCTTCATGTTATTCCAAGGCTGTTCATGCTCGTTTGCCAACTCATTGCCCAATGAATGAGAGAGGGGATGGAGTGGAACATTACATTTCATTTCTTTTCAGTCTATCTCAGTTCTGTATTAGCAGCCTGTCTGTTTGCGATAGTTGATGCCATCTGATGGTGTCATTACCCTGCGGATATCTATTTGCCTCCATCTTACTCTGATATAAGCCAGATTCACGATAATGACAATAGTGCACATTTGTCCAGATTTACCATGGCCTTCAAGTGGGAAAGTCCTATTACAGTTTTGGTGCAGTGTTGCTATTGTAGACATGTTTCAAGGTTGTATAATTGTCTCTTTGTTATTCTTTCAACTTGGTAGTTGTGGTTTATCATAGGCTAAGTCGTGACGATGAAAGTGACGTGAAAGTAAAACCTCGGCTATGGAAAGGTGCACCGGTTGCGCCAAGGCGAAATGTTCTTCACATGAACTCCTTTTAAGAAGAACAGAGCGGATGTGTAGATGCATAAATCAGCTGTGGGCTTTGAAGATTTGAAGTTAGTGAAGACAGAGAAGGAGGAGGAGGAGGGGTCGCTGGAGGAATGTAATCCTTTTTACTTCCTAACCCAAACACCTCTGTGGAGATATCAGAGATGCTGGCATCATCTTCCATTGTCAGGGCTATTTCTATAATTGCCTTCAGCTTCATACTCTGAAGTGATCAGCCCCACTTTTACTGGGGTGTTCTGGCAGGAACAGATTCTTTTCTAGGCCCATTGCACTTTATCATAGTGTCATTAAAACGAATCTCACAAAAAAAAAGCTTGAGATCACAATCGTACTCTTACAGACGAGAGGTATTTCACTGTATTAGCTTATCCTAACTTTCCTTCATGAATTGCCTTGTGCAGTCCTATAGAAATTTGTATCAGTATTTGAAGCAGTTATGTAATTTCAGTAGTATTAAAGAGTCTGTTTCTTTTGCAGTGGATGGCTGCATACACAGAGCAGCGGGACATTACCTGTATGAAGAGTGCCACTCACTAAATGGCTGCGAGACGGGCAAAGCCAAGATCACCTGTGGCTATGACCTTCCTGCCAAGTGTAAGTACCCTTCTGTCAACCTTATTTACTCAAGGAAACAACACTGTGTAATGCTGCGGCCAAGTCAGCATTACGGCTCTGCTCAGTCCCATATGCTGTGTCACCTTGCTCCGCATCGAGATGATGGCAACCAATTAACCAAAAACAGCACATCACTCGATTAATTAATGACTCTTCAAGCCTGTACCATCTGAGTCAGAGTTTTTTTTCCTGAACATTCCAGCAAGCGGCCTTGATTAATGGAGTTGTATTATTATGAGGATTATTATTATGATGGCTTACTGTCATATGACTGGCTGAAGGGGCCATCTGTACTCAAACAAAGACATTATAGGAACTATTAGCTTGTAAAGTGATTGATATTTCATTCGTGATTTATTTCATTATCTGTTGGCTTTCTTGGTGTGTTCTTGAGAGAGAGTGTGAGTGATGGAGATTGTCATTTCAGGTAATGATGGAAGGAGAACACAACATGGCTGCAGTGTTAGGGTAGGGATTGGTGTGTAGTATCAAAGTGCAGGTTCTAATGCAGGTTAGCATACAGAAGCAGAACAGTGAAAAGAATTCTGGATATTGAAGTAGGTGTCATGGCAACATTAGAAGCTACAGGTTAAAAAAAAAAAAGCCTACTGTTTCTGTCACTCATAAGGTTCACATGTAGTTATCAGACATATAAATCAGAGATTACATTTTTCTCCCTGGTAGCTTTCAGTGTCACGCAGCAGCAAAGAACGAATAAGAATCCCTTGCCAATTTCCCTGCTGTCTTTTGATCTTATATTGTGAGCATCAACAATTGAATCGTATGTAATGTTAGCCAGAAACCTTCAGGCAATCCAGCCAGAGAGGCATCAGCAGGTTTTTATAGACGAACCCGGATTCTGTGTGTGTGTGCGTGAGTGTGTGTGTGTGTGAAATGTCTTTCATTAGTGAGTATTACACACTCTGAGTGAAAGCAAGTGCCTAGGCTGGTCTCTCGAGCCCCAAGGAGCCTCATCTGGCCTTCCAAGGGAAAGCAGTTTTCATTCTGCTCTTCCTGCTGTCATTGTTCTTCATTATTGTTTTTCATTGCTCGTAAACTATCATCATCGAATCTTTGTTCTCTGTTTCTCTTTTCTCTCTCCCTTATCCTTTCTGTTTATTCTCTGGTAAATAGTTACTCCTGACACAACTATGCTAAGACTGTCAGTGTGTTTTATTTCCTATCTGAAATAGGAAGCGCTTGAAAGGCAAAATTTACCAAGAGATCCAAATGCATCCAGTGATTCCTCCTGCTTCTCTAGAAGTACACTGCTGTCAATCCCTGTATTCTCACCCGTATCCATGCATTCACATATCTATCCATTCATCTATCTATTTTCAATACACCAGCCCACCCATCCACCAGTCCACCTGTCTGTCCATCCATCCATCCATCCATCCCTCCATCTACCTATCAATCCATCTATTTTTTTATTGATCTTTCTATGTCTGTATGTCTGACCATTTAATCTTTTGTCTGTTATTCCCTCCGTTTATCTTGTGCTCATGGATCTATTGCACTGGATGTCTTTATTTCTGAGTATGAGAGTGTGATTTTTTTCAGGAGTCAGTGAAAGTTGCTTTCCTTCAGAAATGGGCCACAGCTAATGATGTATTAATGTGCAGAGGCAGAACGAGTCCAGAGGCAAGACACACAGTCAAAGTTAACAAAGCTTAGTCCATGCAATGACACAGCAACACATAACAACACCAATACTCTTAAATATCTTTTGCCAAGTCCTTATTTAAGCTAATAAAATGGACTAAGTGTAAAAGACTTATACCACAGAAGGGCCACTTGAAGCATGTACAATCCTGTTGTTTTTTCCCCATTAAATGCCACACAAAATGATTTCCATCTGTATTCCTTTTATACGATGGTGAAGGACATTATTGTAATGGACAATGGAAGCATAGAGAATGCACAAAGAACAGCACATAGACAAAACAGGCTGCATCTGTTGCCATGGTTATGCAAGCTCCATGATGCATAGTAAAGCATGCGTTTATCGTGTGATGAGGTGGGTCAGATGTCTTGTTGTGTGAAATATGCACAGGTTTGTGTTTACATTCTGCCGACATCTGTAAATGGCAGATTATGTTGCACTGCTTGCCAGCCAGTGAGTGCGGCGTATACGAGACATATGGTCCGTTTACCGTTTATGTCCTGGCAAAGTCACAAATTTGCAACATTAAAATTGTCTTATTTTTCCCATCTCTCTCTCTCTCGTGCTCTCTCTCTCTCTCGCCTGTTTCTTGAGCTCCTCCTTCTCAACCCTTTCATGATCCTAACCTCTGGATGACAAAATGACAATATTTCTCAACCCCCTCATCCTTTCCTCATTTTTTTCCTCTTCCCCTTCTCCATCCAGTTTTTGTTGGCCTGAGAAAGCCTCTGTGTTTACCGTTATAGTAGTCAGAAATTAGATTACTTTTGCTTTAAGAGCTTCTTGATATGCTGCGACTAGTATGAAGTTATATGGACGAAGTGACTTTCCGCAGAAAGGATGAACAGGAAGCGTCCCCAGAAGTAGCTTCCAGAACACTTTGTACTGTGTTCATCTTCTTGGAATTTAATGATCCTGAGTCCATCTGAACTTAATTATGTTTACAGAGAAGTACGTTCTAGTGATGATCAATACAAGACCATCTCCTGGGTGCTGCCCTTTATCGTGCTTCCCCTTCTCGACTGTCAAGAAGGTTTCGGTCTGAGTAGCTATGATTAAAATGTTATTTGTCCCATCAAAAAAGATTTGAGAATTCCTTGAAAGCAGTAAGCATGTATAAAAAGAGAGCAATTTTGCTAATTCGTCAAAAGCAGCAGGCATTTTCACATTTCAAATCTGTCAAGGTTACCAGGTTGATTTCACTTTCACTAATGTGGACTTAAAAAGCAAATAGGGCACACAGAGAAAGAAAAAAAATATCTGTGAGAATAAAATGCTTCCTTGTGTTTCAGATAGAAACTAGTTTCCCCGAGGGACCGAGCCTCGCACTGGCCCGAGAAAAGTGTCTGAGAGTAATAATGTAAAATCAGATAGTTCTCCCCGCAAAACCCAAGCTTGTTTCACATAAAGGCAATGCAACCAGACATTTTTCTCTACCATTTTTTTTTGTAAAGACAGGAAAATTGGGTGCTATTAGTTTTAAGCGGGTGCTCATTTTCCCTCCCCCTTAAATTTGTGAATCACAGCAGGACCAAATGACACGCCCCAGTCAGAGAACTTCACATGTGGCACACATTACTAAAATTCGGCCTCATGTTATTAAGAAATGAATGTAATTATGTGTCTAGCATGGTGGTACAGCGTCATGTCAAATTCTCAGACATCTAAATGCCCTAAAAATTATTATTTTGAAGATATTTAATTTTTTTAGAAATTAATTGAAGAAAGTGTCTGAAGATATATTTTTGATATATATATATATATATATATATATATATATATATTATCCTTTTAGAAGTGTTTTATTACAAAATGAAAAAAATAAAAATAACAGCAAGGTCGTATTATAGCATAAAAAGATTTCCGTGTGGTAATCAGGAAGTCTCATGAACATTTTTATTCCACATTATGCAAGAAACTTCATATTCAAAACTCCTGATGAAATATTAATGTACTCTGATGGCATTTGAACCAAGCCCTTTTTAATGTAGTTGTAAATAGGCCTGTAAAATGCAGGAAGACAACATGAGCTCAGATGGTAAATTATTTAACCGTCACACAAAAGCTAGTTAAGCGATTCTTTAGGGCTGGGGTGTAGCATTGCATTTCTTAAAAATTCGATTATCTGCAGGAAAATAACATAACAAAGAAATGAAAAAAGGTAACTTGCTAGTTGCATTGTATTATTTCGTCATGGTTTGTTCAAGGTTTAGGCTTGTATTTGAAGCATCCCGTGTGGATGGATGAAGTAAGCCGTGGGCAGTTGAAACTGAGTGTTGTGCACTGCAAAGCTCAGTCCTAAAGAAACTAAATAAATGAGAGTAAGGTAAGGAAAATGTCTTTCCATCCTGCGATTCTCTCCATGCCCAGTGGAAAGCATTTTATTTTTTAATGTCTCTGCATAAACAAAACCTGTTTGCTCTAGGCCCTTAGTGAATGAATAGTTAATGCTAAGGTCATGGCTGGGAAAGTTGACATCCCTGAGGAATGTTTACGGCATACGAGACGAAGTAGGAGGGATTGGGGTGGCTTTCATGTAATGAATTGGTACCACAATTTTTGTAACACTGTCACAGTTTTTTTTTTAAAGAACCCTACCCTCAAATTATTTATATATTGTAATTGTCAGATCGTAGCGCACAGTATTCATATAATAGTAACATACAATACAGTTGCACTTTCCACAGAGTTCCACAGGGTAATAAATTCATTAGCTCCAGAGAAAGATTCAATGTGCTACCCCAGATCCATGTTTTGGCTGCCTGTAAACTGACCAGACTAAACGTGCTAGCTAACAGAATGTAATAAAGTATTGCCAGCTAGTTAACATTAATACTGACTAAGTATATGAGATGAAAGAAGGCGACGACTTTATATAACCATAGTCTTTATCCTCTTCTAGTAATGTTTCTAATGCAGCACATCATGTTTGTGTCCTCAACAAACAGTCAGCAATTCCGTTGCCCAACGTTTCACTTATGATCTCTCTTGTTCTTTTCACATCATAGCTAAAGATATTATATTCCATCATTGGCTAGTGTATTCATTTGAATAAAGCAGAAGAGGAAAGATTTGTTTTGAGAAAGTCAGTAGGAAGTAGAGAAGAAAAACAATTTGCTTATCCCGGGGGCTGAGGCTGGTGATTTGTCCAACACTGCTTTATCTATTCAGCTAGGATGTGTAAATGGTGCTTCCAGGCTTTGTCGGCACTGAGCAGTGACATGTGTTTGTCTGTTTGTATTTGTTTTTGCATTTTGTGATTAACTGTGTTTGGTTACGATATCTGTACCACTTCTATCATATGGCCTATCTTCTGAACAGTGTCATCGTAAGCAGATGACACACTTTCATCTTCACATTCACCTTTAGGCCTGTTTTCATTCGCCATCTTACCATAGTATCTTAACACGATGTCTTATTATCTAAAAAGATGCTCATATATCTAATGTCAACATGTACATGTAATTATTTTTCATATGATGCATAATAAACAGTTTTGCGGTACTTCTCAATGTAGCGTCTGTAAGAGAAACAGAACGGTTGTGCTGGTCTGAATTTATCATGAAATTTTAAATGGAAAAGTCCATCACTCGTCCTAATGGAATGTGGAATTACTTCACTATATCCTGGTGTCTAGTTGTGTTAGCATGATGGGAAACATGTGGTAACAAAGCTCAGGGCATTCCTGCCATTTTGAATATTTATCAAACGTTCTCAGTGAACTCTGCATCTATATATTCCAAAGCCAGTCACTGATGCCCACTTTTTTGTAGGAGAGAGTATGTAGACAGCATTCTCTCATGTGAAAATGACCAGAGAATAAACATAGATGTCTGTCTGGATGTATTGTCACTGTGCATGTCCATTAACTTCATCAGGACAGTGGGGGTGCGTGTGAGGTTACTGGCTGTTTCTAAGACACGCCCACGTGCCATCGCGAGCAGATGTTATATTTCAAACAGTGCACTATTAGATCATGTCAGAGGCTCGGGGTGATGGATGCGCAGAAGCCATTTAAGAGAGCGGTGACGACGGGCAAAACAAACCACCGAGACGGAGTGGAGAATGCCGGTCTGTTTGAGCTGTGCCACACTTGACCCCAAATACACAGGGGTCACTGACATCAAGTGGAGCTTATATGACTCTCAGAATGACATTTTTTCCCCCTCTGTCTCGTCGTTTTATTACTTCTCCGTTCACACAGAAATAAAATGCTGAATGATGGAAACTCAAAGATTGAAACCCAAGGCAGGAAGGTTTTATAGCCTGCAGCATTTTATGACACCCAAAGACAAACAGAATGGCTTTAATGCGCTAACAAGAGAAACAGATACAGGCTTTTGTATGTGCAGCTTTAAATTCACATTCCTCTGCTGATGCTGCTTTATGATTAATGACAATTCATTCATTAATTGATTTGTTTGTTTGTTTATTTGTTCTGCTTTTTAGTTGTTTTTTTTTAAAGTAATTTTATTTTCCTTCATTGCATTGTGCAATTTATTTATTTATTTGTTTCTTTCTTTATTCATTCTAAGTTTTTATCTGCCTGCCTTCCTGCCTGCCTATCTATCTATCTATCTATCTATCTATCTATCTATCTATCTATCTATCTATCTATCCTGTTTATTAAGTTTTTATTCCTTTATTTTTCATTTATTGTTCATTTATTTATTTATTTTTTTAAAATATTTTTTAGAAATTATTTTCTTTCTGGTCTCATTAAAATATATGTGATTTTTTTTTTAATTTGTTTGTTTGTCTTCTGATTTTCAGTGTTTATTTATTTATTAGTTTTTATTTATTCTGATTTATTATTTATTCATTTTTAAAATTTGTTCATTTTTTCCTTCATTGCAGTGTGCATTGCATCTATTTATTTGTTTGTTTATTCATTCTGGATTTTATTTATCTGTTTACTTATTCTGGTTTTTAGTTGTTATTCAATTATTTTTGCAGTCATTTTATGTTCCTTATGGTCTCATAAAACATGTTTGTTAACGTGATTCTTGTGCATATTTATTTAGTTTTTTTTTTTTAAAAAAAAGAACAGTCAGCATCATGCAAGACCATTTAGAGATATATCTTTTAAGAGAAGACTAATGAAAAAAATTCTATTTTAATTGATTGCATGTTGATTTGCACTTAAATTTGAGTGAGGATTTAAATCAAATCTCAGAAGCTTGATACAGCAAATACTGTTACACCCTTAAGAGGTAAGAACACATTTTGGTGTTAAAAGTTTACTGTAATTTTTTTTGGTAATTGATTTTAATAAAGATTTTCTCTCTCTCTCTCTCTCTCTCTCTCTCTCTCTCTCTCTCTCTTTGTAAAACATTTAAGATGTGAATTGATAGAACGCAGTAGCCGACGGCACACACACTACCCGAGTAACTGATCTAACTTACTGCCGTTATTACGTTCTAATCTCAAACAGTACTTCTGATGTGCTTTGTCTTTAATCTCAATGTTCAAGCGGGTTCATTATCTTCTATTCTCTCAGAAGCCTGCGTTAATCTAATCTATTTCCTCTCAAAGTCACTAAATGATGTGTGTGTGTGTGTGCCCTCAGACTGTAGAATACCAATTCTTCCCTTCCTGTCTCCCATGTGCAAGTTTGATTTGCACCCGGATCACACAAACCCCGGTGCATTTCATCACTTATTTCTGTTTGCTTGTTTATTCTGCGCTTTTGCTCATCACCATCATCTCCATCAGGGTCAAACCGCCTCTCTCTGAAGCAGATGCCGAGGCCCGATATTTACAGCAAGCACACCTGGAGCAATAATGCTAATCATTTTGAGCTTGGCTGAGAAATCATGCTTGCTTCTGCTAGAGCCTCTCCACACACTGTGCAAAAACAAATCAATCACAACAAAGTACCTACTATTAGTAAGTGACATGTAGTTCATTCTGATTACGCCCTCCATCCACTCCCCAAAACACACACACACACACACACACACACACTCTGATTGTGATTTGGTGAGGTTGTGTTTGTCACTGCTGGCTCCTCCTTGCTATCAGATTGATCAGCATAGATTAACTGTCTGAACCCGAGAGCAACTCACTTTAATTTGGTGATTTGCAGTTTTCTTCCTGCCCTCTCTCCTGAAAATTCATTAACTTTTGGCACCTGTACTGCCATTTTGAAATCAGCAGGCTAAAACTTTTGAAGTTATTTTCTTCCTAAATAAATGTTTAAGATAAATTGATTAAGCCATTATAGCGTAAGCAGAATATTTTACACGGCTAAATAACATGTACTTTGCCAAGCTCCTTAATGTAAGTTTAATGTATCTGTCGACAGTAAGTAGGTCTAAACAAAACTGCTCGATCAATAGCATCAGATATTCTTCTGAATGAACATGGTGCTGCAGGATGTACTGTGACAAAATGCCTTTAGGCAAAATCTCTAGTGTTGAATCAAATCTTGTAACTCTCGCAAAAGGGAAGGAAACGCGTGATGGTCTGGGAAAACCCTGGGAGTTTTTCTGCCTATAATACACTTTGCCTTCTTCTACTTCAAGATAGCTTATATATTGTACGAAACAATGTGGAAATGTTTGTATTTAGTCTACTTTTCAACCTTGCTTTGTCTTTCTGGTGGTAAAAACAGTCTAAAAATCTTGCATGTTAAGTCTTACGATTTGAAGTTTCTGGATAGCTTTATGCCGTAGTGAGTCAGTTATAATAATCGTAATCAATTCAATTAGTAATGTGCCGTTGTCGTTGTATCAAAACAGAGAAGCAAATGATAGCGGACAACATTTTAAATGTTAAGATGACCTAATAGAAAGACATTTAGTGAAGAAACAATGACAAGGCTCATGTTTTGAGTTACTTTTACCTCACGTGATGAGACAGAGCCTGACGTGGATTACAATGATAATCCAAATGATAACTTATGTCCCATTGTAAGCTTATAATTCTTTAAATTCTGGTAGTAATGTTGTTTTTTTCCCATGGCATCTTTCAGTGGAATTGGAATTAAATCTTTAAATGCGTGTTTCTCCCTGTTCTCTTTTAAAACATTAGCACTGTTTGTGGTGTTAACCCCAGTTTCAGGAAAGTCTGTAGTTTTCAGAAGTAGTAGAAAATGTCCAAATTTGACCATCTGAAGGGATTTCTCAGTCTGCCATATGCATATGCATAAGAATCTCTCTGGAAAAAAAAAAGCTCTGGTAACTGGTAGGAAACCTGGAAAATCTCTAACATCCATGCTAACTATCCAGAAGCGAAGTGGATTGAGATCTCAGTGTTGTGTCCACTGTGCACACCAATCCCATGTGGGATCCGGTACACTGCTGCACTTCAGTAAGCGACATCTCATCATCTTGTACCCAAAACCCCAACAAGGACCTAAACTAGTCTTTAATCAGTCTAAAACACTCTTTAGCCGGACACGCTTACTCTCGTGCACTGGGAAGGCGCTGCATTTTAGAGAACTACTCCATTAGTGGCCCTTGGTGCTGCATCAAACAATTTCTCACTTCGTGATGTAGTCAGAGCTTCGCCTCAGGACCTCTCGTCTCTTCACACTCGTTTTAGAGGCTATGATAGCACGGCAGTGATTAATGGGTATGCTAAAAACCGACGCAGTGATAATTCCATACTGTGGCTATGGCTAATTATATGCTGCTCGACGTTAATGTACAAATCTAAATGGGTTTTTTCTTTTTTTTTCTTTTTTCAATGGACTTGCCTTTCATCATTCTGTGCAGTGAAAACTGATTAGCTTTATCTTATACAGATATTAATAACATCAGTTTAAGTTTAAAACTGCATGTACTGTATGTTCCACTCACAACTTACTAAAAAGTCAGCATAACAAGTCACAAATCACATCAAAAACATCCTGATATTTCATATATTGTTGCTGGGAAGTGGTTTGTGCTGCTGTTAGCATGACTCAGCTTTCTGCTTAAACACACACAGCTAGACAAAATAACCCTCTATATGTAGTGTATGTACAATATGCAGCTATGTATAGTACATATTTTTTTAAATTAATTATCCACTCTGAATGTTTAAATAAATGAATATATTATACTGCTAAATTCATATGATTTCACGAAGAGCCCAGATGTGAAGCAATCACGAGACAGAAATTACCTCAGCATCTGGGCGCTAATCAAGAGCCTCTCTACTGCCTTATTAGACATAATTAGTTCTCAGTCAGCCTCCCACCAAATTGTATCCCCCCCCACTTTTTTTTTTTAAACTATTCCTTATGGACCTAACCTTCCGCTTTTTAACCCCCTGTTGAATGTTTGTGTTTTTTTCCTTGGCTGGACCTGTCACTCAGGCCATTCCCTCTTGGGGGTTTGGTGTAATTTGGTAATTTTGGCCAGACGGCGATACAGTAATTATGTGGCATCAGCTGCAGAGCTGTCAGAGTGATGTCCAGCGCTCATCCATCATCTCGAAATGCATCAGAAATGCCATTTTATACATGCAGTCACACTGGATTAACACTGAGAGGTCATCTTTACTGAAGATGAGGCAATACCTGTTCTGTAGCTCCCTGATTTAGATTGAATGATAGATGGAAAGGAGGAAGAAGATGTGTGAGGTTTCAATATTTGTAGGCGTTAGGATGAACTTCCTGGTAAGAGATTTGTGCTGGTTAAAGATGAGTGAGGTGTTGATCATGGCAGTCAGATATGTTGCAAGATCAACATGACGCATGGATGGGATTAAAAAGAAAAAGTTGTTGTAGGGAAAACAGTGGAGCAGTAACACAAAGCCTGTATCTGTATCTGTTTAGTGCTACAATATGTGTCAGATTTAAACCTGAAGTGGGCGTGGCCTGGGGAATGGATTATATGGAATATATTGTAACAAAGATTTTAAAAGATAAGAATAAATGCAGTTAAAGGTAAGAAGTGACATTTCAAAATCAGGGGCCCATCAATTGTAATTGTGACTGTAATTGTAGATTCTGTCATGAGCTTAAATTGATTTTTATTTGTGATCATTTCCAAAATGGCATTGTGAAAAATAATGTTAAATCCATATGAATAGCTATATTTTTCCACAAGATTTAGAAAAACATATGAGCTAATCAGTTCCTTTCTAATAAGGAACTGTTATAAGTTAGATGGAATGTAACCATGTAAAAATAATAACACTAACTTGCAACATTTGTGTTTTTGTGAAGTACTGTCACACAGAGAAAGCCCTGAACATAATGGAAACTTCTTTCTGTAATCAAATTAGGCTTGTAAGAAAGAGGGAAGGTGCAATGCATGCACTCAACCTAAGCCAAAAGCGATGCAAGCTAATGCAATTAATGATTAGAAAACAGATGGGTGCACTGGAAACTTCTAAGCTGACTAATGAATAAGTATTAAATCTGTTCAAAGTGTTCATGTCTTACTTTGAAGTTGTGTTTCCAAATCAGCAAAAAGGGGGGAAAAACCCTGGGAATAATAACGTGCAGTGGAAATACATTGTGTTTGTTTACTTCCCAATCAAGATTGAGCAGCACTCATTATGATGAGGAACTTGCGAACTCCATTTTCCAAGTGTCATTTTCTAGATAATTATGTCTGAATACAGGCTTCTTAAATAGTTTTTCCTGAGGCCTTGATGTTCCTTCTGCTAAATTGCTGTTGTTACGTCTGCTTTGTGCATTTAAAGATTTATTACTTGATACGTTTCATTGGATTTTTTTAAATTCACACCTGAAATGCTTATTTTGTGTTTTGCGAGCAATGTTACATTTTAGATTAAAAAAAAAAAAAAAACAAGGCTGGTGGTTTGTGAAAAAGCCCTATACCACACTAAGTCATTTTGACTGTAAGCGTCCGCTGTTTAAAGGGCAATTAATAATTTCTTTTCTATAGCTTAAGCTGTCACTGTGCTGCAGAGTGATTACAGAATGAGTGCGGCACAGGAAGAAAATGATTAGGGCCTTCAGGCTATTTTTTTAAGGCTATTTTTATTTTTTTAAGTCATGTTGTAGTCAGTACTTTCTTAAACAGACCCGGCCCCATCATGGTCCCAACGTGACTTTTTCTCATTTCCAATGTTGTGGATGTAGACCTCCTGTGCCCCCTTTAAATGGCATTAACCTGCTAATAAAAGTATGTGGCTGTCCATAAAGCCTAATGGGTAAGCCAGGGACACACTACAGCTCTGTGTAGGTTAGTCAGCGGTGGAACCTCAGTGAAAATACGGAAATGGGAGTCAATAAAACATGGACTAGGGCCGTTTTAGGATATGTTTCATATCCTGTAAGTGCACTGGTAATTATAAAATGGTCACTCAACACAGCGATTGTGGATCGCAAAGTTTAAGTGCTTTTATTTTAACTATTTTGTGCATAGCGTCTACAATTTAGGGCTGTTTTTTAGGAAAATATAAGATTACAAATCACTTGGGACCTTTAGTGTAATTTAACATTAAGCATCATCTTGATTTCTGTTGCTTTTGAGAATATTTGGCATTCTCACTATAGCATGGCTTTTGCATATCTTTGAAAAATTTCTACACAAAATCTAAATTTAATAAAAAAAAAAAAAAAAAAAAAGCCAGACTCCAATCAACACCAATGTCTACATCGCCACTACACTATTTGAATAGAATTGATATAGAATAAATACATTATCTTGGTTTATTGAGACTATTTATGTAGTTAAGACTTCTGATAAACAAACTTCTAACTGTATTTATTTGTTTAGTACACATACTTATTAGCTATTAAACATACTAATAGCTAATAAGGTGTGTACACGGATAAGTGGTGCTACAGTGATGTACAATATCGATTGTGGAAACTAATTAGTGGTAAATTAGTGTTTTTATTTTTTTTTTACACTCTGCATTAAAGCGTAAATGATTACACAGAAAGCAGTGCTAACACTCAGACTGCATTTGCAACCTAATTACTGACATCCCGCTGTGGCGGTAGATTGAGAGCTTAGACAGACCATTTATACATCCACACCATTAACATCCAGCCATTCCAGCTGATAAACGGCCATCTGCAGTCTGAGAATGTTCCATCGATTGGAGAGAATGTCAGCAGATATGAGTTATCTGTTGATAATTTCCTCAAATGACCATCAGCCGTGTTAGAGGTCGCTGCTTCTTAGAAGGAGCAAGAGGGGGGAAAAACGAAACTCATTCCAGACATTTTTAGGACTCCCTTGCTAATGAATTCAACTTGGCAGTGAGGAGCAGAAAGGGAGATGTCCGTGAACGCTTTTATGGGCATCACCATGAGCTGTTGTTTTGGGATGGAGAGCGATGTTCTCAGTGGCTCCTGAGGGACTTCTGAGGGTTTGTGTGGATTTATGGTAGAGATGGACTTGAGCTAGAAATCATCCCATCGTCCCCCCCTTTAATCTCTAAAGAGCCAGTTGTGGATTTAAAAAAAAAAAAAAAAACTTTCTACTTTCTAGTACATTCCCAGCTAATTGCTCTTGGCTGGCTGGAGTTTTGTCCTATAAAGAATTGATTGCCTTTTGCCGAGTACTTCAGTATGTCAGAAGTTAAGGGAGATGTTAAGGTATCTATAATGTGTTTAGACTTATCATTAGGTTTGCTGTACATAAAAACATGAATAAACAGTAACACTTTAAGGTTCCCTTACCTAACATTATAACAATAACAATATTATTATTATTATTATTATTATTATTATTATTAAAGCAATTGTTAACACTAATCTTTGCTCCATCTGGAAGAAAATAACTTCAAAACAATGGACATATGCCCTTAAATGATATGTTTGCTGTCACTAATAGGCAAAATTCACAAATAGTTGTTTGTTTGGTTTCAGTATTTACATCAAAAGACCTGAGTTTAATATTTAGAAACATGCCGTAACTTTAGTTTATGCTAATTTATGTGGATTTCTTTTTAGTATACTTTATACTAAATATATGCTAGTTAATGCCTGTGGATTTAGCTAACATTTAAATAAACATTAATTAACACAGGCATTATCTTACTGGAATTCTCGAGGGTTTTGATTAATTTTCTTAGCTTTGGACCACCTCACACATCAATGAGAATTCAATGCTGTTGAATTCTCCATTCTGATTGGTCAGAAGGTGTTTATTAATTTTCAGTAGAAGCAGTTCCAACAGTAGCTCAAATCAGAGGATTATATTAATGTGCATTCCTAATCATTTGAATATGTTATGGTATTGGTGAAGATTCTGTTAGGAGTCTAGTGTTTATTTCCTTTGGAAGGAGTCTCCAGTGTCAGCACTTTGTAGTTCATCACCATGGATAAGTTTTCAGATTGGAGGACTTTGTGCTTTCTCAGTAATCTGACAAAATGCTTTTATTATTATTTTTTATTATTATTAGCTTTGAAAGAGAAAAAAAGGGGCTGGTACCATCACCCTTAAATGATAACAGGAACTAACTTGTTTTGTGTATGTTTTACAACATTACATGTAACTATACTGGAAAACAGTATGTGTTCTTTAATAAAAATATTAAAAAAATAAAATGTTAGTGGTGGAAATTGCTGTGGTGTACAAGGAATAAAACACTTTTGGGTAGTAATGTCATCATCCCATCCTGTTGTTGATTATTGTCCTATTACAGCATGCCCTGAAGTGTTTTTTTTTTTTTTTTCTTGGTGACATTACTTACGGCTTGCTAATGCTAACTAATGATGTTAGCTAACCTTAATGTAAAGCCTCACTTCTAGAAGAAATATTTAAAACAGTTATTTGAAGTCCCTAGCAAAGCTGACAACAGTGAAGACCAAGCAAACGCACGTGTTCATGTGAGGTCAGGGGATCTGATTCCTTCTGCTGCAGATGCTATCGATCCAGCTGGTATTGTTTTTTCAATTGTCTCAATTATGATGGCACTAGTGTTTGTCAGCTTTGTGGCATCCTCGCCTACATAATTCATGCGTGACACCCTGGACTCGGCTCGGCCCGGGAGAAAATGAGAGGAATGTCAATACAGAAAGAAGGGGATTAAATTCTGCACGGCTTTGAAAAAGGGCGGCGGAAGAGACAGCGTGAGGAGAGAATGAGATTCTGTGCAGTGCTCAGCCTGTCTAATCATACTGTATGCTTCTCTCTCTCTCTTTTTTTTTTTTTAAGAGGACAGATGATGATGATGATGATGACACTAAAATGTGTTCTTACTCCCTAATCACTGACATACTGATGAATCACTGGATTGTAGTCTTTGCATTAAAAACTAAAGATGCGACTATTTCTCATTATTCCTGCTTATTTTACCCAATTTGATGAATGATTAGGTATTAAAGTTGATCATTCTGACTTAAAAGTCATTCCGAGATTTTACAATGAGTGCTTATTGCAATAGTACATTCACATGCCACCATCATGAATATTTAACCGCTATTTGATTTGTAAAACATCGATTTTCCTGCAAGACCTTGTCGAATGTGAGTCAGCGTCACAGCAGAACCCGCACTCCGCCATCGCACACGCCTTGGCACATGCATATGTGTCACCAATGCACGTGTTTACAGGTAACGTGATCTCCAGGGCAATTGCCACCCCCAGACCTCCCAGTCAATAATGGTGAATTAATAATGACCAGCATTAGCATTAGAACAGCTTTACCAACACTGAGAGGTTAACCTCAGCACCACAGCATGTAGAATCAGCTACGGAGAACAGATGGGCAGGAGGAAAAGAAAACCAGAGAGGGAGAGAGAGCGAGTGCTGAAGGTGTTTGAATAAATGCTAATCAAAGAACCAAATTGAAACAAATTCTTTAAGAATGAGCGTTTTGCACTTGAGACCGGGGAGACCTGGTTGCCAAATCCATGGAGGAAAGGCGTTCGATTTGCATGAAATACAAAGTCAGACACATATTCTACTCAAAACAGTCAGAGAAGTAAGCAAGACTTGTTTAGCCAGACTGTAGATCGGATATTTTGTAAGACACCATAGCAATCAGCAAAACAATGAAACTTGAGAAGCATTACCGACACAGTGATTTTTTTATTTTCTGTTTCCTGCAGTCGAATTGTCCAGCTTTCCAGCCGCTTGTGTAAAAACTACAAGTGAACACGTGAGATACACATAACCATAACACAGGAAAGGGGGAATTGTGCCATAGAGGAGCTCTTGTTCTGTGAATATACACCTGATAGTATACCTGAGGTGTGAATATGGATGTGTAGCCGCCTGGGAAAACCATTCTCATGGTGAATTTTTGACATTTTGTACTGTACACAGCTCTTAAAACTATGTTTTACTCTTTCCTGAACTGAAATACGTTTCTCTTTTGCTTGTAGATCAACCTCAACTAACATGGGCAGTTTGACACTCCATATCTGACTATAAACTTGAGTTTCTCTATGGCACATACCTATCCAACAACTTGATCAAAGCGTGATATTTATTCAGTGTACAGCTAGCAAGCTTTTAGACATCTATATGCAGACTGACTGTATTTTTTTTTTTTTTTTTCCACCACTGTGTGTTTTTTTTTTTTGACCTGGCTCCTTACATAACAAGATCTTTACAGGCAGCTAGCCAAGGCGAGGTTAAAAGGTGAATAGAAACATTTCCATGTCGTTTCAGTCAAATATATTTATGGTTTCTTAAAGTAGATATGTCAAAGTATATTATAGGCAAACCCAGTGATCAGCTTATCTGTCTTAGCTGTATAAATATATATTTCAGTGGATATGTGCAGCTTAATTTATACACTTAATGAAATCTATTTTCAGATTACATACATCTCTTATACACAGTAAGTTGTACTTTTAGAGTAGAGTATAAATTTTTTGCTTTTTGTTTTTCAGGCAAAAAAAATATTAGTCAGATGAAAATGAAACTGAATAAAGAAATGAGAGAAAGTGTGCATTTCACAGCCACTGAGGTTGTGTGAGAGAGATATTCAAGCAGATGGAAGAAGGAGGGAAAAAGAGACAGTCGGCTAGGTAGAGAGAGAGAGAGGAGAGAGAGAGGTTGGATGTTCATTAAGGCCAGGGAAGATGAAAGGCAGAAGAGGTCATGTTCCTGACTCGTTGCTGTGGTGGATGTGCTCAGAGCTGAGCAAGCGCAGCGTCTGTAAAGCGCTTCATTACTGAGCGATGCTACCATCAACTCATTGTTTACTGAGCAGAGAGAAAGAGAGAGAGAGACGCAACCTATGATCAAAAGGAGGTGTGTGTGTGTGTGTGTGTGTGTGTGTGTAGTGTGTAGTGTGTGTGTGGAGGAAGCCTCTTTTCAGCAGGTCATGGTGGTCCCTAATGATGTGCAAAGATGGAATCTGGGTAGATGTTGCAGAACAACACACACACATACACCATCTGTGAGCTACCTGTTAGAGGCCATCTAAGCCATGCCCATAGTGCACATCTTTGTATTAGACATCCAGACTAGACTCAGAAAAAAAAAAAACAAAGATGTAATTATTCTGTAGCTATATTTATTCTGTTTTCCTGTCACCACAAGTGAAAAATGGCTTTTTTTTTTTTAACTAAGAGACAGAGCGTAGTGTTGCAGAAAGGTTTCTACTCCCATCCCAGGGGTTCCAATGTACTTCATCTGACCATTTCCTCTTTGCCCTTGAGCGAAGCCCTTAACCCCAAGCATTTGGCCTAGAAAAGGGCACGGGCTTCTAGCTGGCATCGGCGTGCATAAACAAAAGGCCAAACGAGTCAGAATCACATTGTTGTGCTTGTCAAACGCTTTGGGACGTTTGGTGCTCTGGCTGAACGCTCGGCTCGTCCGTCTGCCATGCGGTTATTAATGGGGTGTGGATGGAGTACATCGGTGAGGGAGTGTGAAGGCAGGCTCACTGAGGGGAACGGTCCATAGAGAGAGCTAAATGCCAGCACTGTGTTAGAGAAATGGCTTCCGGCAGAGGAAAACACATCAACTCCTCCAAAAAGCACGTTGCCGATCTGTCATCAGAGCTTTCTGGCCATGGAGAATGTAATTCTTAATGTGCTCTCTAGCATGTCTTCTGACAATAGAGAGTGAGTGAGAGAGAGAGAGATAGAGAGAGAGAGAATGAGAGAATGAGAGAGAACCCCAAGGACTCAGGCTTTTAAAAGATATGAATAGCCCCATATGCCTTTTTTCCCATCTCCCATCTCTGACATTCTATGACATTTCACAAAGATAGCTTGTTATGACAGCAAATTGATTTGATCCTTTCTTGATAGTATTTAGATGCCAGGATGTCAGTCAATAAGCAAGCACCCACGCTTTAACTGAGGCTCAACGTTTTAATGCTTCTGTGTCTTGCTTTATATGTACGTTGGATATTTTCAGTGTACGTCGTGACCATAGATTTTGTTGGGGCAGAACGAAAATTAAGAAAGACATAGCCTCAAACAAAATTAAGTCAAAGGGCTATTACATTCGACTAATGCTGTAGGCTACTATCTAATGAATTTTTAATTTAACCACGTAATAGGCAGTTGACAACAACAACAACAAATCAACAACATATAGTCATCCACCATACATTCTAGCAGCTCGTTCTTCAACACACCTTTGTGTGTCACCGTGGTGCGCATGCATTTTTAGATGTACAGACATTATCCACTCCATAATCCCCCTTTCTCTCTCTCCAAGTCTTTACAGTATATCTTACAATAGAAGGCAAGAATGGCCGATTGGTGACCAAACAGTTTACAGTCTAGGCAAGGTTTAGCTGTTTAGCATTTTTAACACTTTGTAACTGTAAATTCAGCTTTCCTGAAATAATTTAGGCACAATAAATAAAATCAGGTTTTGCTAAAGGCTTCTGGCAACCCTTTAATAATCCATCTGAAATTCTTGCTAACAAGCTACACTGAAAACCCTAACAAGTTCACTGTACTCAATAAACTCGTTCCCTCAATTAAATTGAGTAATGGCATCTCCCAAAACTTTTATATTTAAGTTCACTTAACTTGATGCTCATGTAGACTGTACTTAAATTAGTAAGTTCACTTAACTGGTGTTAATTTCAAGCATACTTAAATACAGGGTGTACCAAAAGTCTCCATAAATGGGGAAATAAAAAATGTAACTTTAGTTACAAAATTAGCTAAATGTAGCTTTAGTTATGAAACATCCCTTTTCTGCCATTTCTTTGTAAACACACACAGAGTCCACAAGACAAAGAGGATCGCATTTTGCAATAATCTACCAATCAGCGCATTACTTCTCTTGTTGCCAGGCAGAACTCCTTGCATGGCCAATCACATCGAAGAAAGACCAGAGTGAGCTATTTTAATGAATCATGATTTTGAGTTTATAACCCTTGAAATCTTAGGTTTATATATTTTCTAGGTAAATAAGTTACACTAACTTAGATATTTGATTTATGAGTACAAAACGCAACATTTCAAGTAATGTTTAGTCATGATTACTTGATTGTTAAGTAAAGACAACATTAGGGTTTACAGTGTAGATAAGTCACCAAGCATAAACAGTAAATGACACAAAAATAGTTACACATCTATCTAATCCGGCTACCTGAATGAATGTCACCTCTATTCTATTTTATATTATTATTACTTTTTTTTATATAGTGAAGTCTGGAAGTAGTATATAAAATCTCCTGCATGCATATTGCTAGTATTAGCACTTGGACCATTTTAGATCGTCTGCACTGACATATGAAGGTCAAAATAGCCAAAGATGTTAGTGCTATTGCTGTTGACAGTACAATTTAGAAAAAAAAGAAAAGTTTGGCTTATGCCATTTAAATTTGGCTTGGTATTTAATCTCACATTTATCCTGCTCCTTTGCTCTTTCTTGTTTCCTTTATCTCTTTCTGTCTATATTTCTCATTGATATTCAGACTCATGCTCTCAGAGAGGAGGAAAAAGAAATCTAGATTCTGCATTAGCCACCACGACTGTTTCTCTTTCTTTTTATGCTTTATTACAGGAGATGATCAAAGATGGTGGCACTAACAGATGCTACAGCCTGTGCATGGGCAATAACATTTACTCTGATTTACTAAGATCCGAAATAACGAGTGTTAATTTGCCCAGGTAATGGGATAAATAGCGCGTGCAAATAGTGGCAGTGTTGCAGGTATTGAATATGAACCCTTCTTACTACTGAAACCATCATACTGCAGTAATGTTAATTGATCTTTTAGAAAAAAAAAAATTCTAAAGTGTGATTTCAATGAGCTTTCTCGTTGTTAAGACTTGATATCATGTGATTCTCTCCAGACATTAATTTGCACAGACAATCGACATAATCGACATTCCCAAAGTGACTTTCAGGCTTAGTGGGTGCAACATTAATCAATTTGCATCGACTCCACCTTGCATTTTGCACCTTTATGTAGAAATGCCCCAAATGGCATATTCATTAAGTCAAATACACAAAAGGGACATGATGTGAAAGACGCACATAATCCCAAGAGCCTGTCAGTAAATCAGCTTACGCATTTTCTTCTTTTCTTTTTTCTTCCTGTTTTCCCCAGCTGTTATCAAGTTTGCACGTGTTTTCACACGCACAGACTTTGGGCCTGGATCTGTTTAGCTTTGCTTGCGGCTTGATCAACCGTTATGCTGTTCCTGCTGTTCTGTATAGTTAGAGCGTGCTGTGCATGTATTAGTACTGTCCTGTACTTACATTATGCTGCACTTGTCCTTTTACTGGGAACATTGTAATTTTGTACATTGACCTTGTCTTACTCGTGGTCTTGAATTTTGCCCCAGACTCATCCTGTAGGCTTTCTCGTTTGTCCCAATTTATACACATGGATGACAAAGTTGGCTTGACTTGAAAACACAGTAGTGCGTCTCATTAGAAGAGAAGCATAGGAAGCCAATAATCAGAATATTCAGTACAAGCATGTCAACTCAATTGTCTTTTGAATTTCAGTAAATGATAAGGCTTTTGGTGTTGGTGGACATCAGTGCAAGAGAAGAGGCTAGATACTGAGCTTCCGGCTGCGGCTGTTGACCAGGACTGGAACACACAGTACAAATGACCAGGTTATAAATGGGCAGCGAGTAAATCAATACAGCATAGTTTACCCATGTAATCCTTCATTGGAATCATTTATTTTATAGCAGCAGTGTTGGTGCATTAGGAAGATGTGCAAATTAGTTAAAGGACATTTAGGCACAGGGGACATAATTTACTATTTCTGTCTTTCTCTTAATTAACTTTGCACATCACTGAAGGTTCATTATGTACACACATTTCTTCCTTTGTTATTTCAGAGGAAAGTGCGAATTCTGCATTCTGTCTGCGATTAAATGAATAGGTTGAACTTATAATTCAGAGCCTGGTGTTGGTTTCGTATGAGAACCTGCTCTAAAAAGATTTCTTGTTTCCTAGTATCACTGTATTAATTCACCATTTAAAAATTTAAAAGCTGGTTGTGAAAATTAAAGGAAAAATGTATTACAGAATCTTTGTAGAAACGGTTCTTTGCACATCCTTGTGTGTGTGTGTGTGTGTGTGTGAGTGTGTGTGTATATATGTATATGTATGTATATAACAGAAGGAAACAAAAGATCAAATCCCCTAATTCTTTGTCTTCCTTTTGATTTTGAGACAAATTTTTATTCCATAAAATCTCGTGCACAATTTACATTAAAAAAAAAAAAAAAGAAAAAAAAAAAGAAGAACGGGGTAGACAGTAATAGACAGAAATCCAATATTTTGAAAATGTCACAGGTGAGTTACCCTTCCTGTCATACACTGTGTCTAACTGTGAAACCATGACACCGTAACAACTCCCTTATCTTCTGTCCACCTTCCCTCTTCTGTCCACTGGTATCACCTTTTATTATAGATGCCATGATGAAAAACGGGTAAAGTTCTTTCAGAGCTTTCACCTGTGATCACAAGAACTCCTGCTGCCTCCATTTTTCTTCTCTTCAGAAAGCAACACAAGCTATACCCCAAACAAGCTTTTTATCAGCAATAAATTTTCCGTGATCTCTTCATTTAGTACATTAGTAAATGTATTACCTTTAGAACCTGTGATGAGGAACTCGAATGTTGGTCTGTTCTAATAGGACTTCCTCAAAACACTCCCTCCCTCGACTTTCCAGGTATTAATGGTCTGGCTTCTCTTTTATCTCGCCGAATTCAGTGCTGTGTCAGAAGGTAATGCTATCTGGAGAACCCCTCTGTATCTGCTTATATAATTGTACTTGTGAGCGTGAAGCAGTGAAGCAAGTGTGCAGAGAAACTGTCACACGTGAGAGAGTAGTTCAGTTCAGCAAGCACTAAACACTGAGACATGCTTCTTTCCCCTCACTCACCAGGGGCTGCACTTTGTTAGCGAGTCAAGGTGCAATTCATGGCTCCTCGAGTTTGTGTTCATATAAATTAGCTAGTATTAGTGGATATAAGAGAAAAAAAGTGCTCTGCGCTAGTGCTCTATGCCCAGCTTCATGTTTCTGGGTTCACCCCTGAGGTTTAACTTTAATACTGTGTGTAGACATGCACTTGTTTGAACTTCCTTGTCTTGACCGAAGTTACACATTGCTGTGGATCTCCTCTGAGAATGAACATATTGGTAGAACATTTTTTAGTAGATTCCCAAATGAGCATCTGCTTCACATGGCTTACCTCAGGCTCGACTATGTGACACTCAAGCTGAGACTGGAGTATCGCTTAAGGTTTCTCACGCTGTGTTTAGAAGCCAGATGCTGCTGAACGCAGTGTTCTCTCATGCTATGTTCAAACTGATGAGGAAGAGTGGTTGTGTAAATTGTGCCCTGTGAGGGATCTGCAGAATATGCGGAACGCAAGCAGCTGTTTGTCTGCTCCAAGGGCCGGCCTGCTACTAAACAGCGATGCTTCCACTGGGTGGCTGATGGCATGTCTCTGGCATAGCTTTTTGTTGTGTAAGCTCATTCTATAAGGAGCATGGATGCTTCTTGGCTCTGGACCAATGATGTGTGTTTAGAGTACAGCTGTGTGGTGACAGGTTTGGGCCAAAACATGCACATTTGTGGAAGGTTGAATGTAATTACGTCTCCTCCTACTCTGTTGACTGTCAATTAGCTCACATGTTGGGGAATCAGTGCAGATGAATGTCTCGGTTATGTTTATTACGTCGTCTTGCATAGCATTTGAGTCACTTACTGTAATCTGTTAGCATTGCTAGAAGGGGTAGAGCTATCAGTTTATCTGTATTTCCCAGTATTTGCTACTTTTCAAGCGACAAAGCTTTGGTGCAGTTGATTTTTTTTGACAAATCACAGTTATCACACTAAGATGCAGACCAAAATGTCTGATCCAGTCTGATCTGGTCTGGGCTAGGTGGTCTCTGTACGGTTCCAGTTGAACTGTTGTGTGGTTCTGTTGCACTTAGAAAGTGATTAGACTGCAGGAAGTGAACCAAAAGCTAAACCAAAGTGATGAAGAAATGCAGTGGGTTGTGGGTATTTGGACCAAAAAACAAAAAGAAATGTAGTCATTTATTTAGCACCAGTTTTGTGTTGTCTATGTTTACTTTTCTTCATCACTGTATTCATGAGTTCAAGTTTTTAAAGTTTTTATAAGTTTCCACCCTAACCGATTTTTTTTAATTATGTGCAGTGTGAACCCAAACCAAGTAGCTAATGAACCAAATATACAATTTCTCTCTGCTTCAGTCTAACAGACTAATAGGTGAAAGTGTCCTTAGGGAATCCTAGGGAGGTGTTCATTATCTTTCATTTGTAGTTATTAAGCAAAGAAAAATAGATATACTAATGTTGTTTTAAATATGTTATGCATTATGCATGTCTAAATTTGAATACATTTGAATTTTTATACACTATTGTACACTATGTACGTTTGGCCTGTTGTGAGTTGTATTGAATTAACTTTATTTGCTCTGTTTTTTGTCTCTCTCACCTTTTTATTGCACATCAAGCAAGCCTGCACACTGCTTTTTATTCATCACTTTTTCACTTTTTTGTTTGCCTCATGTTAGGAGCAAATTATTCACATGTGCCAAAGATTCTGTTCCACCGGCGTTAACCGTTAGCTAAATGCCTGCCATAATGGTCTTTTCCTGGCTCATTAGAAGAGCAGCTCATTTCTTGGTGAAAAGTCAGTGCGAAGGGCTGTGGCCATGCAGCCATGCTGGCCTGGGTGCCATTCCTCTAGGGCTGAGACAATGTGAGTGAGCCAGGGAAATAATGAATGCTTTCACACTTTACCATGAAAACTCACTGAACAGCCCTCGCACCAATTAAGGGCTTGTTTTTCACTGGAGTGGCCATTATCAAACCTGACCTTCCAATTATTTTTCTGAATTCTCTTCCCCTTCCGTAACCTCGCCATGGCCCCAGCCAAGGAGGCAGGGATAAAGATGGCCCTGGAATGGGTAATGGGGCTTCGAAGCTGAATATCACATCCGTGAGCCTGGAGACACATCCTCTATCCACAAGCCAGATCTCTTTTTGTCTCTTTTTCCTGTATCCTTCTCACCTCTTCTCTCCTTTCCTTTCTTCATTCGTGCTTTAATGACTCGTCTCTCCATGGACATGTCTTTTTGCTGTCTTACCGTCCGTTCTTTTGTTTCTGGGGTTGACACTTTGTGCCTACTTTCTCACCCCAGTATTTCTCCAGTTTCCTTTTTCAGCCTTTAAGTTATTTTGCTGGTTCTGTCTAAAGCGAGATTAGTAAAGACATGAGGAGAGAAGGAGGGAAGAGCCTTCTAACTGTTTCTAACACTACAAGGCTGTACCATGCCAACTATTTCACTGCCCACACCTTTAAGCCAATATAATGAGACAAAGTTGAGAATCTCGCAGAAATCCTGATGGGTTGACGCCTTAAAAAATGATACAATCATTTCATGTGATAGAAACACATTTTCCCAGAGAAGAGCAGAATGGCTATACTGGTTCAAGCTGACAGGAACGCTATGGTAACTCAAATAACCCTCTCTTTACAACTGTGGTGAGCAGAAAAGCATCTCAGTCAAACCAGTCACTGAGATCACATTTTTCCCCTATTCTGATGTTTGATGTGAACATTAGCTGAAGCTCTTGCCTGTATCTGCATGTTTTCATGCATTGTGCTGCTGCCAAATGACTGGCTGACTGGATAATTGCATGAATGATAATTAGGTGGCTGATGAGTGTAAATCCAATGTAGGGTTCTGTATGCTTTTCAAGGTTGAGGGCAAAATGGAGGGCCATCAAATTTATGTCACTCTATAGCAGCACATGGGAGTGTCTGGAACAATACAGGGGAATTTTTCTGATTTAATTTCACTTCATTAGTCTTTCAGTAGACCAGACTGTAACTCCGAAAGGCTCCGTTTCCCATTAGCAGTTGTCCCCGTCTTATCCTGCGAAGAGAAATTGTCCAAGCCTCAGCTTTTGAAATAAATCTGGTGTAACTGTGAATGAAGTCATTAAACCTAATATGATAAAAACACAATGAAAGACTTGAACAGGAGCCAAAGTGCGAGAGCAGAAAACTGAATTATTTTAGCTGACCTCTTGATCATTAGTGGTGACACTGCCAAATACATGTCACCTATATGTGGACAGCCTGCATAAAAAATGCCTCAACTAAAAGTCCCCGAACTAGAGCTGAGGTTAGACCATTATCCTCTGTCTTTTAAAAAAACTGCATGTTAATACATTAATTTTCTCTATGTTTCATAGTGGCTAGATTTTAATTACTTTCCAATTGAATCCAGCTGCCCCTTGATGTTTAGGGACGTTGGGTCTGTCTGTTGGTTTGGCCTGCTTCTTGTTGACACTATGACGGATTCCATATTGGGTCATTCATCTTTCAGCAGAGGATATCTTGATGTTAGGGGCTCATTGATCATGGCTCGAAGGTGTCTTTGTAAGGGAAGGAGCTCCGTGACAGGTCGATGTCACCACCTCCTATACCATCCTGCTCCCTGTTTGCCACTGGCGACTGATCACCAAAATGGGCAGGTCAATTATTGATTATAGAGTGCTTTTCTAATATCCGGCTTTCTCAAGTCAATCCTTGCAACAAATTGCTGCTTCTGTGTTCTTAGACATTTATAACCAGTTTGTCAGAACCTGAATGGTGCAGTGCCATGTGTATGTGTATGTGTATAAGCTGAGCAGACCCTTTTGGCCTCGACCTTGGATCGAGATGACAAGTGGAAAAAAATCTACGTGACCTTAAAAGAAGGTTCATCACTGGGGCAGGACCTTCAGTTACAAAAGTTCCTGTTTCAATAGGAGCAGCGACTAATGTGACATTTGTGTTTGGAAAAGACTTCTGAGAAGGACGTTAGTTAATAGGGTTGAAAATTATGGTTGAAAGTGCACATTCAATTGCTGTGATGCTCGTGCATTAGTGGGATATGTTTGGAAATCTTTGAATAACTGAGAATACAGAATGTGATCAGACCATGAACAGCGAACGACCACCTAAATAGAAATAGATAGGCTAAATAGAAAGGCATATTATAGTATGGTTGTTGTGCGAAAACCACTTACATCTATACCAGTCTACAGAAATGTGGAAAACAGATTTTTAGAAATGAAGACCAGATACAAATTATGCACTTTGACCTGTGATTTCTATACATATCCTACAACAACTAGCTTTCATAATTTTATGAAGAAGTCATGTCTTTAAAAGCTAGAGAGTCTGCTGGGTTTTGTCAGTTAGTGTGGCCAAGAAGCATTTACTTTTCAATGTAAGACGTCTTTTGGCTAACACCATGACCAATCACAGACTTTTGTATTTGCTTGCCATTCTATGTGCTAAGTAAAATAGACTCATGTGTAGTCATTTGCAAAGTTTATTACTAGCAAACAGCATGGTTTACTTCAACCTTCCATGTACAGCTTTAAACAAAACCTTGGAATGATTTTCAGCTCCTGAAATGCTGTGACTTTCATGCACTTCTTCCTGATCTAGTAATGGTAATAGTATTAAACATAACATTATATAAAACAGATTTTTTTTTTTTACATAATAGTAACAATACTAATGAAATATGTTTATGCAACTGTGTTTAATGCTGTTGGTGAATTAACATAGCCTTCATCCTACATCCATGTTTAACATGAATCACGCACTAACTACACGACTCTTCTTGTGCATTTTCTAAAGCTATTTAAGAATTTTTTATATCCACACAGAACCCGACAAAGCACTAGCTTACTGTGAGAGTTCATTTTTTCGACCTTAAACAGTTGCGGTCTCATGAACACTCTAAGGTGGGAAGCATAAGGTTCTGAGTTCTCAGTCATGAACACAGCATATAGGACCTGAGGGCAAACTGACTGTTCACAGGTTTCCATAAAGAGACCTGCCAGTTTTGTACCTCATTTTGATTTAGGTCGTGTTGGAAAATGATCCAGTGATGAATTCACCTCTGCAAACACATCACCTCTTCCTCTGCAGTTTTGATTAGGATAAAACAGCTTCAGACTACAGAGAGCAAACCTCATCAAGCTAGTCCAAGCCTTTGTGATGAAGCCAGTACATATTTGGCCATATTCTCCTCCACATTGTTGTTTTTTTCTGCTTCCAGTTTTCACTGTGGCTTTGTTTACAGGTGCAATGTGATGTGTGTTAGGTATAATTGAACACAGATACACTCAGAACATTCTGCCTTTAAATGGAAGAAAAATCCACTCTAAATGGAACCAGTGTGTTGTTCTTAATCTTTGTTCTCCTGGCGTGTGTCAGTGGAAATTCACCCATTATAGGAGATATTTCAAAATTTATTTTGGTCACTGTTAGGTACCATTTTTGGTACTCGTTGATACCAAAATAACTACCTACTTAGTATTAATTAATCAGAGGCACCAGGAGCATCATGGAACATTTTATTTACAGTGCCTTGTGCAATTATTCATCCCCTTGGTGATTTTCCTGTTTTGTGCATTACAACCTGGAATTAAAATAGATTTTTATTTGGATTTTATGTAATGGACCTAACAAAATAATTCAAATTGTTGAAGTGGAATAAAAAAAAAATACCCTGTTTAAAAAAAAGTTTGAGAAGTTGTTAGTGCATATGTATTCACTCCTTTGCTATGAAACCCTTAAATAGGATCTGGTCTAAACAATTAACTTCAGAAGTCACATAAATAGTTGACTAAAGTCCACCTGTGTTCAATCAAAGTGTCACATGATCTGTCACATGATGCCGGTATAAATACACCTGTTCTGAAAGGCCCCTGAGTCTGCACCATTAAATCCATTATAACAAATAGAAAGAAAATGGCACCACTACAAACCAAAACTGACAGACGGGGCAAGAAGGGCTTTAATCAGAGATTCAACAAAGACACCAAAGATAACACTGAAGGAGCTGCAAAGATCTACAGCGGAGATGGGAGTATCTGTACATAGGACCACTTTAAGCTGTACACACCACAGAGCGGGGCTTTATGAAAGCATGGCCAGAAAAAAGCCATTGCTTAAAGAAAAAAATTAGAAAGCACATTTGGAGTTCGCCAAACAGCATATGGCAGACTCCCCAAACACATGGACGAAGGTTCTCTGGTCAGATGAGACTAAAATTGACCTTTTTGGCTATCATGGGAAATGCTATGTGTGGCGCAAACCCACCACTTCCCATCACCCAGAGAACACCATTCCCACAGTGAAGCATGGTGGTGGCAGCATCATGCTGTGGGGATGCTTATTGGTGGAAAACTGGTCAGTATTGAAGGAAAGATGGATGGCACTAAATACAGGACAATTCTTGAGGAAAACCTGTTTCAGTCTGCCAGAGATTTGACACTGGGGCGGAGGTTCAGCGGGACAATGAGCCAAAACATACTGCTAAAGCTACAGGAGTGATTTAAAGGGAAACATTTAAATGTCTTGGAATGGCCTATATAAAGCCCAGACTTCAATCCAATTGAGAATCTGTGGCATGACATAATGATTGCTGTACACCAACACTTTTTTTTTTATTCCACACACTCGCTTTAGTGTTCCACACTCACAAATATTATTTGTGTGCTCGCAGTTGATTGTCTGCACTCTTAATTAAGGATTCTCTTTAGACACCTTGAGATGTTTTATCAGGTTACTTTACTTTGATTGCTATATTAATAGTGAAATATGTCCAGATCACTGTCATGCCATGTTGTCTGTATAATTCGGTATCAGATGTTGCTGTTGGAACATTTTGTTATGAGTACGGGAAAATGAGCACTGTGTCGCATCTCTATTCATTCTAAAGGCTCTTTGTTAAGTAGATCTATCGCATATTGGATATCAGAGAGCACTGAACTTGAATGTACCCAATTTCCATTTAGGATAATCCAAAGTTTAATAGATTTGTAGCTGGTACTTTTTTTCTAGATAATATTTTCTTCCGTGCAATGTTTTGATTTCTGTTCAGCTGAGCACAAGGCCATGTCATTATGTTCCCAGAGAAAGGACAAAAGGTTAAGACCCATGATTGTACTGCATGTCTCAAACCTCCCTGAGTGAGAGAGCCGATCAAAGATCAGTATTTGCCTTTCATCTCCTAAATAATTTGATTGCAGAAATGTCGAGCCATCCCTAGAGCCGCTGCATCTCTGAGATTCTTAATACACACAGGACTGTGACTTTCCACAACCAAGTTTTGGAAAGAGCTCTTTCTTCCTTCTAGTTAATTCTAGTTTTAGACTGATGAGCTTGAATTCAAATTATTCCCCAGACATTTAGTATCGCTTAATGTGCGTATTGCATCACCAGTTTTCCGAAAGCCCGGGATGCACAACAAAACAAAATAAATGACCTTAGAAAGAGCCATAATGTGTGAGAGAATTATCATTTCTCCCTCCGCTATCTCTCGTCTTTCATGCATCCGTACAGACAGTGCTGTTGTTGTTGTTTTTGTTTCCTCTCTTCCTCCTTTCTCTTCCCACACTCCTCTCTGTCTTCCATGTCCCTGGGTACGTATCTCTCTAAGATAAATAAATGATTGCATGCATTATTTACTGCACTCGTTCCGCGACACAGCAGCCGGTGCACGAGGCTCATTTTCCCAGGCTGAAAGGCGGGAGGGAGGTGGGGGTGGAGAGAATAGAGAGAAATCACTATCCAGAATGGAAACCTGCTGCCATATTGAAACACACGCATTTGTTTCTGGAGCTAAGCTGCTTGAAAAGTCGCAGGCTACTGTCGGCCCTTCTCATGCTCGAAATCGACAATGTGGCCCAGCTGAGAACTGTCTCTGTGATAAATTATACACAAGCCCCTCGAACTCACAAATGAATCTGTTCCTATAGTGATTTGCTGCCTGAGGAGGGCTAAACAGATAACTATTGATGTGACTGTTACGTTGCGTTTCAACCGAGTTTGATGTTATAAAATTGAAATTGCAACAGTTTCCCACCAGGGACTGTTTTTTCTTGTTAGAGCCTTCGTCTGTTGTGTTATGGTTAACTGGAAGAAGCTCTGTCATGTTGATTGAATATAGTATTTAACCCACTGTGGAGAGGGACTTTGGTAGGGATGTGAATCTACATCCAAACAAGTCACACATGCTTATTAAAACTTAGCCTCTTTACACTGTGATCAGTACTATCAGTTTTTCTGCCTGCATTTTCTAAATGGGTTTTGATTTCAGGAAGGCCTCTGAGCAGACATTAGTCAGACATTTATAATGTAATAGCGTGTTTTGGAAGAAACTTTGAGAGGTACGTGACTCAAAATAGATCTCTTCCTCTGGATAGTGGAAATCATTACATTATACAAGTGTAGAAGAGTCTAGACAAACAGTGCTAAGTGTGTTGAAATGATATTCAGTATGAGTGTATTGTAAATGACAGTCTTCATGATTACAGCAGCAATTCATTGGTACAAGTCTACTTGACGTGAGATTTTCCACTGGAGCAAGGGTGAGTTTTGGGCAGGAACTGCTGATGGAGAAATTGTCAGTGTCATAAGAGCTTGCCTGAACCCAAAACAAAGTGGTCATTTAACACCAATACATTTATTTCGTAACCACTTTATCTAGGTGTTGGTCAAGGATCACTGGGTGTGAGGCAGGAACACATTCTGGATGGGATTCCAGTCCATCGTTGGGCAGAGTAGTCATATTTACATTTAGCTTATTTGGCTGATTTTTTTTTTTTTTTTTAATCCAGTGTGACTTACAGTTGAGACAGGAACATATCTGAGTAGCTGAGGGTTAAGGACTCAGCCATGGCAGCCTGGTGGTGCTGGGATTTGACCTTCCGATCAGTAGTCAGTCCACCTCTTGGAATGTTTTTGGGAGGTGTGAGGAAACCAGAGAATCCAGAAAAAAATCCACACAGATAGTAACTTGAGCTCAGGATGAAACCCTGGAGCTGTGAGGAGGTAATGCTATACACTGTACCAATGTGTTGCCCTGACAATGCAATAATAATAATACTACTAATAATAATAAAGCTCACTTAGTACTATATTTTCTCCTCTGAAGAAATTTGAGATTGAACTCCAAGTTTCTACTATTACACAATATAAAACATCTCACTGATGGCATTACAGCTTGGCATGTCAACAGTAATGCTCAGGACAAGAACGCCCCTCAGGGAGTACTGAAAATCATGCTATTACTGGCGGCAGATTCCCCTCAGGACATTTTCAACAAACGCTGCCTGATTAAACCATACACCATTATTAAGAACCACAGTCATCCTGGTCACTCTATCTTTGTTCCTCCAACCGACATGTCAGATTGCACTAAAGGCTTGTTTATGCTTCCTTCTAAACACACTACTGAAGCCTTAGGAAAGTTGGAAAAGCACTCTGGAGAAAGGGACTGGTTATTGCATGATTTGAGGAGGAGGAAGTGCTTGAGGAGAGGTTGTGTTGGGCTGCAGTGCTGCAACAAATAGAGAAGCTATTAGTTTAATTCCATCTGAGAGTAGTAAGGTAGTAGTGTGGTAGTGGAATTAACTATTTTATGCACTGTGAAGCCAGTCCTAGCCTATACATTATATGATTTAATCCATTGAGTTATGTAGTTTCTCAGAGTTGCATTTCTCTTTAAAGTTTATATGAAACAGAAATTTGAATTAACTTTTTCTTCCCCAATGTGAAATACATGTACTTCCACGTGAAATAAGATTTTCTGTGGACACCACTTTGGTTTAATCCAGTGGAAGTTGATTAGCATGAGAAAAGCAGGCATTCCAGCAGAAATACAGGGTCAGATCTAGATGCTTGCTTACAGTCTCCTCCAAGACCCCTGGCACAGTCAGTAGAGGAGATGGAAATGGAGGACAAGGATTAAAAAAAAAATTGTCCCAGGAGTGAAAGAAAGTCAGTTTTGTTTTCAGTTTGTTCTTAAAGTCAACCCAGAGTTTAGCACCGTTTTTTAACTGACCAAACATGCGCTTTCACCTATTAATGCTTACTGGTGCTGTTTTTTTGATGGACAACCTAGACAGAGCTAAGAACCACATACTGTTATGAGACACCACTTACATTCCAGGATTTCAGAAGTTTGTTTTGGGCGGGGGGGTTTAAGAATTTCTGATGACAGCTTCTTCCCACAAGCTGAACAGTCCCTGAATCCTTCAGAACTTTAAAGGTTTTGTAGACTTTAGTACCATGCATTTTAATTTGCTCCAATTTTGCCACAACAAAGTGTTAGATTTTAATTTATGTGTGGATTTGCATATGAAAGAATGCATGCAGTATGTATTAGAGAATGCATAGTCTAGACATATTGACTAGTAAGGATGTTAAGGAGATGCAGGTAGTCGGTTAAGAAATGTACCTAAATGACCCAAGATTTGAGAGTCTTAAGTGTACTTTATTAGTCTAAAAATGTTTCACATTAGATGAAGCCAATTCTACAGTCAACTGTAGAAGACTAGAAAAATGTTGTGTGGGGTCTGTGCCAGACTGTTTTTTTTTATTATTATTATTAATCCCACTCATGCTAGTCCCGAAGGAATTTCTTCCAGCAATTATTTTTGTCATTCTTTAAGGCTAAATGTAACTAATATCTTTGCACAGTGGCGTAGTGTTTTCCATTATGACCTGCAGTTTCAGAGCCGTGGGTTGCACATCACTATCTGATCCCACTCAGCTAGTTTAGAGTCAGATCAGTGGCGCATGCCAGCTCAAAAGAGGCTGATCCAGCCTAGTTTCTGGATGCTACTGAGGCCAGAGTTAAAGACGCTCCTTCCACGCACTCTTAGTTTCAGAACTGACCGTGTCATCTGAGCCTTTTAAGAACTGGTATATCCTGAAATAGTGTAATATGATAGACAGATTTTATAATTTTGCAATTTTAATGTGCTAATAGCAATGTCCTGAAACAGTTTTTGGTTTAACTATGGAAAAAGTCAACCAGGCAGCTTGTTCATATATGACAAACTTGAAGTTAAACTGAATGAAACAGAAACCTTTTTTGGAAAAGTTTAACCTCCCCAGACTCCTTTAAGATGCCTGCTGAAAGTTTGTTTTGGTGAGCATTAAAGCTGAGTTCTGGGACTTTGAAAGAGTTATGGGAGCCTGTCAGGATTGCCTTACAGTGATTTAGAACCAGGCTAGCCATATCATCTGGATGGTAATGAACAGGTGTGTGTGAGAGAGAAAAAAACAAGAGAGTGGCCATGAATCTGAGCCTGGAGGGTGTGAAATTGGTCTTAGTCATAGCGAGGTTAACGTGGATTTTGTGGTACTGTATGGTACATTCATCCACCCACATGCAGTGGTGAAAAATAGCTTTAGCTATAGGTGATGAGCTATAATATGATGCTCTATAAAGCAGGAGAGGCCGTATGGAGATACATCTAGTGAGAGCGCTTGTGTTTGTGTGGGCTGAGGCTACTCGCACTCCTACATGAAGAGTGTGTGGGTTAAAATGATGCCACTAGTTCAAAGTGGAGGAAGCTGTCACAAACCCATCTGGAGGTGATCATCTTTTTTGCCATGCAAATCGAGATTGCTCCTTTGTGTGCGAAAGAGAGTGGAGTGCATGGCAAAACCCCTCTCTCTCCTTCTCTGCCTACTCATTCTTTGATGCTTTGTTTCATCCTAGCTTCAATCTGAGCCCCCATCCCCAATCTTCAAACAGCCATGGCCAGGGTGTAAAAAAAAAAAAAAAAAAAGAGAGAGAGACATGCTCCTAGCACACTGTCACAAACACTCGAAATCATTTGCGAAAAACTTTCATATATGACCTAAAACAGGTTACGAACTCTACCGAGTTCTTCCAAGTTCCCCTAAAGTTTTGACGTATACCACCATTCACACCAGACCTTCCATTTAAAAGAAGACTAATCCAATAAATCAAATGCTGATTTTTTTTTTTCGCCGTCAATCATGTGTTGTACAATCTCAGTTGGCAGATGGAGACTGGCACGTTTGAAGCCCATCAAAAGGGAATTAAATGAATATCGTCTGATGCAAGACCAGCCCGTTTTGCACAAAGAGACAAGAATTAAACCGTCTTTGAAGCTGATTAAACAGATCGATGCAGCTCATCTAATGTGCCTGAATTGCATTTTTCATCCCTTGTCTCGTCAAGTGTTGATTTATCAGCTGTAGTTCATCACTTTATGAACTTCACTCAAACAAGCACACATTACTTCTTAATAGTGGTCATGTGAGAGGAAATGAGAAACTGCACTGGCTTGTTAGGGTCATTCAAACCGAGTGGCTCCGATTAGTGATCTGAGATCATCATAAATCATTTGGTGCAGGTCTGCGTTCTGGGTTTGGGGTGTGTTTCTGCAGTTTTATCTCTGTCAGCTACATTATTTGCTTCTTATTAATTGCAGTGAAAAAAAAAGCCTGCTGGTACCATAATTTGACTCTTCCCCTTAAGTGGAAATTATTTCTTAGCTTGAAGGTTACTTTACTTCCCTTTGCTTCTCATTTCAGTTTTCCTTTATTGAAAGAACGTGGACTCTTACATTATACATGAAACCCATTTAAGACAGCTACGGTGTGGCACACAGCACAGTGTGGCCTGGTATTAACCTCTTGAATGAACAAAACTGAATCGCAGCAGTAGAGAATATTAAAATAGGGGTGTAATATGCTGAGATTCAGTCAGGATGGTTTTGCCAAACTTTGTCTAGGGTCAATGGCTTCCAATGTAAAAGCCTCAAATTATAATCTGATAGAAAGCTTTCTCGTTCTTAGGTCTTAGGTCTTAGGTCTTCAGTTTTAGGTTGGAACACTTATACATGATGGGTCATGTGATATTTAAGGCATCTTAACTGCTTTCAGAATGGTAGGGAAAAGATTCTGTCCTTTTTCAGATATCTTATACAATGAACATAAAAGATAGAAGAGCTTGTCATCTTTTCAAATTACCCTCATCTTCTAAAGCTGCTGCACCTTCTACATGTGTAATCATGTGAAACTAATATAAGGATATAAAGAAAATGTCTTCTGCTGTCTTGTGCCAGATAGTGCAGTCCTTAGAAAATTCTGATTTGAGTTAATTGTCCAGTTTTACTTTCATCATGATTTTTTTATGTATAAAGTTACTGTAAAACTGTGGCTCTAAGGCTCTAAGCATCTTCATTTCACTCAAAATGAGCAGTATAACAAATGTATAGTGTTGACCTAGAATTATGTCTGCAATATTTACAATTCCATCTATCAGTCAACTCAACTGTGGCTAATAAGTAAGGAATAAAACATGACGGGGTGTTCTGTTGTAGGAAAATAATCAAAGGACGGATGTGCTTAGTTGCAGTTGATGTCAGGGATAATTAATCCAGGCATTCAGCAGTGCTGTGGTATAAAGTAAAATATCATGGTGTTATCCACATACACGTGGCAATGAGATGATTGGCAGCAGCCAAACGTGAGGAAAGCCATGTGTGGTCTTTGCTGTTAATCGCTTGGTTCCGGGTCACGAGATTTTACACTCTGCAGAGCCGTTTCTGACGTTTACCTCCCTGCTAGACAGTTTTATAAGATCAGTGCAACAGGTGTTTTGTGGTATTCAGTCTTGATGTCTTTTTCATGTATATTAACTTTTAACTTCTACCTAGAGACCTTGGCAGCAGCACAGAGACCGAGATAGATAAAGGTTACCCCATTTGCTTTGGCCTGATGAGTGTGCGTTATACATAGCTTGAGACTTGACTACCACTCAGCCATGAAAGTGACATAGAGCCCAAACAACAGTAATTATCACCTCATTATGACCAATGTAGTCTCACTTTCCATGCCTACACCAATGTGCTTAACATCCGATTCCTGTTCATTTAACAGGCTGTGTCCATATGGTCTGTTAAACAGGATGAACGTGCTGTGTGAAATGCCCTTACACGCGCTGTTCGGATTACCCTAAAGCATTTATTAGCATTTTTCTCTGTCCTTTGTTAAGCCCTGATTCACTGTGCATCTACTGTGCAATGTGGACAGGCTGTGAGAACTTGGTTAAGACCTCCCTGTTATAAAGCAGCAAGATTCTGGAAATGGAGGCAGAAAGGAGGAGCCAATGTTTTTGTCTGACCTCTGTCTCTGAAATGGCTTTTTTTCTCCATGGGCTCTACAAAATCATTGGGCTGCATTGTAAAGAATAATAGAACTGCTGCCTTCTCCCCAAGAAGCCGTTTTGTTGTGTTAATACCATGGAGCAGGAGCATTTCTTTGAAGGTGAATTCACATGCCACCTTTGTCTTTCTTTTCTCTTTTTTTTTTGTGTTAAGAAATGTCACTGCAACAGCAACCCATTAGCTAAGTTAACTGCAGTTTTCTGAGTCCATATTGAGTGTTTTTATCGGTTATCAAAAACTAATGCAAAACTTTATGAACCTAGTACTTGATATTGAAGCAATCACTGAAATTGAAATATCATTTTATCTGAATATTGTATGGTTTCTCCCTTCTGTTTAATTCTAATTTAATTTTAATTTACTAATAGTAACAATGGATACTATTCCGCTCTGATGTGTTTCATTCTTCTGATACTGCAACAATTCTCCAACGATTGCATTTCTTATTAATTAAAAAATGACAAGTCATAATTTTTATCCATTTATTATTACATTTAATGTTGTGCAACATCTGCAAGATAAGATGTCACTTACATTATAGCAGCTTTAAACAGTTGTTCTGTCAATTGCCTGTCATTTTTACTCTTTCTTGAAGTTAATAATAATTATATAAAAAAAAAATACTGCTTGTCATGTTATAGAGAAATCATGAAACACAGAGTTTTGACTGTTGTAAAGTGCTGACACTGGAGACTCCTTCCTTAAAAGTTGAATTAATACTTCCTTACAGAAAGGTACCCAATATAAATGAATATACATTTTTCTTTGTTAAATAACACATTTTTAAAAAAAAAATCTGTTTATTATTTACCTTAGATTATGTGGAGCATCCACAATATAAGTCTATCGTGAATGAGCTGTTATTATAAAAACAACAATGCATTAGCTCAAGCACATTAATATAAGTCTTTTATTTAAATTACATTCAGAATTAAAGCTGCAAGCAGCATTTTCAGAGGCCAAGCACCCAGACATGGTGAGCTGCACTTTCATAGATGCGATCACAAGAAAGCAGAGCCATAACTATAGGCAAAGGGATTGAAGAATGATTTGTAGTTTCAAACATTTGCCAGTCTGTTATGGGAGAACGGTTTTGGATATCAGAGTTCTTTTGATAATTTTTGTTTAGACAGGACTCAAGATGATGTGAGCCAAATTTGGTGCAGATTGGACTTTGGGTTGGCTTTTAAATTTTGGACACATGGTTCAAAAGTTATGACCATAAAAGTAATTCCAAATTAGGCTCAAATTTAACCCAATGGTGGCGCTAGAGCTTTGGCAGCACTTGGCCCAAATTTGGTCAGAATGTTCCTTAGACGCTCCCCAATCAGTGTGCTAAATTTCGCAGTTTTTTTTACCAGACGGTTCTATGGGCTGCCATAGACATCCTAACCAGAAGAAGAAGAAGAAGAAGAAGAAAAGGTAGAATAACAATAGGGTGCCTACGCACCTTTGTTGCTTGTCCCCCTAATTACTGTCAGAGCTGCTGTTATAGAAACTGAATCAACACAAGGGCAATAACAGTTACACCTGAACTTTGCATGTATATGGTCCTGTTTGTAGCAGTGATTTAGCATGATTATGATTATGTAACTGTATATACAATGTGACCTGTGAAGTACCTGATAAAAAGACTAATAAGTATAGTTACAAGGTAGAGGTGTCTGATAAACTAGAGGCAGTTAGTATATACACACAGATCCTGTGTGACATTTCGTCTTTTTTTAAGATGCTAACTGCAGTGACTAATAGATTCATCAGTAAAGCACGGTTTATTGTGTTCCAATGTTTACAGTTTATTCGCGTGAAAAAGCCTCATAAATACTCTTTTATTTTTGCCTGGTCCAGATTGAGACAGCCAGACAAAGCTGTGTGGGCTTTAGTAATTAATTAACTATACAAGAGCAGAGCTTGGATGAGAGGCCTGTGCAAACAGCTGTGGCTTTTACCTGTTTGCAGAAGCTTCACTGATGAAGTGGACTCTGCGCACATACCCAAAATTTGGATCTTGACAGTGAACGTGATATAACAGTTTATTTCAGACCTTAATACTTTAGCTCAATGAATAATATAAAATAGAATGATATGTCTGTATGAATGATTTTGTGGACAAAAATTCATATGTACAAGCCATGTAGAAAAACAGTTGTCGCTGATTCAAAAAAGACACTCGCTGGCTGGTGACAGAGACACTCAACGGCCACTTTAATAGGAACACCTGTACGTATGTTCATTCATGCAATTATCGAATCAGTCAGTCATATGGCAGCATAAAATCATGCAGATACAGGTCAAGAGCTTCAGTTAATGATGTTTTTTCAGTCTTCATTTGTCCGATTTTGGTGTGCCTGTGCCCACTCTAGCATCATATTTTGAGATAATTTTCACCTCACTACGTTTGTAAAGAGTGATTGAGTTACCATACCCTTCCTGTCAGCCTGAACCAGTCTGGCCATTCTCCTTTGGCCTGTCTCATCAACAAGGTGTTTCCACCTGCAGAACTGCCACTCACTGGATGGTGCTTTGTTTCTCGCACCATTCTGTGTAAATCCTACATACTATTGTGCATGAAAATCCCAGGAGAGCAGCATTTTTTACAATCACATTTTCTCCATTCTAATGTTTGATGTGTTCGTTATCTAAAGCTCTTCGTTGGTTATTTTCCTATAACAGCACACTATTCCATTAAATCTTGTGCAAAATCTGCTTTCAGATATTTAGTATACTATATCTTGCAGCAACTCTCTGACTCTCTGATTTGTTAGTGATAATATAATTCACTCAGTTGGGCAAAGTATTGAACATAATCAGTATAAAGCTCCTCTGTTTTAGAGCTATAATTGGCCTATAAATATGTGTGCTCGATGCTATGGGTGTTTTGCATTTGTTTTTGTTTTTTTTTTGTGGCAGAGGTGAAGGAAGCATCACAGCCCTCTAGTATTATCAGGGGAAGCTGCGATTGCTCCTATTAATCAGCACAGTAATAATAAACAGAGAAAGAAAGATGTTGGTGCAGGGTCTTGTAACCCAGAACCCTCCACTAATGTGCATAAAAAACACAGTTCTACATACTTTGACAGTTTTGTAGACTTTTGAAGGGAATATATTGGTATTTCTGCTCGCAACCTCTTTCATCTCACTTTTTGCCATTATTTAATGGACAGTAAGGTTTTTTGTTGTTGTTTGGCTTTTTTTTTTTGTAGTTTAGTTTAGTCTAATTTTCTAATAATGAATGAATTATAAAATATATTGCTGTCTAGCAAAAAAACAAATAAGCATAATCGTTGATATAGTGACACTTTCTAGAAGGACACGTCTATTTAACATTAATGGAAGTCTTATCCAGTGCCTGTTTTGTTCATGATTATATAATTCACATGTAACTCAGGTATACTTGGTTAGTGCTTGGGTGAAGTAGACTGTTTTCGTTGAAGTGGAGTGACTGTAAACATCCATAAAACCTTGTTGAAGGAAATGGGACATGACTTATATGGTTTTGTGAAGAAAATAAAAAAATTTGGAACTGTGTCTGCGCTAAGTATGGGTCATGAGAGGAAGTCATGTTGGACCGAAATAAGTTTTCAAAATCTCACACACCCTGTTGCTGTTCCACCGACATCAGCACACTTTTTTTAGCAGCTAGACAGAAAATATTAGCTTATGTCCAATCAAATAAGTAACACTATCATTATACCAGTAAAGTTATTATGAATCCATACATACATTAGTATGGTATCATTTCTTACCATGTCAAGTTAACATAATTATACATACACTATATGGTTAAAAGTTTACAGACACCTGACCATCACATTCATATTTGCATTTTGAACATCCCATTTCAGATTTAGTCCCCCTTTGCTGTTGTAATAACCTCCACTCTCCTAGGAAGCCTTTCCACTAGATTTTGAAGCGTGGCTGTGGGGATTTGCCCATTCACCCACAAGAGCATTAGTGAGGTCAGGCACTGATGTCAGGTGAGAAGGCCTGGGGCACAGTCAGCATTCCAATTAATCCCAAAGGTGGTCAGTGGGGTTGAGGTAAGGGCATTGTGCAGGCTACTCGTGTTCCTCCACACCAACCTTGGCAAACCATGTCTTCCTGCACAGGGGCATTGTCATGCTGGAACATGTTTGGCCCTCTTAGTTCCAGTGAAGGTAAAATTGTAATGCTGCAGCATACAGAGACATTCTATGTAATTGTGTGCTTCTATCTTTGTGGCAACAGTTTGGAGAAGACCCACATATGGGCGTGATGGTCAGGTGTCCACAAACTTTTGGCCATATAGTGTTACAGAAATACAATGATACAGCTGAGTAAACTCTTAGGGTTTGATTTTATAGTGATAAATTAATGGTTTTAGTATTAACACCACATTGCCAGGTCTATGTCAGAAGATTCGCCCAGTAGCTATTAAAATCCTGATCGTTACTTCTATTATTTTATCCGTTTAGTGCAAGACGTGTATTAAATTCCAAAGAAGTCAGAAATTATACCTATATATAAAAGCATATTTACATAAAATGAACCTTATAATTTTGTTAAATTTTTTTTTTTTTTTAATTGTGGCAATTCCATGGGAGAACCACAGACCTGACAACACTGATACACCTACAGCCTGGAATTCACTCGTATAAATTATATAAAAGAGTTTTTTATTATTTATGCTAGTAATAATGAGTAGCCAACCACACTAACTAGCTACCACCACCCCCCACACGCAAACACATACACACACACACACATTCTTCACTGTTCCCAAAGAGCCTAGTTGAAGGAAATTCCTGTCAAACATTTACATTCCTGGCAACAGTGGTGAGTTTTTGTTTGGGTGTTGCATATTTAAATGGGTTAAATATACTGTAAGTTTGAAGCTTTCATATACCAACTCAACAGCAAAAATATTTCTGAGACTAAAAGCACATCATGAACCTAAATGACTCACCTGATCTGCATGCCCAGGTCTTTTAAGAGAAAATGAGATGAAGACCTCGTCTTTTTCACCCACACTGAATGTAACTATTAGTCTAATGTGCATTATATTCTTCTTATAGATAAAGAGCTTTGAAGCATCGCTTCTTGTCTGGAAAAGCCAGGTGCTCAGTCGTGTTCATTGATGGATGACTTTGAATAAGTCTGCACTTTGAAAACAGAGTCATTAAGGGAAAGTCTTTATCCAGTGCATGTGTTGGTGTGTTTAATCACCTCATGTCATCATCTTACAGAAAATACTTTTCACCTCCCTCTCTTCATTTTCCAAAAGGCTTTGACGTGCTTAATGAGGTACGGCACAGTCATATGTATAGCCTGCTATGACTGATAGCCTGTTAGAGAGAATGTTTCTGCCTTAATTCTTGAGTTGATATATAATTGTTATCGTGTATAAATGGTACAACATGGTAAAGGCAGAAATAAGCAATACTTATGCATAAAATTGCTTCATGTAGTAGATGTTAAGAAGAAACCAATTTTATATGCTAAGGCTCCAGTGAGCAAGATTACAAAACCACACTCTGAGCGGGTTTAGATATAAGCTACAATATGACTGTGCTGTAATTAAATTAAAATGTAATGCACTGGTACCCAATAGACTAGTCTCAGAAGGTATGAGGAATTTATTAAGCCTCCTGCTGTTATCAATTATGTTGTCAAGATAAGTTTTCAGAGATGCTTTTTGCTCATAAGACACCCTTTCTCCTCATAATTACAGTAACACACACGATTACTTTAACGTACACTCAAGCATAGGCACATGATGATTGTCTTAAACAGATACACACACACTAACACACACACACAAGCACCCCTACAATGATCTCACTACCACACATACATACACTCAGAAAGGCTTTGCGACCCACGCCGAATGTTTTTCGTTTTCTCCGCTCGAGCTCGATTCGACTCGATCGTTTTCCCATACTGCAGGACTGCGAAACTGTGACGGGCTGTTCCACCCCAGGCTGTATTCCTATTTTATGTCAAATTATTTTTTTGCATTGCCTCAGAGGTCACCTTGGCTCAAAGTGGAAAGGGGAGAGATCGCCTCCAGCAGTCCATTTGAAAACTCGAAACTGTTTATCGGTAATAGGCATGGGACACAAATACACAAAACTAGCTAATGTAAAGCCTTCCTTTATTTGGCTTCCCTAAGTCCTGGCCTACCGAAAGCCTCTCACAAAAGAGAACTGAAGTGCATCATTGCCTTTTTTGGCAAAGATGCATGCAAGGAATGAGAGATTTTTGAGAGTCATGCCATAGGGCTCTTGGAAGCATTAAGTGATGGCTTGATATCAGAGAATCAGAGAGGAGGGAGTTCACAAATTATTTATCGGCAGATTTCCTTCAGCTGAGCTTGATTTCTGTAGCACTATGACATTTTATCCACAATGTAATTAACCAATAGATGATTATATATACACTGTAGATAGACAGACAGACAGACAGACAGACAGATAGATAGATAGATAGATAGAGGGAGAGACGGACAGCATCGGAAACTTTCATGTGCTTGATGAAGTGATTGACAGATGGTCAGATGGATGGGCGGATGGATGCATGGATGGACAGACAAATGGCCTGACAGACAGGTGCACAGACAGACAGACAGGCAAAGAGATGGACAGAGATGGATGGCTGGATGGATGGACAGGTGGTTAGACAGACTGATGGACAGACGATTGGACAGATGGATGGATGGACGGACGGATGGGGAGACCAACAAGTAGATGGATGGATGGATGGATGGATGGATGGATGGACAGACAGACAGACAAATGAATGGATGGATGGCTAGACAGTCAGATGGACAGACACACAGATGAATGGAAGGACAGCTCGATCAGACGGATGGACGGACAGACGGGCAGGCAGATGGATGGACAGCCCAACAGACAAACAAATTAACAAATGGACAAATAGACAGATGGACGGTTAGCCAGTCAGATGGACAGACACACAGAGGAATGGAAGGACAGCTCGATCAGACGGATGGACGGACAGACGGGCAGGCAGATGGATGGACACCCCAACAGACAAACAAATTAACAAATGGACAAATAGACAGATGGACGGTTAGCCAGTCAGATGGACAGACACACAGAGGAATGAATGGACGGATGGACAAAATTGCTAGGCGGTCAGATGGATAGAAGGATAAACTGACAAGCAGGCAGACAGATGGACATGCAGATGGACAGATTGATGGACACAGACAGACAGATAGATGAATAGAAATAAGCACGCATGGTTATAAATAATACACATATAACAATATATTATCATTCAAATCCATTGTAAACTCATCAGATTGATGTATAGAACGTGACATCTAGTGACAGGTCAAGCTCTTTGCTGTGATGTCTGGTGTGAGTGCGATGCTGGGAGAGACATTTGTCCTCTGGCTCTCAGCATACAGTGTCTTCACGTCTGAGAAATATCACCTCAATCAAAATACACATACACATGGCACCACGACATGAAAGCCTATGGCTATGAATATTTTCTCTTGAAAGGCTCTACATAAACCTGGATGCCCTACCTCATTGGCTATACACACAAGAGCCCTTTTCCCAACATCATGTCATTGTTTTTTTATCTCTCAAAGATATGCGCAGCAGTGCCACAGGCTACGCTTTTTTCCTCCATGTTGACGTGATGCAATTAAGACCAACCTCTCTTCCCTGTCTCTTTTTTCCTCTCCTTCTCTCTCTACGTTTTTTTCACACACACATTCACACTCTCACGCTTATACTTTTCTTCCTCCAGGAAAGGATTAGCTGTGAATACCTGTCTGTTTCTGCTGCCTGAGTACCCACTCTAATGAGGCTGATTTAAATGCAGCTCTTAAAAACTGCTAAACAGCCACAATGATTTATTTACTTTGAGCTCCATCTGCTTGGTCACGTTTTTCCTGTGTTTCTGACATGTTGCAGATTTTCATACATGTTCCAGTGTGTAAATTAATGTTCTAGAACATGATTCAGAGAAACCAAAACATAGTTTCGTGAATCTGATCACCCGTCTTATACAGCATAGGTTCACAACCTTGGGGTTGTCCGAGATGTGAAAAGAGGAAGAGGAGATTTTTACTGACCATTATTTATGCTTGTAGGTCTGTGCATATAAATTTGATTTATAGAATATTTTATAATAAGTAAAAATGCATATTTTTTGCACAGCATGCTCGTGGATTTTAGCTGGAAAGTCAAGTCAAGTGGGTGTTTATTAACATTCCTCTATATAGCTTGTACACATTGGAAGGAAATGTCGTTTCTCCAGGACTGCAACACATAACAATACAGAACTCCAGTACACAAGACTACATACACAAGTGCAAATAGACAACAGTATGAGACGAGTGCAGGACAGTAAATACACAGAGCATTGTATGCAGAACAATAAATACACAGAATAATATACACAGAATAATATACACAGAACAATAAATGCACAGAACAATAAATACACAGAACAATAAATACACAGAACAGTATACGCAGAACAATAAATATACAGAACAATATATGCAGAACAATAAATATACAGAACAATATACGCAGAACAATAAATGCACAGAACAATAAATACACAGAACAATAAATACGCAGAACAATAAATACACAGAACAATAAATACACAGAACAGTATACGCAGAACAATAAATATACAGAACAATATACGCAGAACAATAATATCTGGGTTGGATGTATCACTCAAAATGAGAAGCGTGCACTTGACTCTGTTTCCTGGCTTTGATAAATTGCTGTTCGACGCACAATCCCAGTCCTCTCATTAGATACTCTGAGCACCTGCAGTTGCGGGGTCTTACATACCCATATGTGTTTTGTATATTGATTTGTTGTGATCAGTTTTAAGCTTTAAATAAAAAAAGTTGCCTAGCGTCCTGGAGATTCTGCGCTTATTTGCAGGAATGCACTATGAATATTTAAAGTAATAGGGCTACAATTTCTACTAATTCCCACTGGGAGGCTGGTGTGGTGGCACATGGTGCTGGTCCGTGGTGCTTAACCATGCTGCTTACACATAATATCATATCTATGGGGATAATGTCAAGTGGGACTGTCTCACCCAGTGTGCAACATTGAAATTGTGTGACACTGTGCATCATGAAATTGTTCTTACGCTGAAAATGTTTCCTGCGCTTAAGAGGGGGAACTCAAGTGCCCACAAATGACTTTGTTAGTGTCTTGGTACTTGAACAATACTAATGGGAAGCAGCTTTTTTCTTCCCAGCTGTTAAGAAATCTTTCATCTTCCAAATCCCCTGGTGACTCTGTACTCTGTTGAAGTGTCCTTCCTCTGACCACTAGCATGTGGCCTTGGGCGAAGCAATTAACCTCAAGCCACTGCAGGGGTGTTGCAACATGGCATCTCTGTCTCCCCTTCCTCTCTCTCTCCTCGTCCTCCCAAGGGCACGCGTGTAAATGAGAACATTTTTAACATGCCTTATAAAATAAAGGTTGGGAAGCATCTCCATTTCATTCCTGCACTCATCACAGATACATTTCCTGTTACGTGTTATTTGTGGTCAGTCATCCACAGATCATTTTGTGAACTCCAAGGTTATATACATCTCGTGAACACAAGTGTATACATTCTTTTTATCATCCTACATTGACTACTGCAGTTAGATGGAGAGTGTTTGCATCTTCAGAATGGGTCATGGGTCAGCATTCCGAATAACTAATGCAGGGCAAGAGAGCAAGAGGGCAATTTCACCCCACAGTATTCTTTTCAAATAGGTATTATTAATAATACAGCAGAAGTGGGAGGCAGTTGGAATTGATCCAGGTACACAATGTCAGTCTAAAGTTTTTGAACACCCTACATTTTAGCTTTTTCTTATTAACCTCATTGTAAATACTCCTGGATTTGAAAATCTAACAAAGAAATAGGCATAAGCGAATCGAGAAATGAAAATTCAATGTTCTGTTAACTGAGAAATGTTAGAAATTCCTTTATTTTATTGGAGCAATCTAGTAAGAACCAGAACATGCTAAAATCTTTATCGCTGTAATTAAGCATGTGTATCACACCACATATTTATGATTTACAGTTAATTCTAGCACTGTGTGTGAGTCTTTAACGGGTCCCAAGTGCTCCTGCCTTTAATAACACCCTCATTTAGAGTCTAATTAGGATCTGAGAGCTAATAAGTTCCACAAAGATTTAGCTTTTCCTTTTTAATTGATATTATGTATGATTTTGTTTGGTCTGTGGCAATAATAGTGATTAAACTAATAAAACGTTTCAGAAGTCTTGAGAGCTCTTCAATAGAACCCTATCAGAAGGGATTTTAAGAAGCTAAGGACCCATGATGATCCAAGGAACCAAAGAACCCTTTTTCAGTGCATTTATTTGGCCTTATGTTGGATTATTCATTCAACATTCATCTTCAAAAACCTGATGATGAGTTTTATCCAGTTCTGAAAGATATTAGGAACACTGAGAGCAAGATGGAAATACACCCTTGATGGGACTCCAATCCATTGCAGGTGCACAAACGCATTCCCACACTCCTTCACACGCGGGGACAATTTGACATAGCCAGTCCACCCAAAGGGATTATTATTATTAGTAAATGGGAGGAAACCGGAGAACTCAGAGGACATGCAAAACCTCGCACGGACATTAACGTGAGGGTCGAACTGATGACCCTGGAGTTGTGAGGCAGCAACACTATGTGCTGTGCAACCATGCCGCCCATGCTGGATTATGTATGTTGTTTATCAATCAAGTTAAATTAGACTTGGTCATAAAAAAAGAAAGCAAGCTAGAAAGGAAGAGAGACTTGTAACTCTCCCTAAGGACTGCAAGACACATCAGTGTTCACATTGAAGCCAAAACAACAAGTCCTCCCCCTCTACGATGCTATTCTAATTCAGCTAATCAGCAGGGAGTCATGTTCCTGTTGAGTTCTCGTGCTCTATTTCCTTTCTCTCAAAGTAAAGAGTCACACTTTGGTCTTGACCAGATCTATTATTACTACAGACAAGTTTGAGAAAAAAAGACCCAAATCTGTTTCATTTCCAATCCTTTCGAGACATGCCATGTTGGCTTGACCATTTCTGCAGGTGTGACTTTTATCCCCTTCATGCACAGAGCCATTATGTCTCTTCTGGCATTATTCGGGCCACTACTTCCATTCTGCCAATGGAGAAAAAAGCTTCCTCTTGGTGGCACAAGGTGATAGATTGAGTAAAATCTGCTGACTGTTTCATTCTTCTCCTCCCTCAAATCCCTCACTCCACCTCTCTGTTCAGCCTACAGTGATGGATGGAACGTCTATCTCTTCATCCCTGGTATGACAGAGCAGAAAAGTGACGAAGCAGACAAGGGGAAGGAAAAAAAAAAAAAAGCGCCAACAAGCATATTGTCCTCCGCCTCCCTGTGGTCACCATGCCTAGGTCACTCACAGTTCAGCCAGCCTGCCACTGGGTGACTAATGATAGATTTCCTCCCTCTTTAATTCCCTCACCCCCCTTTGTAGCTGCTGCTGTGACTTTTGAGGCAGCAAGCTACCAGGAAATACATCATCCACTGCCGACCGATTGCTTAAATTAGCTTATAGGCAAAGACCTCACAAAGGTTCAACATTTTTTCTGTGAAAGTTATGCGTGCCTCCGTGACTCCATTAATTATGCACACTATGAGCTCTGATTGGGAGTCAGGCATGGTCTTCTTTGAAAAAGTTCAAAGTTAATTTTAAAAGCATTGATCGTTGTTTGCGTTATCATGACTACTGAACTCAAATTTTACATTCTCCAGAAACAAACGCTAGAATTTCCTGATTATCCATTGTACAAATAGCTTGTTATTTTCTTTCCGAGTATGATTTTATTTACAAAGAAGAAATGCTCTGCCAGATATTATGCACTGTCTTCTCCAACAATGATATTCTTTATGCTATTTAATAAAGGAGCTATCCAGGCTTCTGTTCAAAGCCTTAGTATATTTAAGCAAACAAGATAACTTTCTCACAAAAGAAAGCTTCTGTCCAACAAATTCCCAATTGAATTTGTTTCCTTGCCTGCTTAGCGGAGCCTTGGCGGATGGTGTGTTGGTGACCATTTGGATGGGGCTGGCTGGCAAGAGCGAGTGTCATGTTTGAAGGCTTCCCAGTGCTCCCACAGAGCCTTTTTCAGCTCCTGCCCATGTGCAAGCTGAAATAGACTTTGGAGCTAATCTTGCTTCCACTGATCCACAAAGTTAAAATGGGAAAAGAGATCAGAGGCACAGAGTTTAGAGCTAAACTTTTCTGTCATTCTACCAAATATAAGTCTGTATTAATGATTTGAAATATTGAGTAACGTTTCCATGTGGGAAAGTGTAAAAAGAGGGACAGAACAGTTCATGATATGAAATTCATCATGTGGCACAGAATGGTTTGGGTTATCTGGAAATTTCTAAATGGAGGTACGTTAAGACAGACTCCTTAATAAGTAGCTTATGCATTTTAACATTGCAATTTTCTCTGATTTTCACCTGGTATATTTTGAACTAGTATGCAACTCATGGAATGCCAATCTTTTAAAAATCTTATACAAATGGTATTTATTAGATGTGTAGTTGCATATAACATAATCTTAACACAATCTGCAATATATACTGTTCGTAGGCGAGGAGGCACTGCATCAGTGTGACTTGATGCAGCATTAAAAATGATCTTGTATTTTTTCTGACATCAACATTCAACTTTGTAAAGCTGAAGCTGTTCCCATAAAGTGTATCTGAGACTGGCTAGGTGCTCATGAATGAGGTGAAATTTGGGGTTTAAAAGCCATTGTGAAAATTGTAAACCAAATAAACAAATAAATAAAATTACCACAGAGCTGTCAAAAATCTCAGGATTATGGGAATGAAGAGAAATTAATTCTGGCAAAATGTGTTGAATATCAGTATGTTGAATTTCATGTCAAAAGCAGCTTAATGGATAAAGATTATTAAAAGTCGTGGTTTCTCTGAATAGTGCTTTGACTGAGGTCCTAAAATGGTCATTCTTACACATTTTTTTATTAATAAATAAACAATATCTATTCGAACAATTAAAAACCAACTCGTACAGTTTAAAAGTTCAAAAGTTTGTGGGACAATGTGGATCTGGCAACATGCATACTCCTAATATACACCTGCTTTTTGGTGGGGACAAAATTACACACAAAACTATCTGCTGCTAATTGCTGAAAGTTTAGTAGATCGAGTGGAATATGTCAGTCAGCCACACTTCCCATTTCTCTACCCTTGTTTGCTCTGACGGCCCACTTTTGTTCCATCCTTCCTTAAATGAATATGTATGAGAGAGATGCAGACTTTGTGTTTTGCCGCACACACAGTGCTTAAATTGTGCATTTAGGCATGTACACCAGTTTCATAGAATTACACCTGAATAGCTCAGTACAACAGCTCAACAACAATTATGAGACAATGTGTATTGTTTAAGGCACAGAAAATTGACTTCATGCCTTACCTGAAAGTAAAATAATGAAAGGCATTGCACTGTGGAAGTCACTGTCATGCAAGAGAGATACTGTCTTGTTTATTTGCCTCAAGCTGTCTTATATGTTAATGCCAGTTGGTCACATGGCCTCAGAAATGAATGAGTTTGTCTCCAGATTGTACAGGAACATTCTCTTAATGAACACTGTCTGTCTACTCCATGTTTAATAATAGGTAAATAAATATGCAAGCCCTTTCTCAGGCTCCTTTCTTTTGTTGAGCCTAAACAACTCAGCATCATATATAGTATGTTTTCTTCCCTTTGCTTTAGAACATTCTTTTCTCAAAGGTAATCAGACAAAAATGCAACTTGTCATGTTACCAAGAAACCTGAAAGTGCAAAAGTTCTGAGGAATGTGAAGCACTGACACTGGAGACTCCTTCCTTAAATGTTAAACGTCACAGTACAGAAAGCTTCACCTTGTCAAAGATTATACAAATTTTCCCTGTGAGTAAGCTGATGCTGTAGAAACAATAGCATATTAGAACGAGTGCCTTAATATAAACCTGTCATTTCAATTACAGCTGAAACTACTGTCCCAGCCATGCAATTATAGAAAATCTTCAGATTCAAGAATGCAACAGTGCTGTGTTTATTTACTCTTAAAAAAAAATCTGAAGCCCCATCGGGTATCAGAACCTGACATGATTCTGTTTTACCTGCTGCATAACTCTAAAACTCCCTAGTCTTAGAAAATACTGCTTTCAGCTGCTCTCAGGCAGAAAAGTAGTATAACACAATGTTCTTCAACAAAGGTCAGGGAGTGAAACAGAGTGGAAAAAAAAGTGGAAAGGGGAAATCGGAAGTTATTTTGAATTATAACAGAGTAGCTGACCATGTATTGAACAAGTATTAGTCTTCATTTGACTGCATCCATTTTTTCATGGTGATAATGATTTTTAGGCTTTTGGGTTCTTTTTCATCTGAAACTTAACCTTTTGTTTAAAAATAAATAAATAAATAACGACTGCTGCATTTCAGTTTAGACCTTCTCCTGTGAGAGGACTGTAATTCAGTAATGTAGTGGCTGCTCTGCAGTTTGGTCCCTGTTTCACTTTCATGCTGAACACTGTAAAAAGAAGAGGAAAAAAAAAGGTTTCTGGCTAGAAGAAGTCTCTCTAGTCCTCTGTTCTTTCTCACAGCTCTTCAAAGTAATTCGGAATGACACGCACTTCATTAGACGTGTCTTTGACTGAAGGCTGCAGAGATGCGTTTCCGCCTCTTCAAGCACTTAGGGCCTTCATTTCACTGGGGGAATCAATAAGACAGTTTTTTTGTCCTTTCTGCGCTGTGACTACAACTGCTGTTTTAAAGCTTTTCTGCAAGTGTACAAATTTGCACTAGTGACCACGGGTATGCAAAAAGGGAGAGGTGCATGAGTGCCGTGTGTGTGTGTGTGTGTGTGTGTGTGTGTGTGTGCGCACGAGTGTTGTTCTATTAACCCAGCTGGGATTCTGAGTGTTTGTGTTATATGTCTGAAAAATTTAGATCGGAATTATAAGAGCAAACCTGAAATGGTTAGTCGCCGTATTTTCATTATTGGCATTTATTTTCATAATAAGTAGCACACTTGAAGCCGGTCAGTCGAGGTTCACATTAGAGAGTTAACTGGCTTTTCATGAATATCACATTGCTTGTGTAAATGTGGAACAATTTACGAAAAAATTCATTCGTATCCAGCTTAATAAATAAGGCTCAGTCTGTTAATTCCAGCTAATTCCTTGTCTCTTTGATGGACATAAATTTGTTGAATATATTTTTTTTATATTCACAGATTATACACATTATTGCAAAAGAATGAAGCCCAGAGTGGTCTTCAAATCTTTGACCTCAGAGTGGTCTGTGGTGGGGGTGAAAGTTAATTCATATATCTTGTCTTTTTTTTTTTTTTTAATACATTTTACTATAAGCTGCTGTGGAGTGAAGGACACACATCATCATGACGGTGCTAAGAACGTGTTGGCCAGCATCTCTTTTGCTAACACACACCTTCTGTTGGGTCTGTGTGCTGTGAGGGGTGACTAAGTGGGAAATGAGCTGTACAGAATGATCATGAATACACCTGGCCCACACACGAGCTTCTCTCTGTCCCTGTTCTTCTAACATACACTGCCACCTCCAGGCTTGTTCCCTCGCCCCCTGTGATGTGTTCCTTACATTTCATTTCTTTTCATTAGATCTATGATGTACTACAGTAACTGGAGATTTTAACATATTATGTTAGGTTAGTTTTTTTTTATACTTATTGGGTCTCATTTAGTAATCTTAAATCGTTAGAAGGAGCATTTATCACAAGAAATGTGGTATTCATGAAAATCCTGTTAGTTTGAAAGAACCTTCATATCTCCTGAGAAATTTGCGTATAAAGTGACTCACTAATGTGAATCTCAATTGATCGGTTTCAAATCGTATAATTGTTGAGTTACTGCACTTTTATGTATGGTTTATGCTGTCAAGTTTAAATAGCTACTAGTTGTTTCTTATAAATGACTTGAAAGAACCAGAAGAAATCTATAAATAAGACAAACAAGACTAGCTATTCAGTAAGGATACACAAAATGGCACTCTAGTGCTAAAAAGAGAAATAGTTCCTGTATGTCTATGAGAAATGATGCACTGCAGTGGCTGAGCTGCATTATTGGAGGCACTCTTCCAATACTCTGTCATTTTCAGGTCTCTGTAAACTACACCTGTTATGGAGTGGCTGTTGGTACAAAACACAAAAGCAGTGTTACCAAATTGTTAGTTTTAGTTTGACCTACAAAAAACATTTACACACAACTTTAATAAAAGATTGATAAATGAGGCATCAATTTTTATGCCAAATATTAGTTTTAGTGATTGCTCCCCTGGTTAAATTTTTAAAGTGTTGTAGTTGTTTAAAATCCTCACATCTTAGTGTTATGTTGTTGTTTGTTGAGCAAAGCACCACTTACCCTGCCTCTTGTTTCACCTCTTGAGCACTTTACCCACAATTTCCTCCGTGGCCTGCTATGAAAGATCAGGCATTTAGAATGCTAAGGTCATTAAGTAGCCACACTGCTGTCATTGTTGGCCAGAAGCAAAAAAGCATGATCGGTTATGATAATGAAGTGCTTATTGGCTGGAAGAAGTGGTGAAATTTGGCGCACGAGGGTCGTAACAGAGGGTCGTAAATCTCAGTGTCACACAGCAAGAAGCACATCTCCACTCTGCTGCCTGTCTCACTCACTTTCTCTCAGCTTTGCACCATGGCTCGTTGGAGAAATTAGCTCCATGATGCCTCCAAACATGGCAAACAAGTGGCCTGATGAATGAGCGCACTACCGAAGCTCATTTAACATGTCAACAAGAGGAGCACAAAAAAAGAGAACACGCTCATGATGAAAGGGTTT